>NW_027316056.1:15495855-16095855 GCF_026437365.1 Eucyclogobius newberryi
CATATGCTTGGTTTTACATTTCCATCACACACGCTATACAAGATTTCTGCTATCGCACTTGCATGTATGATATGTCTTATCTGTTCAGAATGGCTGCAAAATGTCACTTGGGAAAAAAAACGAATGCCTTCTCGATCCTCGTTCTCCTACACCTTTCTGTGTTCAAAGAGGAAACTTGATATAGTTTTGAGATTAAGAAAAATACCAGAGCACTGAGACTGACACGGTGAATGCAGATAATGAGTGAAAGGAATCTGTGGGGACTATGACAGAGTTGGGTTGTCAAATAGTAAAAAAATTAATTGTTAAGCAGCAATGAAAGTAATGTGAGCGGAAATGATAACAATGAAGCACTGTTTGGATTTTTTTCAAGTGCATTTAACCAGACGGACAAAAATATATGTCCATTTGCTGATTCATGCATCAAACCATTAAACAGCAATACCGTGTAACTCAAACTTATCAATCTAAACTCTAACTCTTGGCAACCCAAAGCTGAATGGACTCAAACAGAAACGCATGCATGTTTTAGATGAGATGCTTTGATGTTTAGACCCAGGCAGTTAAGGCAATGTATGATAGCTGAGTATTGCAGCGCTGAGTACGAACAAGTAGTGCCCCGGAGTGCGGACAGAGCTGGTTGTGAGGAAAAGGTGTACGTGCTCTCGCTGGGATGGAGAAGTGGTGATGGGGAGGAGGGCTGTGCTAGCTGTTTCTGATACTTTAAACGTACCTGGCCAAGGGACAATGGACTGAGGCAGAGGAGGAGCAGCATTAGTGGATCAAAGGGTTGAGGGCAGCCTGGAGAGGTAAGTAAACATTTCATTAACGTTAAGCTTTTTATTCCATTTGCTTTATTACTATTGAAAATGACACTGTTACTGCACATTTATCAATTTGAAAAGGCAGGATGTCATGATGCACATTGAAGCTGAACAATCAAGCAAAATCAAACTTGTGTTAAATCCAGTTGAGAGAAAAGCACAGACATCTTTCCCCTCCACAAATGCATCATATCCAAGTTTTTAAAAGTAAAATGGTCTGTGTTTCTTGCTAAAATAGAGAGAAGTATGTCCGCCTGGACCGCCATGTTTGTTTTGGTTTGTTTGGGCGCCGTTGGCTTCTACCCCAAACCACAACGCTGCCCTGGGCCCGACGTCCAACAGATGGATTCTCACAAATATTGCAAGAACTGGCTGGTCAGGTTAGCTTGCATACCTCTGGAGGGAAACATTGCCAAAAGGATTGCAAATTTGTCCTTGGCATTTGACCCATTCTTCCACCTAGGCCTCAGTCATGAACAGGGAGCTCATCAGGACATCTCTTGTTGATGGAGTCGATGGAGAAACTGTAGCATCCTGAAGAAACTGGGAACCAAACTCGGTATCTTCTTGCTTTGAAGCTGCCGGAGAGAAGCATCCACTGTTCAAATGCATTTACTAAAGGAGAAAGGGTTGGCTGGGATGGATGACTCGCTCAAGGCTGTACACAACCTCAGAACAGATGCAACCACAGCACTTCCTTAATAGTGTTCCTCCTTGCCCTGTAATGGTGAGAATATGTCTGCAGGCTCCGTGTGTGAGACTGCATGAGAAATTCAATATCGCTTTGAACTTGCAACTTCAGAGTGCAAAATCAAACTGGATCCCTCTCAGGTTCAGGGTGTCTCAAGATGTCTCCGCTACATGACAGGGAGTGACAGGGACGAGGGTGGAAGTGGTCTTTGTGACGTCCATGGAGACGGCATGGAGGCTTTGTTGTCAATGCTGTCGATCGATTATGAGAAGATCCTATTTAATCCCCAGAGGTGTGTCGAGTGGTCAAAACGATTACTTCAAAGTACAAAGTAGTGGTGCAAGAAATTAAATGTAAAAAAACATATTTTTCGGTACACTACTAATAAAGGGCAAGAAGAAATTGAAGAAGAATTTGAAGAAAAAAACAAAACTAACCAACTAGCTAAATTCAATGAAACGATTCAGTTCAAACAGCACCACAGTCTGGCAGATTTTATGTATAAAAACATTTGACTTTTTTTTACCTCAATTATATTTTCAATTATTTAATTTCTTATTTAAGTTTTTAGTTGTTTAGCATTAGCATTCAGGAACAAACACCTATGTAAGTGGTTATATCGTAAATTAGGCTTTAACATGCTGTCTGAATATCCACCGTGATTCGTTGTCTGTTGCATTATATTTAAACATTTATTATTTTAGTTTGTTCCAGAGAAAATCCGATAAGGATAGAAATAAGGCGGAAGGGATGTCCCAGACAAGCTAGTAAAACGGAAGTAGTGCCACGGGGCTGTGCACAGTGCCAATAGGTGCAAGTTCATAGGAAAACCCACAGCCAATCCACAGACAAACCAGAGCATGCAGCATAAAATGTGTCAAGAAAAAGTCTTTGATGTAGGACAGGCAAAATTCTTGATTTTCACTGTCAATAAAATATTCAAAAATTGCATTCTCACATAGGCTCACCACTTCTCAGATGCAGCTCTTTTTTATTAGTGCTTCTTCTGGGGGGGCTGTGTGTGACCGTATGGGAAATTCAATTTCTTTGAACTCATATAAATGGCAATAAAGGCAATGCCATGGTAGAATTCATATAAGTTATGTGTCTGTCCTCATTTCCTACCATTTCTTAAAGTAAAGTAAGAAAGTCGTGTTCATTGATATTTTTATATTCTGAAAAGCATAGTGCATTTTTGGGAAGTTATTTTTTCAGCAGCATGACCATGTATGATCCCCTAACATTCTCAACATACACTTAACACCTTTCACACATTCTAATTCACCGCAGGTCATGGCCAGTAAACATATTCACAATCACAATGACCCGTTAGTTAAACCTGAGGCTCTAAAAGGATGCATGATTCATGAGTTGAGCAGGAACTATTCAAAGTCCCTGGACCGGTCATTTCCATATAATTTTGTAGTTTGCGTTGGAGTGCTTTCTGTTGTGCCATGCGGCTAAACAGGCCTGGCAACAAGAGTTTCAAGTGAAAGCTTCATATTTGTTTCCTATTTTTCTGCTTCTCCGTCAAATCTCTTGCTTTAATTCAGAACCTTGGCCCTTGGTTTGGCCTCTGCTGCTGCTTATTCTACGCCTTGGCCCCATTCACCCACCTCATGCTGTTAAACCTCTATCAAACAGCACTCCAATGCTTAACCTCACTCACCCTTCAATCCGACCATCCCCAGCATTTCCGTGTCCTTGTATCTGGCTCCATCCAACTAATAATCTTTCTTGCCTTGCCCATCTTGTACAAGTACCGCTCGCTGAGCTCTCCATCCCATTCCCCCTCCTTATCCATATTCATGTAATTTGTATATTTCTGCCCGCTGCTGCTGCTGTTAGGGACTGTTACTCTGTGTTAAAGGTCTTGAGAGCTGGCCCTGATTTACAGTAATAACTTGGGATGTATCCAGAAAGGCCATTACTGACCCCCCCACTCGCTCACGTTCTCTCTTTCCCACCCTTTCATTCTTTCTTTCTCTCACGAGCGCACACACACACACACCACACACACACACACACGCGCGCACGCACAACGCACGCACACACACTTAAACTAAAGCCATTTCCCATCTCTCACCATCTCCCATACTACGCTCATGTCCTTTATCTTGTCCAATACTTTGCCATTTATAATTCCAAGACTAAGCCCCTGTAGCCATCAAGCATCAAATCCTACATGTGACTTTTAATACAACCCCATTTCAGAATAAGTTGGAGTTGAGGATTAGATAAAACCCAAGAAATTGTTTTAGACGCAATAGACATTCACACATTAGGGTTCTTAAATGGGACATATTATGCAAATGTTACTTTTATGAACCGTATAATGGGGTTTTCTCATCATTAGCTCACTCATAGCTTTATTTTGATTTATTTGTACATGTTTGGTTGTCTTGCTTTGTCCTGCTTTTTAGGTTTGAGTGCTCAGAAAATTATAATTATAACAATTCGTATCCAGTTTATGAAGAAGCCGTTTTAGAACAACAACGATCTACATGTGTTATAGTTCAATACTAACCCCCCCTCCCAAAAGCTAGTCTTCTTTGAAGAAAATATAATTCAAAATAGACTGTGCTTTTAACCTTGTTATACCATTATTTCCTCATAAAAAACATACTTGGAGTTGCATTTAGCTATAGTCACACTAGTTTGATGAATCATGGTTAGAAAGTCCTCTTTCCTGAGCATCACAAAACACTCCATTTCCCCAGATCTGAGATCTTTTGCACAATCTTTACAACTGTGTCGCTACATTAGCATGTTGAAGACTAGAATTTGTTCATCAATGCAATTCCCTCTGCAGCCTGTAGTGACATGAACCAATTTAGTTTTTAGTTCTAAAACATGAGATGGAAGAGTAAAGGTACTCAAGAACATGTTTAAAGACCAATAACTGAAATAATGCATAATGTTTGTTATTTAACATGTTAAAGCTATGTTCTTTCAAGACTTTTGTAGTTCAATTTTATCTTTCTTCTTTAGCTTTGCCGCTCCACCTCATCTCAAATGTATTCTTAAGACCTGGCTCAACCCTTTCACTTAGGTATTTTAATTCAGCAGGGTCTAATTGCTTTCATCTTTTCTCCACCATGTTACATTTGTTCAAGCATCAAAACATTCAAATAATTCAACTCCATAAAATAACATAACATAACGTCAAATGTATAGTGTAATTTGTAAGCAATTGAAGTTTTGTTTGGATGGTTTTGTACATTCATCAACATCACAACATCACAACTTTTTGAGGAACAGGTTTTGTCCATGCCATTCTCTCTGTCCAACTACTAATCCCCCCAACAATGGAGCATCAAATCCAGCAACATGTGCCTTTTAATAACATCCCACTGGAGACGGAGTTGCATTTGTTACTGCTTCATGGTGCGTTTAAAGCTGTACGGAAATGAAAAATGCGGATAGTAAAAAGCCATCAATTCATGCCGCAACAAGAGAGAATTGATTGAATTTGCTCTGAGTTACAAAAGCTACACAGGTACAGAGGAAAAGAAAGAGAAAATCAAGGCTTGTTTGATGCACAGCTTGTCATTGCCTAAATGCTGTAGTAAGCCTTGGGGATTTTGATACAAATGGAGAAATTTGTAGTGAACAACACAATTATCTGTTTTCACCAGGGATCTCATGATGGAGGCAATCAGCACCACTGGCAATCTGGGCACAAAGACGCCACTGGGGCCCCGGCAGCTGTCACCTGACATCATGTGATCAGTCAGGCTAATATATTAACTATACATGCAGGATGAGAAAACACAGCAGCAATGACAATGAAAAGCAAAAGCAGGCTGTAAGTTATATCCATTAATGTGAGCTGTGATGTTAAAGACCTGCACTTTGTTGTATTTGTGACAGAAACATCACTTACAATGCATAATACCAAAGCAAGTTCCTAGTTGGTGAATTATGTTCACTGACAATGTCTTTATCCATTCTTATATGTGAAATGTTGGCAATTTTTAAACATATGAAAACATTATGTGATTTTTTTTTTTTCCTGCAAACTGCATAAGAAGTTTCAAATGTATAGTTCTGTATATAGGTTCTGCAGTGTCTCTTCTGTTATTTATTTTTGTATGCTCGAAGACGGTTCACATTTATTCACTGCATCTATATCCGCAGCTGCCTTGGGGAATTAAGGCTACCAATCTGCTCCATCGACCCGTACGACCACTTCCAATAACTCACGCACACACCACCACATGCAGACAAGGCAAGTGAAGTTGATGGACGAGCTCTCCAACCACTAAGCCACTGCTGTAACAATCGATGTTCATCTTGAAATATTTGGTAAATTGATAAAGCTTTGCCAGAGGAAGTCGACAAGAGCACATGAAGTGTGTAGGTCTTGCATGTCTGACAACTTATAAATAAAATATAATATTTTTTGTAGAAACCAGAAGCTCATTATCATTACACTTATGTTTAGAATTATTTGCCCAAATGTAGACATTTCATGGCGTAAAATACATCAAATAACGTTTCTTTAAAATACAACATATTATTTTTTGTATGTCAGTGCATTTTGTGTCATCCATTGTTTGTGAGGGTCTTTTTTGCTGCAGCCAAGAGGAGGCTCCAGAGATATCCGCTGGTTGTGTCCATGGCAGGAGTCCTGATGCCCAAATACACTGTCCTGAAATCCAGTGAGATGGTGATGTCAAATTGTCTGTAAGGCTTTATTGATCTTTGTCCAATATTTGGACAGTCCCAAAACATGTGATAGTGGTTTGCCTCCTGGCTGCCACAGTTTCTCCAACAGTCTGCATTTCTATGTGAATAATGGGTACTTTGACATGATGTTATAAAGAAATGCTACACATTTTCACATTTTCTCCAAACATGTGATTTTGTGGTTCTCCTCCGAGATGTATTATCCCATTTATCATTAGCCAGAACAATGTGCCCCTCTCCTTCCCATCTATCCTTAATGTAATCAGAGTGGCTGCTCAAATTGTAAGTACATTTGTATAATTTCGATATTATTCCCCTTAGAAGTTCTGATTTATAGGCATTACTAGATATTTCATTCAAAGTTTAATTACTTGGTTATAATAACTCCTTATTTGTAAGTACCTATAAAAGTCTTCCTTTTCCAATTCAAAGGGTTCTTTAGCCATATCAAATCTTTTCAAATCATTCTCCTTTACAATCTGGTTGAAAAGAAACATGTATATCTTTTGTTGTCCAGACTTTAAATCTTGAATCTGTGCTGTTAGGTGCAACATTTTGATTTAAAAATCTATTTATTTTGAGGCCTGTACAGGAACCCCCGGCACAACACCACACTCAATATTTTTTCCATTAGGCTTCATTTTCTGGGTCACAAAGTACAGCAATGCTCTGATTTGAGCTGGAATAAATGAAGCTTTCTTTTGGTGTTTTTTCCTTGCCATACAAATCTTGAGATTGTTTTATTCCACTCATCAAACAGCCGGTTGAGGATGGAAATTAGAAGAGTCTGGAAAAGACAGAAATTTGGGCAAATCCTTTGATTTAGACTTAAGTATGAGATAAGAGTCAATGTTTCAAGATCTTTTTTATAGTAGCAAAAAGAGGTCAAGAGGAGAATCATTCTTCTCCAAAATTTCCCAAATAGGCGAAACGGATAAGTATATTTTAGAAAAACAGACTGGCCAGGTTCCATTTAATTTAGTCTTTGTTTAACAATGGTTTCGTCACAGAAAACAATATTTTAAATTCAAGTATTTCATTTGTAGTTGTGAGGTAAAATCTTGAGTAAAACACTTTCACATGCTTTTCACTCACACAATTTCCTAAAAACTAACCTGCTAGGCCAAAATCGGGGCAAAAGTGCGCAGTGCGCACAGAGTCCCACAGTCCGGCCGTAACCTGACATCAGGAGGGCCCCAAGACACTGACGACTGCAACAGAAAACAAAACAGAAAACAGGAAAGGAGGGAGGAAACAAAAAGAGCAAAACAGCAGAGCACCAAACAGCCGAGGCGGCGTAACCAAGCCACTGCAGACCACCGCTGAACACCTGCAGCATTAGAGGTAGAATTGAACAACTACTTTAAGCCTACACTGACAGATCTATAATAAAACTCTGCCCATACCGTAGATATTCGAGATGGCAGCGCACAATCCCAGGTTTAAAGAATCAAAAATACCACTTTACACAACATGCTGCTTGAATATAGCTATGAGCCAAACGGCGTGGACCAGCGCACGCCACGTTGGCCAGCTGCCAGCTTCAATACAAACAGACGGTGGTTTTAAGAGGTTGATTAGGACAATATTGAATTTAGAAATGGTGCTTTTTACCTGTCGCCACGATCTGAGGTGCACTGCGACGCAAAATAAAGTTTCTGGAGAGAGAAACTGATTTGACCAGCGTAACTAGGAGAAAACTGGATTTATGAGCATTTGAACTGAATAAATAGTATTGGCCGTTCATTACCTGTGATAAAATGTGAATATATGTTTATATTTCTGTGATGTATTTTATCTGCATAATAGTGATATATTATCTGCATCATTAGTCTAAGAGAAAAACAGGATATGTGAAAAACTGCATTTGTTTGTGAAGGTATCATAAAGATGGAGCAAAGAATGTTTATCCTAGGGAGGGGGGTAACACCCCGGGGGAGAATGGGTAAAGCATTCACCAAGGCTTTATCCATCCATTGATCCATCTTCTGCCGCTTTATCCGGGGCCGGGTCGCGGGGGCAGCAGTCTGAGCAAGGACTCCCATACTTCCTTCTCCCCAGACACTTCCTCTAACTCCTTCGGGGGGATCCCGAGGCGTTCCCAGGCCAGCCGAGAGACATAGTCTCTCCAGCGTGTCCTGGGTCTTCGCCGGGGCCTCTTCCCGGTGGGACATGCCTGAAACACCTCCCGAGGGAGGCGCCCAGGAGGCATCCGGAACAGATGCCCGAGCCACCTCAGCTGGCTCTTCTCGACGTGGAGGAGCAGCGGCTCTACTCCGAGCTCCCCCCGTGTGACCGAGCTCCTCACCTTATCTCTAAGGGAGCGCCCAGCCACACGGCGGAGGAAACTCATTTCGACCGCTTGTATCCGCGATCTTGTTCTTTCGGTCACTACCCAAAGCTCATGACCATAGGTGAGGGTAGGAACGTAGACCGACCGGTAAATAGAGAGCTTTGCCTTTCGGCTCAGCTCCCTCTTTACCACAAAGGTCCGATGCAGCGACTGCATCACTGCAGCCGCTGCACCGATCCGCCTGTCGATCTCACGCTCCATCCTTCCCTCACTCGTGAACAAGACCCCGAGATACTTGAACTCCTCCACTTGGGGCAAGGACTCCCCACCCACCTGAAGAGGGCAAGCCACCTTTTTCCGGTCGAGAAACCATGGCCTCGGATTTGGAGGTGCTGATTCTCATCCCAGCTGCTTCACACTCGGCTGCAAACCGTCCCAGTGCATGTTGCAGGTCCGGGTTTGATGGAGCCATCAGGACAACATTGTCTGCAAACAGCAGAGATGAGATCCTGTGGTCCCCAAACCGGACAACTTCTGACCCCTGACTGCGCCTAGAAATTCTGTCCATAAAAATTATGAACAGAACCGGTGACAAAGGGCAGCCCTGGCGGAGTCCAACATGCACTGGGAACAGGTCTGACTTACTGCCGGCAATGCGAACACAGCTCCTGCTCCGGTCATACAGGGACCGGACAGCCCTGAGCAAAGGGCCCCGGACCCCGTACTCCCGAGCACCCCCCAAAGGACACCCCGAGGGACACGGTCGAAAACCTTCTCCAGATCCACAAAGCACATGTGGACTGGTTGGGCAAACTCCCATGAACCCTCGAGCACCCGATGGAGGGTATAGAGCTGGTCCAGTGTTCCACGACCGGGACGAAAACCACTCTGCTCCTCCTGAATCCGAGATTCGACTATCGGTCGGATTCTCCTCTCCAGTACCTTGGAATAGACCTTACCCGGGAGGCTGAGGAGTGTGAGCCCTCTGTAGTTGGAACACACCCTCCTGTCCCCCTTCTTGAACAGAGGGACTACCACCCCGGTCTGCCAGTCCAGAGGCACGGGATGTTGCAGAGACGTGTCAACCAAGACAGTCCTACAACATCCAGATACTTTAGGTACTCAGGGCGGATCTCATCCACCCCCGGAGCCCTGCCACCGAGGGGTTTGCGAACAACCTCAGTGACTTCAGCTTGGGTGATGGATGAGCCAGCCTCCGAGTCCCCGGTCTCTACTTCCTCTTCGGAAGACGTGACTGAGGGATTAAGGAGATCCTCAAAGTATTCCTTCCACCGTCCGACGACATCCCCAGTCGAGGTCAGCAGGCCTCCACCGGCACCGTAAATGGTGTTGGTGAGGCACTGCTTCCCCCTCCTGGGGCGCCGGACGGTTTGCCAGAATTTCTTTGGTGCCGAGCGATAGTCCTCCTCCATGGCCTCCCCGAACTCCTCCCAGGCCCGGGTTTTTGCCTCTGCGACAGCACGAGCCGCGGCTCGCTAGGCCTGCAGATACCTGTCGATGACCTCCGGAGACCTACAAGCCAGATCGGCCTGATAGGCCTCCTTCTTCAGTCTGATGGCATCCCTTACTTCCGGTGTCCACCACCGGGTTCGGGGGTTGCCGCCACGACAGGCACCGGAGACCTTGCGACCACAGCTCCGAGCAGCCGCATCAACAATGGAGGCGGAGAACATGGTCCACTCGGACTCAATGTCCCCCAACCTCCCCCGGGACATGGGAGAAGCTCTCCCGGAGGTGCGAGTTGAATACCCTACTGACAGAGGACTCGACTAGACGTTCCCAACAGACCCTCACAATGCGCTTGGGTCTGCCAAGTCTGTCCAGCTTCCTCCTCCGCCAGCGGATCCAACTCACCACCAGGTAGTGATCGGTTGACAACTCTGCCCCTCTCTTCACCCGAGTGTCCAAGACACGCGGCCGAAGGTCAGATGACACGACAACAAAGTCGATCATTGACCTCCGGCCTAGGGTGTCCTGGTGCCATGTGCACTGATGAACACTCTTGTGCTTGAACATGGTGTTCGTTATGGACAATCCGTGGCTAGCACAGAAGTCCAATAACTGAAAACCGCTCGGGTTCAGATCGGGGAAGCCGTTCTTCCCGATTACCCCTCTCCGGGTGTCACTGTCATTGCCCACGTGGGCGTTGAAGTCCCCCAGTAGAACAACGGAGTCCCCGGTCGGTGCACTGTCCAGTACCCCTCCCAAGGACTCCAAGAAGGCCGGGTACTCTGCACTGCTGTTCGGCCCATAGGCCGCCACAACAGTGAGAGACCTGTCCCCCACCCGAAGGCGGAGGGACACGACCCTCTTGTTCACTGGGGTAAACTCCAACACGTGGCGGCTGAGCTGAGGGGCTATAAGCAAGCCCACACCAGCCCGCCTCCTCTCCCTGCGGGCAACACCAGAGAAGTGGAGCGTCCAGCCCCTCTCGAGGAGATGGGTTCCAGAGCCCAAACTGTGCATGGAGGTGAGGCCGACTATATCTAGTCGGTATCGCTCAACCTCCCGCACAAACTCAGGCTCTTTCCCCCCCGTCGAGGTGACATTCCATGTCCCCAGAGTTAGTCTCTGTGTCTGGAGATCTGGTCGCCGAGGCCCCTGCCGTCGACTGCCGCCCAGATCTCTCTGCACCGGCCCCTTATGGATCCTCCTGCGGGTGGTGGGCCCACGGGAGGGCGGCCCCACGTCGCTCTTTCAGGCTGTGCCCGGTGACGCCGATCCGGGCAACGTAAACGGCCTTGCTTTTGTCGTCATCATAAGAGGCTACTGAACCGATCTTTGTCTGACCCGTCACCTAGGACTTGTTTGCCTTGGGAGACCCTACCAGGGGCTTGAAGCCCCCGACAACATAGCTCCCGGGATCATTCGGGCACTCAAACCCCTCCACCACGTTAAGGTGTCGGTTCAAGGAGAGGACCACGGCTTTATCTCTAGGAAAAAATACCAGCTGTTGTAAAAGACAAGTGCCTTGATGTGAAGCTGACCAATGAGAAATGTGACCCGCCTATTCCATAATATCTAATAAAACCAACCTGCATGAGAAAAAACAGCGTGAGACGCAGGAGGGTCACCGGGCTGCTTACAACAGCCTGAGTGACCCGGCCAGGCGGTTTCTCCCATGCATGCAATACAAACGTCTGATATTTCTGTGTCGTTTCATATTCTAAGTTGAATTGTGTTCTCTGTGTGTTAAGGAATAGCATTGGTGTATGTCTAATTCCATGACATTACCTGTCAGTGAGACTCAACAGAGCACCGGGATTGATTGTGTGTGTGAAGCTGTGGCACAGCAGTGGCGCCAAAAGAAGTTATTTTAAACAGTTGGAAATAATATGCGTTGGACATTGACCTGGGAATGGAGGACAGAGCGGCCATCGAACAAGGCCGGAAGAGCGTGTGGGCAAACAAGGGACGAATGAGTCCACCAGCTCAGAGCCACAGCACAGGCCTCCACAGCCCATCTTGCCATATGTTTGACTTTGCTGGAATTATGTAGGTCAAACTGTGATTAAAAGCAATTTTCTGAAGCTGTGGAGCGAGTGCACCTTTTTAGCTTGTCACCATCACGGGAAATCCCCAAATACAATTTCTATTGCTCAATTTTCTCCATAACTCCAGCCGTGTGCGCCGCTAGCTGCACCTGGTCAAGCCTGTAGGCAGAGGACCTAAGGTTATATGTCAATGTCTACTCCCAACGGATGCAGTGGGTGAAAAAATTCCGCTAACCCAAATTCCTCAAAAAACTCTTCTAGTATCTTATCGGGAAGAAAACATAAAAGTGGTAGGCATGGCATGAACCATCAGGACACCCCAAAAACATAGTGTCAATGTGATTTTTTTTTTTTGTTATGGTTACTGTATAAATATACTGCAGAAATCTGCATGGAACAATGTTTTTGAAGCTTCTACCAACCAACTCTACTGAAAATTACAAAATTGCATGCATCATGAATTATTATTATTAAAATGAAAATTGTTTGTGACACAGAAAGACCACTTTACATAGTTCATGGTTATTCTCCACCCCCAAGCTTCTCCCACACAGAATGAATTTGTAATGAATGCTGCTTGATTAAAATGTTTTTGAATATACACAAATTATGTGTGCTCTGACCTTTCACCGGATCTGGCTGCTTCACCTTGAGATTTGTCTTTTTGAACAGTAAAAATAATTGCAAAGGGTCAAAATGGGACAAGCAGCCACAATCAAAATGTGAATGCACTCTGAATACAAATGTATGTGTATATCCCCAGAAATCCATGTTCAATGTACGCTATGTACATTTTCTGGTGGAAGGGGGTCCGCCACTTACTTTTTTTTTTAATCTTGGATTTGTTCAAGTACAGTTGTCTATATGGCCAAAATATTTTTGTACTTGTCTCCGAAAGTTATTGCCATACTGTGGAACATTGGTAAAAGCAAACATTTACCAAGGCAATTTGAATAGACCATAGTCCCCATATGTTGAATCATAAATGTATCCATATATCAAAATTGACCAAGTAAAATGGAGGACAATATTCTTATGCAAGTATCACTATTAATTACATATACGTAAAGTGTCAGAGGGCCTTGGATTCTACCCTCTTCTATTCAGACAACAACATTTACTGTAAATGTTGAGGCTAGTCATCATTAAGGCCATTTCTTCATTATTTTGTGTCAAAACACCTTCACCAGCGGCATCTCGGTGTCAAGGGTTCTGAGCCTATTTGAAACCCTTTTTACATATATGAAATATATTCACCCATAAGGTTAGGCTGTCTGTACGGTCATGAGTTTTCACAATTATTTTGATATTGCATTGGCCTCTCTTTTTACTCAACAACAAGCTATGTGTACATAAGAGCCACGTTCAATTTGTGCTGGAGGTGGTAGTTTCTTTGGAGACAGGAGATCATAAATACTGGCAAAAGAAGGAGACGGAGAAACAAATGTGCAGCCCTGATCTGTGCAGTGATAGGCTGTCTGCAGAAAGAAAAAAAATATTATTGCTCACTTTAATTTTAGAGTGTGCTAGAAATGCCCCAGAACGGCAAAAAATCAAAAACTTATCTCTGAATTGTAAACAAGAGGTAACTTTTGTGGTGAAATGCAGTACGTCAGTAATAAACACCGCCCTGTTTGATGGACAAATACATATATTGTATTGTTTCACACCTAAATTAGTTTCTCTTTACACGTCATTGTTTACTTCTAAATGCAGATCGAATTAGGCATGAATGATGTGTTTTCCTTTGCAGAGTTGAAGTGTAAACAGGGCTTTTAGACTACCGGTAGTATTGAGTATCAGTATCGAATGAATTACCCCCAAAATTACTTGGTATCATATGATATCACTGCTAAAAATTGGGGTATCACCTTTCCCTAATTTTGTAGTTTTAACAACAGGCTAACCTGTAATACATGATTTGAGTAATTCATCATTTCGTCTTGTTTGGATGCTGGGGCAGGAATAAATACCTGTCCAAGTGATTTAACAAAAGTTGGAGATTTGTTCAACATAATTTTAAAATATTTATAAAACTTTTTTTTTTTTTTTAAATTCAAACTGGGTCTATGACAAACACAGGTTATTCCTCTCTTTGTCTCTGAAGCTATCCAACCAACAAAACGGGTCAAATGAGATGAGGAAGGAGTAGTCGCCTGCTCCCAAACAGTTGAGACTCAATTAAAAGTTTCTCTGAGGCGCTAATGACAAATTACATCAGTGATGGAGGGAGTGATTGAAAGACAAGAAAGGGATGACACTGTGTCCCTGATTGCTTTTTGAATGAGCTTCAGCTATCAGGACCGGTTTGGGAAGATGGTTATCCCGGAGCACAAATTGCCAGTCCATCACAGTTGGAGTCTTTGTTGCACACACATGTTAAGAGCTTGTGCTGATAACGGACAACATCCCGTCCCTGCCCAAATGTGGGCCACTTAAAATGACTCGGCCATTTTTAATTTTTGAGTCTCTAACGATCTTTTTCTCATTTTTTGAGGCAGAAGTCTTTCTAACTGAACTATGCAAGTTTCAAATGTATAAGGACATGATGGTGGTATGTGCTCTAAGTGAGATACCAAGTGCCAAACCTAAGGGCAATGCATTTTTGTAAATACATTAGGTCATATATTTATTTATTTATCTGATATGAACATTGCATTTACATTTGATGAACTAGATGGGATTGTTTTTAGAATAATACAATACTATTATGGTCCATAATCCATATCCATAATAACAACCCTCATGTAACTCTTCTCACTGGGGTTCAGATCTGTACATTAGTTCCTGATTCTCCTTGGATGTCTCTCTGCTTGATGCCAATGATTTGACCCATCTCAAACAGTACTGACATCTTTTCCATGACCACAGGATTTGTCTTGAAGTGCCCCACTGCATCATGAGGGTTTCAATACTGTGTTGCAGCAGAAAGATCATCACCCATGCAGCATTTATCCAGAGGCTCGGACCTACTGTATTTGTTTAGTTGAATCCAAGTGGCCCTTTTTTTTGACAGGCAATGTTTAATTAATCTTCTAATTGTTTTAGCTAAATTCCATGTACACAAAAGCAAATTCCTCAATCTTAAACCCTTTACCTCACGGAAATTCAAAATTCCTAATATACTACTACTACTACTACTACTACTACTACTACTACTACTACTACTACTACTACTACTACTACTACTACTACTACTACTACTACTACTACTACTACTACTACTACTACTACTACTACTACTACTATTACTACTATTACTACTATTACTACTATTACTACTATTACTACTACTATTACTACTATTACTACTATTACTACTACTACTACGAATCAGAAATTAAAAAAACATACTTGTCTGCTTGTACAATGACACCACATTTTTAGGTCAAAGTTTGTGACCATGAGGTGAGGCATTTAGACAGTTGAGTGAGAGAGAATATCATAACATTGAGAAAGCAGCTTGATGAGACGGCTCAAGTTTGATGTGTACAAATACAGATACAAAAGTTGAAAAAGCATTATCTAAAGATTAGAATAGAGCAATAATGGGTCATTTCAGATGTTTGGTGTGAAAACTGAAAATAGGTATTTCCTTTTGAAAAGAAACTTGTAGAGGTAGTCAGACAAAAGACGGCAATCCCCTGGGCTGTAATGGGCCCACCCCCTCTCCCGTCCCAGCCGGTGTCGCAGGCTTCTTCCTGATGAAAAAGTGGAAAGGTAGACAATGGGAGCTATCAGAGAGAGCACAATAGAAACGGGGATTGGTGTGTCATAAAATTCTGCCAGCCGAGCTGAAGTTTGAGTGGCAGTAGAGAGAACAAGGCAAAGAAACTGTAATCTATAAGCGCTTACAGGAAAATTACAAGACAACACTTTTAGTTTTCAATAAAGAAGAGGAAATGGCTGTTGGCAGCGAGAAGAGAAGGAGTTTACTGGTGTAATTTTGCCTTTAAGTGTAGCAAGAGGTGACAGAAGTGCAGTTTGCAATCTATAAGCAAGAGAGAAACCCAGAATCAGTCAGTGCCGGATAATTTTAGTTACTGTCTTTCAGTCCCTTTTATGACAACAAGAGAGGCTGAGGTGGTGAATGATGGGTAAGTTGAAATACATTCTTTTCTTGTTTTTGGAATGTGCTATTCTTGTAGTAATAGTAGCGATTCTATTGTGTTTGGAAAGCTACACAAGGACAGAAATAGTTTGGAATTAAAAAATTAAAATTCTTGGGATTACTTAGTGAACTCTGAACAACAACTTCAAAATTTAGATTCCTTTATTGCAAAGTGGATTTATATAGCAATAGTTTTGAGTAAGTTTAATTCGGCCCTATCTCAAAGACTGATGTACCAGAATAGAAGCTGGTATAGAGTTGGAGAACATGCAGACAGAGCATGAAACAAGAATGTGAGAAACAAGAATGTGGCAAAATCCAATCTTTTCAACTTTTTAACTGCCAGCAATAACTTCCTCTACAGAATTAAGGTGACAATGTTCTTTCACATACACGGTAACATAACCAGAATGTATAAGACATTTTGACAGTACAATTTAGAGTTTTAGTTTCTTTTACGAACATTTCTGTAACCAATAGAGTTATGAAGGACACATTTCCCCTCACAACCATACACCCACAGTGACACACACAGTCACAGTTTGGGATCCACAAGACTGACCCTCTCAATGTCCATGCTCCTGATTTCAGCGTGAAATGACAGTGGGGGGTTTGGAGTTATCCGAGCTTCCAATCAGAGCCCCAGCACGCGGCGCAGAGGAAGCCCTCAGGTCAACCCCAACCACGAGGACGAGGCGGACCCACGAGGAAGGAAGAGCGCAGCCAGGGAGAGGATGAAGAAGCATTATGGTCCGCTCTCAGAGCATAACAGGAACAAATATAGTGTTGTTTTGAGGTTCAGTTCAAAGTTAAGGCTGTGCTTGGATGAAACCAGAATACAGCTTTGGCTGTAACAAGAGGAAAAAAATATATAGCACAATATTTTCCTTATGCTTGTTGGTTTCAGGGCTCTTGCAGTAAACGGGTGAAGAGAATAGAGCTTTTATTGATTTGTTGCTCATTGGCGCTTTGTAAAGACCATAAAAAGACCTTAGCTCATATATGTTTAACACAATTAAACAAAATATTGAGCACCATATTGGTATAAACAGCATAAGTGGTGAAACATTTTGTAATGAATTTGACTTTGAATTTGGCCCGGCGCCGTACATTTTCATCATAAACCCACCAACCACTCTTTTAAAGACAGAAGATTCTAAACAGGGAGAAAAGATGGAAAGTAACGTTAAGCCGGCCATCGTTATTAAAAAGAGAATCCCTCTTTAAATAGGAATAGGGGTTTTGAATTGACTGTTCGTATTTTGAAACCATGGGGTGGTATCAGTCCTGGATGTTCTGATGCCAATCAGATACTTATCAGGGATGAGGGAACTGTAGCTGGATTTCTACGGCCCATTACAGGGTTGTTGGGGTAACAAAAAAGATTAGTTTAAGGCAGGGGAGGGGAATTATTTTCCTCCGAGGGCCATATTCGAATCCAGGCAAGTAGCGGAGGGCCGGCCCGCGATCATTGGTGTGAAAAAAAAAAAAATCCCCAAAATTAAATTTCATAAAATACAGCTTTTCTTTTCATTTCATGTCATATTTATTAAGGATACAAGTGCAGACAGATGCCTGAGGGCAAAAAAAGGAAAACAAATAAATAAATATATATATATTTTTAATATTACTTGGACAAGCTTGGCAGGCCGGATTGTAATTTGCCCACCCCTGGTTTAAAGGTCCCATAACATGCAAAATCGACTTTTCAGAGCTTTTAACCTTCTTACATTGCTATTTGTGCTTCATATTTGTACCCAGAGTGTTTTTTTGATTGATTCCCGCAGTTTTTAGCTATATTACAGACTATCTCTTTTCCTCGAATCTCCAAACTGACGGGGGGTGTTCACAGGACCGCGTCATAATCACAGGCACGCGTGAGATATGTATATAGATATATACATAGATATATATAGAGATATATAGATATATATATATATATAGATATAGATCTATCTATAGATCTATCTATAGATATATCTGTTCTGCGCACGCTGTAGAATGAACACCAGTTTTATTTAGTCTCAAAGTAGACTCTTTCTCACTCACTCGCGCGGAGCGGCGCACCGCGGAGCTGACAGCTGTGGGGGACACTCGCTCTCGCTGAGACTACGTCACGGGTGGGCGGGGCACACACGCGCTCTGAGACTATGTCACGGGTGGGCGGGGCACACACGCGCTCTGAGACTACGTCACGGGTTGGGCGGGGGAGCCAGATCGCTCTTCACAAGGGTGGGGGCGAATATCAAACCAAGCCGTCTGCATTTCCGGGTTGGTGAGGGGGTCCAAGGTCTGGGTGATATTTCTTAACTATTATGTTAAGCGTGTTGCACAACCCTTATTATTATCAATTATACACTTAGGATGGACTACGAAACATGAAAAAAAGCATGTTATGGCACCTTTTAAGGGGTAAAGGTGCAAAAAATAGATAAACAAGACATGCTATAATCAGGAGGTTCTTAGACTAGATCCGCTGAATGATAATTACTTTTTGATGAGTTGAAATGACTACCACTGACTCTTTTTCAAGATTACTTTAAAAAAGATAGATTTCAAATATTTCAATTCATTTCAGTTTGTGTACTGCAGGTAATTCAGGGCCACTTTTAAATAGCAATAAAAACAACTATTATGAACTAGACCTTATTACACCAACTGAAATACATTCATCCTTCTGCAGCTTGTTGTTTTGACAACACTGCGCACACGCTGCTTTCCATTTGCAAAACTAATGTACATCCTCACGGCCACGTCATCTGGATATGTGCTATTTCAGAGAGACACCGCTGCACCTTTGACTCCTCACAACAGCATCACATCGTGCAAACTTTGAGGAGGCCGGTTCACCTTTGCTGCACCAGTCCCTAGCTCCATTAGGCCTGAAGGATTAAGTAGGACGTGTTATATTTTAAATGGAACATGTTTCGTTTGGGCCCTGCGACGAGTTGGCCACTGTCCAGGGTGTACCCCGCCTAAGGCCCGAAGTCACTGGGATGGGCTCCAGTCACCCGCGACCCCAAAAGGGAACAAGCGGTAGAAAATGGATGGATGGATGGATGTTTCGTTTGGATGGTCGGCTCTCTACTGTATAGAGCTGACCATTTCAAGTATGAATATTAGTACGAGATATACTTTATCGCAATGCCAATTTCTTTACATACAAACTAGTACCGTATTTTCCGGACTGTAAGTCGCATTTTTCATAGTTTTGGCCCGAGGTGCGACTTATACTTATATTTATGCTTATATACTTCTCCGGAGCATCTTATGTGTGATATTATATTATTTTAACACTTGCAACCGCATTTCATACTCCAGTGCAACTTACATATGTTTTTATCTTCTCTATTATGCATTTTTTGGCTGGTGCGACTTATACTCCTTACTTATAGTCTGGAAAATACAGTACCTCTTACCACTTACAAAAAGCTATCAGCTGTATGGTTTCACTGTCTCCATAAATTCACCCCAGGACAGCAGAACTTCACACACCTTCCAAATAATGGGTTAAAGAAAAACGCACGCAAGTTTTGCCAAGCCCTTTCCTATCACTTCACCACTTTATAATTCCCTGTAACAAACCAATGAAGTTTTTTAAAATACTACATTATTTGTATTCTTTACTTTACTCTGATGTACATTGTTTTAAATTTGTATAAACTGCATTGTGTTTTTTACTTTATTACTTTTTTTAAAATTGTGTTTTAAACACTGTAAAGCACTTTGAATTGCAGTTTGTATGAATTGTGCTTTATAAATAAATTTATACATTCAGGTATTTTCTGTGGGTTATTTGCAAAAGAGATCTCCTGGATTCACATGAAAACTAAAGTACTTGTCTAGATAGCGGAAAAAAAAACACCTACAGATTGCTGTGGTGTCCATCGTGGATTCTTCCCGCAGACCCACAACAACTGCACCGGCTCCATTTTGGTATAGACCCGACAAACTACAATTCCCGTAAAAGTTAAACAACATTGTAACTAGGTCTCCGCTGAGTCAGTGCAGTGGAGAAAGTCTAACCAAGACTTTTGGCCACTTCAGGAGGTGCTTATGGATGCAGTTTGCAGCTTCAAAGGTTGAATCCTATCTCAAGGGCAGCTATAATTTCCAGAAGACACACTTTCATGATACACATGCAGTAAAAAGACATGAACACACATACAACTACCCTCAACCTCCGAAATATTACTTTAAGACTGTTTTCTTTGCCAGCGACATCCAGATTGTTCTTTGCACTACATTCACTCCTTTCATTCATTTTTTTCTATGTGAAGGTTTTGGGGCATCAAACCAAGGACATTGCAAGTGTGAAACAAAATAACGTAGTGAGGCGAACAGAGAAGAGCAATATGGAAACCCCAGTGGGTGTGAGAGGAAGGCTGCCGATTGGAGCTCTTAGGTGAGAAGTGGAAAAGAGAAGCAGAGGTAACACAAACAAGATGGAGGAGAGGAGTTGAAAAGTGTAAAGTGAAATATAAGCAGAAGTTTCATTTTGAAGGAACACAGATTACAGACGAAGAGTTTGGGAGCGCTAGGAAACACAAACTTTTCAAATGAGTAGTTTTTGGACGTGATTTAGAGTGGACAGGTCTGCAAGCTGTATTCTGTCATGAATTTGATACACTGATGTGAAACTGTTTGCTTAAAGGTGCACCATGTAACTGCTTCTGTAAAAGCAGCAGTGGCGGGCTGGAATTCTGTTAGGGAGTGAAATTGATCCTTAAGAAGTGATTCTAGACAGTCACATGAGGTCTGTAGTCATGTCATCCTGGAGAGACTTAGACAAACGCAGAAAGGACCGTTTAGCAAGTTTTATTACATGGGTTATTTGGCGCTCAGACCCCGGCGGAAGACATTGCAATTATGGGTGCTCCATAATATAATTGTATGAGATGTCTCCCTGGGGCCTGGAGACTGGTGGTGGTAGATATGAGGAGAGGGTAGAGATGAGAGGGATGCAGAGGAGGAGAAGGGGAGGTAATGTACAGTCTGAAGCCGCCGAGACGACTGCATGACTCTTTAAATGGGGCAGGCTGTGCGTAGAGGAGGTGCAATGTTCCTATCAAATCACTAAATTAATCAATACAATCAATAAATACAATCAAAACTTTTCTGGTGAAGGGGATGCCACCTGCTTGTCTTCATGACCATAAGATGTATTAGTCTCAATGGACACAGGAGACTGCACCAGGCCAAGTTACAGGTCAAATCTGTGGAGAGGTGAAGTCCCTCACAGTAAGGATGCAAAAACTCCTGTAAGTGAACAAATACAATGTGTTAGTTTAATGCCATACTGTGGAACATTACAGGCAATCCCAAATCCTGTTTTGTCAAGAACCTGATGATGTTGAATAACGCATGCATGTCTTGTTTTTCTTAAACAGTGTCTAGAAGACTGCAACTGAATCTTTTCTCTACAATGACTCATACTATCAGAAAGTTTATAATTTGATTCAGGATTTCATTATGATGATGTACCTAATACAATGAGTTCATATTTTCTCATTTCCTTTGATCAAAATGGCTTAAAATGGCTATTCTTGGTAGTATTGACACCTGGTGAGGTTTTTCTTTGAATCAACCACAAGGCAAAATATCGTCTGTCATTAGTTCATTAGTCAAACTCCAATTACTGCATAATGAGTCAAATCTCTCAGACCAACAGTTCAAAGTTCTGTCTATCAATGCCAATGAGTGCAACAGTGTTTGAGGTCAAATAAGTACTTATAAGGGACTGCAATGTTTTGGATTACCGTCACAATTTTTTTAATTTAAGACAACACTAACTGTGCCTTGGCCTGAAAATGAAGTAGAGTTATTCCTTTGAGAGCCTTACTCTTTGGGATTTCCTATCTCCAAACACTTAAGACTTCAATAAACAACATGCTTAAATGCCTGTCTCAAAACTCGAAACTCCAAAACTAATTAGTCTATATTGATGTGGCTATATATTTTACAAGACAGTGTGTTAGGGATAAACAGATGGAGAGACTCTAGTGTGTGATAAGTGGATTAGTACAAATTGTTTTCGTCGTTAATCACATTTAGACAGAAATTATGTTGACCATGGAAATGTCATTATTTATATCTGGAGCTGTTCGCAAGCATTAAGAGCCCTGGGAAGAGCGCAGACATTAGCACATAGAGTCATGTTTGCACCTCAGTATTCCCCAGACCACTGCATTATTCAGCAATCTAAAGCTGCAGAAGGTGTAAATCTCTGATGACCTCTTGACAAGGAAATGTTTCTGGCTGACCTCTGGATGTGAACGCGGCTCCCATTGGCCCTTAGTGTGGTGCGTGAATGTGTGAGGTGAAAGGTGGAAGGTGAAAGCCGTAGACTCTTGCTCAGACTGAGAGAACGAGGCTGTGATTGATGTGGGAGCGCGGCCGGGTTGCGCCCTTCTTTCTGTCATAAGGCATTTGTTTGCAGAGTTAGTGATGTTTCTATACTATCTATGCGCTCATTACAAGCTTATCCTCGAGTCTCCTTCTCAAAATGTCCATCAATCACGCTGTCTCGCGCTGATGTTAATCATTTTTGACAGTTGAAAATTGCCACTTGCTGTGTTTTTTTCGGTCTATTCACACTCTTCTACCTCTGCTCCTATGACTCGCTCGTCCTTGGTGCTGACAAATGAGTGACAAATAAGTGTTGCAGAGACAGCTTATGGTTTATGAAGTACTTGAAAACTTATTTGAAAATGTCAACCAAAATTGCAGATGTAAAACAGAAATATAACGCTTTTTTCATAACCTTTTATATGTATGAAATGGGTATGTTTTACTTTAAAATCATGACCACTTAAAGAAAAAAAAAAAGTGTATAACCTTCGACGAGATTTTTATACAAATCCAATTCATACATATGTTGTTGCTGCTTTGGCAATTAATTGAAATAAATTTAAAGGATCCTCGTGACCTGTGACAAGTTGGCCACTGTCCAGGATGTATCCCGCCTAAGGCCCGAAGTCACTGGGATAGGCTCCAGTCACCCGCGACCCCGAAAGGGAATAAGCGGTAGAAAATGGATGGATGGATGGAAATTGAAAAGACTGAGATTTCAGTCACGTGACTTGTTTTTTGTCATTGCCATCTTGAGGACGTCACTGCATGTTGTAGCCTGGCTCTATTGCTGTTAGTCATGGAAAATAGCAAATCACACAAAAAATGTAAAGCTGCAAAACTTCAAGAAGATATAACCTTTGGGTTTTGGTACACTGCCTGGTGCTGGTGAGTCGCTGACACCACTTCAAAGCAGGGAAAACCTGCCACAGCTAACTTTTGCGAACATTTACATCCAAGCTGGTCCATAGCCACTCTCCGACTGGACAAGCATTCAAGAGCAAGCAACTTTGAGTCTGATCCTAAAATATTGCATCTGGACAGTAGGAAATAAGGCTAATGTTAAGACAAGTAGGCTATGTTTATTTGCATAGCCACACAAACAACAAAGTACTTTAATGTGTGAACTAGCATTAGCCAAACTGCCCGAAAATAAAGTGCTCACTGCACAGTCTGAAAGGATTTCTTGCAGTGCATTTTCTGACAAACAGGGGATGGGGATGTCAAACTTGATGTTGGCACAGCCCACAGCTCAGCAATCAGCGTCCATCCTCAAGATGGCAGTAGTGACTTCTCGTACATTTTTACACTAGGTTCTTTTTTTGAGCCGGAGGCTTTGGAAGCTTCTTTTCTCCATGGAAATAATGTCTTGCCTGGAATGTTCCACATTTGTCATACATATTGACCCTCTCCTTTAAGCAGTATACTAAATACTAATGGGATTATACATTTTTTTAAACTGTCTACTATTTATAAGACTTAATTATTGCAGCTTTAAGCATACAATATTATTAAAAATGAAAAATGATTTGCAGATCTACACCGTAATATAAAGAAGACACTACAGATTTCTAACAGTTTTTGAACAAAATCAAAATAAATTCCATTCATATAAAGGCACTTTTCTATTTCCACTGTAACAACCTTTTTACCTTTTCCATTTTACTTGATGCCTTTTTCTCAATTACATTCTATGGGACCTCATTAGGAATTAGAGCACTCAGATGGCAACTGAGCTTCAAGGGGTTTTAATAGCCATCAGGCCCCTGCTTATTCAGGCCTAATGGAGCTAGGGACTGGTGCAGCAAAGGTGAACCGGCCTCCACCAGAAAACATTGACACCACTAACGGAAACTCAAAACGCTGCTTACAATTAACAGCCATTTTCATTTTCAGCCTTGCACTTCACCCAGCCAATAATATTTGATTGAAAAACTCAATTTATGTGAAGGCTCCTGAAGTGCACAAAGAACATTAATGTGGTCCCCTCCCCTGATTTTTTTTTTTTTTTTGCTGGTCACATTCCACTATGAAAAAGACTGCACAGATAAATGTTTATATATTGGGGGCACTCTCACACTCAGAAAGTTGAATTATTAAATGTGAATTATATGAGGAGGAGTATTTTAATATTTATTTAATATATTTGGCCCTTGAATATAAATATTTTCTAAGAGATAGAAATTTTCTAAAAGAGATTTTATTTTCATATAGCAAGGTCTGGAGTCACCAGCAGAAATTATTAGGTTTTATGAATTTACCATTTATGTTGGAAATAATTAAATCCCATTTGAGTTTGTGGCATCACATTCTAAAATTTGAAAACCACCAATAAAAGCAATTCAGTTTGGATGGTGGTAGAAGGGAAAGTTGGGTGGTGAAAGGTAGAAGTATCTGTAATAATTAAAAGATTAGTTAGTGCATACATTATTTTATTAATAAATGTAATAATTAAAAAGTAGTGGCCCAAATTCTCAAACAAGAAGAAAAGTGTTGAGTACTGTGAAACAGTTAAGACGCAAAATGGATCTGCTTTATGATTTGCATTAGACAGACAAAACTTCTGGTTGTTTTCAAAGGATACACCACAAAAAAAACACCTAAATCATATCTGAGGGAGCAGTGCAAGAAACCTACTCCTATTCACAAAGGAAAGAGCAACCAAAACTGTACTGTTTTCAGTCAAGTAGACGTCATTACTTAAGTATGGTGGATTTTTTTCTGTTGTTGTACTATCCACCTCTGGAAGGTCATGGGAGAAGCTTTTGTGAAGGCTTTCTGCTGTGTTTGAATCATCTATATACATAGATATATATATACACATATATACAGGGTGTGTGCCTCAATATGCATAAGTGTGTTGCACATGTAATTAGCAGTTATATATGAACCTCACCACCTCTCTCTGCCTCTTTTTCACCTCTTTCCATCATACAATTTTTTAATTAAATCAAGTCTGTCAGGCAATCTGTGATGCTTGGTTGGGAAGCTGATATGTGATTGTCTGTGACTGCTGAGTGTGAAAAATTAAGAAAATATGTTCAGAAAGTCTGTTTTTAGCAAGGCTCTGAAGCCGAGGAAAGAAATCACAATGGAAAGTTTTTCATTTTTATCAGTGCCTTTACAGAAAATATAACTTGACAAATACACATACCCTTACATTCAGAAAAGGGTCTTGTAAGTCTCATCAAATTAATGAAGTCAGTATTTCTAGTTAGCTCAGCAAATGAAAACATAGAACTCTCCCTCAGTCTGACATTTTGGTTCGGTTGGTCATAAGTGTTTGATGAAGAATTTCAAAGATATTCTATGTTGTTTTTGTCCATCCATTGTCTGAACTAGAAGAAACATGCTTAGATGGAACCGTCCGCTTTGGTCTTCTATGATGTCGCACAGTGGAAGTATGATTGGTTTGTCCCTCTATCAGCAAGAAGACAACCGTCAAAAGCACTTGTAAAGTTACATATTGCAAAACTCAATGAAAAGAGCATTATATTAAAATGTTACACCAATCAAAACAGAACCAATATGGATTCTGAAATGATAAAGTTCTCATTGAGGGAATCTGCAAAATTAAGATGTTGCAAGATGTCTCTTTTAGCCCCTGTGAGCCTTCCAGGGCACAGCATTGGAGTTTTCAATCTGAAACTCTGAAAATTCTCCAGTTGAAAGAAGTTCATATTTGCTAAAATCTCCGACACTCCTTTTCATTTCTCCGACATCGAGACCGGGACCTGTTTAACATGTTTAGCGCTGATAAAAATATGAGTGATGGTGTGATTTCAAAGGCAAATGCAGCCTCCCAGGAACTTTAAAAGTCTCTTTAAAAGTCTCCTCCTTGGATCTGTGATGTGAGCGAGATGAGAGCGCCGGCTAATGCCACGCTAAGTGACATTTCTGCATCTCTGATCTGTGTCGCTCACGCAGACAGGCGGAGGCGGGTTTCTCTTGCTCCCTCACATCGTGTTTGTCTATTTGCATGTCTCTGTTCCATTTGACATTGTAACACAATTTGACTTGTATTGATAAGACGTATAATTCTCTGTAATATTGTAGTAGTAACAGTACAAAAAATGATGTAAATAAATAATAAAGATGTAATAATTACTAGTGAAGTCAGAAGAGTGACAAAATAGGAATGACCAGTATTGTGCCATAGTAGGATATTATTAGTACTAGCAGGTGTCACTAGAGCTTGTAGTAAACATCCATGGAAGCAGAGTTTTCTTGTTTTTGCTGTGAAGTAGTTTAGGCAGTGATTTGCAAACCACTAAAGTACCACTTAATAATATGTAGTTTTTGAGGACCACAAAATCTAAATTTCCTAAACTATTTAAGGACTAGGCCAAAGTGACTACCAAATAATGTCTAAAATAACACTTAACCAAGAATAGAGTATGTTCTAAATAAATATTAACCCAAAGGAAGACAAAAACATGAATTGAACCGTAAATTAATTCAATAATTACTCAAACTTTAGTGGGCCCTGCGTACCGGGCTGCCCATTTGCCACAAGTACACGTACCACAGTTTGAGAAACACTGCACTACACTACAACTATGGAGTTGTATTTTCTCTACACATCTTTAGGTAAATGTATTTAAGCTTTATTGGACAGGTAAGTGTCAAATTATAGTGAAGCATCAAGAGAGACATTCAGCACTTTAACACTGAGCTTAGTATGTGCGCTGCAACAAACTACTTGACCATCCTGATACACCGGATGACACCCCTAGTTTGAAGTAAAATTCGGTCTTATCATTTCATTGCAGTTCAATTTATCAGATCCACACAGCTCATTTGTACAAGCCTTAATAAGTAGCGCTTAACAGAACTAAATACCCACATTGCGTTGTTTGCCTTGTCGGCTAATCTGTGTTGTCCTCTCACTCTGTAACCTTGAGATAAAGATGTGAACGACACCAAATGCTGCAATTAATCACACGACACAATAGTGAAATCTCCGAGGAGCAGTTCGCGTCAACGGATTATGTCGGGGAAAATCTCGTGAAATGTTTATTCATGAACTTGACCATAAAAGACGCACAGGATAACACTCGCACTGCATTTTCTCATCACCATCTGCATCACATATCGCCACGCTGCCTCCTCATCACCGGCAGTCAGCTCCCACAGGGGACATAATTATATTGTCAGCTCTCTGTCAATGTAACAGCTATGGCAGCAACAACATAGAGGCATACTAACTAGGAGAAGACACATCCACTCAATATGGAGGAGTCAAGTCTGCATGTGACTCTAGATATGCATTTGTCCTACAGATTGCAGCATGTATATGTATATAAGCCCCAAGGTTTTTCTCTGATTGTTAATTCTCTTGGGCAAGACACTTCCTCCCACCTTGCTTATATGAGGGTGGTGTACAAACAAATTACATATAAGTTAAAATGATGACATTTATTGTTTTTTTTTTACTCAAATAAGTGTGGTAACAGGGTGCAATGGCCTTTCCAATCAATTAAACCAACTAACACATGCACAACTATCCTGATCCTCCAGCTATTACTGACCATAATATTGGCTCCGATACTCTTTGTGAAGGCTGCTATCCTTTCCCCAATTCTTGAATGATAAACATGCAAATCATTTTCTATCCCCTATCTTGGGGTTGTTTTTGACAATAATTTTAAATTTGACAAACACATTACAGTGTGGTTTGGAGCAAGTTTTTATCAATTACGTCTTTTGGCTAAAGTAAAGCCTTTTTTTAAATCGCACCGACTTTGAAAGGACTATTCATGCTTTTATCAGTGCTTTTATGCAGCGCTTTTCATGTCGGTGTCTCCCAGTCGCCCTCAGCCGCCTTCAGCTCGAACAGAACGCTGCGGCTTATTTTCTTACCAACACACCCAGACGTCAGCACATCACCCCGGTTCTTTTTGCTCTCCATTGGCTCCATTTTAAAATTCAACTTTTTGTTTTGAAATCTCTTTATCTGGCTGAGCGTCTGTCTGTCCGAAACACAAGCAGGGCTCTTAGGTCTACATATCAGCTTCTACTGGACGTCCCCAGAGCCAGACTCAAACACTGGGGGGATCGAGCTTTCTCTGTTGTTGGTCCCAGACTCTGGAACAAACTGCCCCCCGACATGTGCACCATCACAGACTTTAACCTTTTTAAATATAGGCTAGAAATGTATTTATTCAGACTGGCTTTTAACACTGTAATGTAATGACACTTTATTTTGTACAGTTTGTTTTTTATTTAGTTTTATGTTTTGTACTGCGCGTTGATTTTTATTGTGAAGCACTTCGGTCACTTTGAGTGTTGTAAAGGGCTCTATAAATATAGGTTGATTGATTGATTGATTGATTGATAACTGATCATGGTCCTTGCCCCATGACCTAATCTTTAACTGACAAAAAGGACAACTATGTGAATAATGTTAATAAGAATGAGTCAATTTAAAACGAGGCATTGGACAGTTCAGTACTTTGTATTGCCTCCCACTTCTGACCCATCTTTCATGCAAGGTCTATTTGTTGTGCGACCAGTTTGGCATTCGGTGGCATAATAGTGGTGAAATTGGACTGGACTTTTTTTCTTTTTCCTTTTGTAAAGTTTAATTTCCTGTTCAAGGTCTGGTACTCTTTTAGTTTTAATTCCCCCTGAATCCTGGAATGTTAAGGGCTACTCTTCATGGTCTTGCACTAACATTACTGAACTAATTAACAAATTGAATTTAGACATTCTACAGGTGGCTTTTTTCAGTTTAAGATAAGATAAGATAAGATATTCCTTTATTGTCCCACATGGGGAAATTCCATTGGTGCAACGCAGGTAGATACAGAGGTAGATCCAGAAGAACAGATCACTTATAGGAAGTCTGAAAAACACTTTCAGTAGAAGATCTCCTATAAACAAAAACTCCCATAGACAAATAAATAAATAAATACCATTTCATGTGATCCCGACAGTAATTGCACATGAATATGTGTCACGACAGCACATAGATTGCACATGAATTTCACAGTAATTGCACATGAATTCCAACAGCAATTGCACATATGACAGAATTGCACATCAGTATTAGGTTAGGTCAGTATTGCGAGTGTTCAGGACTAACTTATTGGGGTTTTATTTCACACCTTTTATTTTTAACACTTACACAGTGTGAATTACTGCAAAGTATTTGATATTTACAAGGAATTGTGTCTGATTTGAATTATATTTTTTAATATCTATTGAGATTTCATTTACTTTACTTGGATAATTGCAGTGTATAGGCTGAGTCTCTTGTGGCAACAAGTCTTCCACTCAACCCGTAAGATTTTTGAAGAATGTAAACATATCAACTTTTGGAATTGAAAGATTGAAATCAATATCATGAACTGCTTGAAATATAGTATTTCTTCGAACAGAATTTTAATTAAATACAAAAGTATAAAACGTTGAACTAAATGCCAACAGAACTATTTAAACATATTATGTATTGGCAGTGGAAACCCTGAAGAAAAATACTTTCCAGACAAAGCAGTCCCACAATATGGACATAGTTGATGTTTGGATCACAATATATTGCAAAATATGCTCTGTTTAGATTTTAAAACAAATGTTATACAGAGCACCTTTTAAATCCCTTATTCTACAGATTTTGCATTATCAAAACTATGTGTGAATGTTTCGTTTCAATACCACATTGCCATTTCATGTTTAAGAACATTCTACTTCCAACTTTTTTGGCTAGAAAACCAAATAAAACATATTTATAACAATTGTCTACACAGTAAAGTTTTACCACTTTGCCACAAACTAAATCCACTAAATGCAGCCGTGCCATTTATTTGACAAAGCAGTACAATAAAAGCCACCTCAAATCATGAAAAATATCTAATGAGGAATTTCTTTGCTTCTTAAGTGAGCAGTAACCACCCAACTGCAACGCAAAAACAAAGACATTTTCATTTAAAAACCCAATTCATTTTCAGGGCTCACATGTTTCACAAAAAATAATGAGTTTTAAATATCTTGTTTTAAATGTCCTGTTCTCTATCTTTTTACTATTAATCCTGCGTCTTTGTCTCTTGCTTCATTGCCCCTGAAATGGCTAATTAAATTATATTATTGTAGTTATGTTCAATAGCTGTATAGTTGTAGTAGTGCTGACAGCAAAAATTGTTATAGTAGCAGTAGCAGCAGCAGTGGTCATAGTTAGTAGTAAGTGGTAGCAATACTGTCGATAGTGTCACATAAGCCCATGTGGTCAGGGCACGTGACTGCATGAATGAATTAATTCATGTTTTTATCTAAGTAGTACCGTAAAGGTACAATCAAATGTACTTTAAGTGAGTGGCGGTTGTTAAATTGAAGTAATTGTTAGTAATACGTAGAAAGATAAGATCAGCTAATCCTTTATTGTCTCTGGACAGGGGTGACTTGCTTTACAACACAAAAAACATCACCAGTGTGTTTAAATCAACATCACCAATGTACACAAAAATAGAGACCAAAAACGACACGAGTGATTCAACAGCAGGGACCTGGCACTCACTACATCAGGAGCATGTATGTTGTTGTCGTTATTGCACATTCCCTCGCTTATATACAGTTTGCACACTTAGTACTGTGTTAGAGTGTTAGTGAGAAGTAATAGTAAATAAAGTGGTGCTGGTAGTAGAATTAGTGGTAGTAGTAAGTTATGGGATTAAGTGATAGTACCAATTTCAATTTATTTTTGTAACTCTAAAAATCACAACAGCAGCTGCCTTGCATGACGTTCCAAAATGGTTGATTTTACCAGCAGAAAGTTAGAAAATCAAACAATTAAACAGTCATTGGTCAATAACAGAACAAGATTAGCCAACGTTAACAGGAATTAAGCATCCAGAGCATCCCTCTTCCTTAGATCCTCCTTCTCCGCAGAGAAAAACTACAAAAAACCCAGTGGGATAAGGTAGTAGGTTTAGTAGGAGAACCACAGTGAAGGTTTATCCTACTCCCACGGACAGACAGGCTGTAGATGGTACCAGCGTGCTTCTGTAAGGTGAAGAGCCTCCAGTCAGGAGAAGAACGTCCAGTCAGGTGAAGAGCGTCCAGTCAGGAGAAGAACGTCCAGTCAGGTGAAGAGCGTCCAGTCAGGAGAAGAACGTCCAGTCAGGTGAAGAGCCTCCAGTCAGGAGAAGAACGTCCAGTCAGGTGAAGAGCCTCCAGTCAGGAGAAGAACGTCCAGTCAGGTGAAGAGCCTCCAGTCAGGAGAAGAACGTCCAGTCAGGTGAAGAGCCTCCAGTCAGGAGAAGAACGTCCAGTCAGGTGAAGAGCGTCCAGTCAGGTGAAGAGCGTCCAGTCAGGAGAAGAACGTCCAGTCAGGTGAAGAGCGTCCAGTCAGGTGAAGAATGTCCAGTCAGGTGAAGAGCCTCCAGTCAGGAGAAGAACGTCCAGTCAGGTGAAGAGCGTCCAGTCAGGAGAAGAACGTCGAGTCAGGTGAAGAGCGTCCAGTCAGGTGAAGAATGTCCAGTCAGATGAAGAATGTCCAGTCAGATGAAGAGCGTCCAGTCAGATGAAGAGCGTCCAGTCAGATGAAGAGCGTCCAGTCAGGTGAAGAGTGTCCAGTCAGGTGAAGAGTGTCCAGTCAGATGAAGAGTGTCCAGTCAGATGAAGAGTGTCCAGTCAGATGAAGAGCCTCCAGTCAGGAGAAGAGCGTCTATTCAGGAGAAGAACTTCCAGTCAGGTGAAGAGCGTCCAGTCAGGAGAAGAATGTCCAGTCAGATGAAGAGTGTCCAGTCAGATGAAGAGTGTCCTGTCAGATGAAGAGCCTCCAGTCAGGAGAAGAGCGTCTATTCAGGAGAAGAACTTCCAGTCAGGTGAAGAGCGTCCAGTCAGGAGAAGAACGTCCAGTCAGGTGAAGAGCGTCCAGTCAGGAGAAGAATGTCCAGTCAGATGAAGAGCGTCCAGTCAGATGAAGAGCGTCCAGTCAGGAGAAGAGCGTCCAGTCAAGTGAAGAGTGTCCAGTCAGGTGAAGAGCGTCCAGTCAGGAGAAGAACGTCCAGTCAGATGAAGAGCGTCCTGTGAGATGAAGAGCGTCCAGTCAGATGAAGAGCGTCCAGTCAGATGAAGAGCATCCAGTCAGATGAAGAGCGTCCTGTAAGATAAAGAGCGTCCTGTAAGATAAAGAGCGTCCAGTCAGATGAAGAGCGTCCAGTCAGATGAAGAGCGTCCAGTCAGATGAAGAGCATCCAGTCAGATGAAGAGCGTCCTGTAAGCTAAAGAGCGTCCAGTCAGATGAAGAGCATCCAGTCAGATGAAGAGCGTCCTGTAAGATAAAGAGCGTCCTGTAAGATGAAGAGCGTCCTGTAAGATGAAGAGCGTCCTGTAAGATGAAGAGCGTCCAGTCAGATGAAGAGCGTCCAGTCAGATGAAGAGCGTCCAGTCAGGTGAAGAGCGTCCAGTCAGATGAAGACCGTCCAGTGAGATGAAGAGCGTCCAGGTCCAAGTAGTAGTAAGTGTTAGTATTAAAGGCGCAATGGACGATTTTTCAGCGATTTGAGAACGCAGGCGGAAGTGCGCATGCGCAGTCCCCAGTGCGGTCTGATACAACACACGTGTGCGTTTGTTTATTAGCGCGACGGATTGCATCGCATCTCTCGTCTCCCGTAGATTGGTTGTGGTGGTGGTGGTGGTGGTGGTGGTGGTGGTGGTAGGTAGTAGGTGGTGGTAGTAGTAGTAGTAGGTAGTAGTAGTAGTAGTTGGTAGTAGTTAGTAGTTGGTAGTAGTAGTTAGTAGTTAGTAGTATACAGTATACTTGGTGATAATATAATAGCAGAAAATAGTTTGCACATTAATATTTTTAAGTAGAAAATGAAATGATACATTTTTTCAAGCCAATTTTATTCAGAATTTTTCACATCTTCTTTTCTCAACTACTCAAGACCTTTTCATCAGGGGGACATTGTAGTCTAGTGGCCGATGCTCCGCTCACATATTACTTTCACATGCAGCTGGGAGCAAATGAGTAATCTGATTGAGTCTAGTGAACAATTTGTCCTTTTAGTGTGGCTTGTATAATCTTTATTAGATTGAGATGTAACATGGGATCTCTGCAATTAGGCCCTGGATAGAGGCAGTGCTGCAGAGGTTAATAACTGCAGTGTGCCTGTGTGCTGCTCGCTTACAAAGAAAAGGTTAGGCGCATTAGTGAGTACGGCAGAGGGGCAGTCACACAGAGATCCGGGGGCCGAAAGGGCACACTGAGACCCTGGGAGAGCAGGATGTGTGCTGGAGATTGGGAGAGGACATTTTCCCTCCTCACAGGGGAAAACATGGCCTCTGCTCCGATCGCAACAGGCTCAGAGTCCGGAAAAAGTGAATCCAAGTTTGGTGTGTGGAAGAGCAGCTGGAGCAAGGTTTGTTTGGAGGATTTGGAGCCAAAAATATTAAATGAAATAATAGAGGATTTGTGAAGTTTGTGATAGGATTTAGAGAACTTTCCGTACGTAAATGGATGGTTACTGCCAAAGATTGACTAGGTTTGTGATTTGACAGTGAACTGGACATACTTCATGGTGAAATCCTATACATAGATTTGTTTGTTCCTGATTTTGTACACATTGTCAGTGAAGTACTTGTATTTGCAACACAAACATCTCAATACAAAATATGCAAATTTAGTTGGTGGCTTTTATAGTTTAGAAAAGACAATTTAGCTGATTGTTTACATGGTATTTTAGAGGAAAAGCGGAACATCTGTAAATGTTGATCAGTTTTACATCAGTAAAAAGGCCCTCTGTACACAAAGTATTCAAAGTGGTTTACAAACAAATAATATCACAACTAATCATTAGAAAATGTACTTAAAAGGAGAAAAGTGCCAACAAACAGTGAGAAAATTGTGATGTCATCTGAACACTGTATTATAGGGGTAAAATGCTCCACTCACATTTTCTAGTCTGTGAAAAAACATTATGTCCAATTTTTTACATGATTCTGTCACAATTAAAACTCCTCCTCATTATTAATGTCTGCTGGCTGCTGTATTATGCTTTACTGGATGATAATTATTCATGGGAGCCTGTAAAATGCAATAGCTTAATTTGACCCTTTTCTTTTGTTTTGCATTTCCTGCTACTTTGTTGCATTTTTTTAAATCTGTCATTGAAAATGGACACCCATATTGGCTCTGTCCCCACTGACCTCACTGCCCCACTTCTGAATTGGCTTTCCAATCAGACCATGGCCAATGTCCCAGATAGAAAATTTGTCAATGGCAGTGCTGCTCAAGATGCTACCTCCAGATGAATGCCTTCAATCTTTTCCCTTTATTTTACATCTTACAATGAACCTGATTGATTTGCCTTTAGTATTTATCTCAGAACTGATGTATGTTCATTCATTCATTCATTTTCTATTCCTTGTTCCCGTTAGGGGTCGCGGTTGACTGGAGACTATCCCAGGGACTTAGGGCCTTAGGCGGGGTACATCCTGGACAGGGGCCAGCTCGTTGCATGGTTACTGCTCTACGTGTTCAGCGATAAAATTCAAATATGTAATTATTATATATTGATTTATTTGGTGGGGACAGTGACATTGAACATTCATGATAAACATGCTGATGTAGCCATGGGCTGTTTCCATTCATTTCAACACTCCACAACACTCCACTTTCCTTTTTTAATCCATCATTAAAGTATAAAGTTGACTTTTGTTTCAGTGTCACCCAAAGCAGATGTCGTCCTGTTTGTTTTTTAAGTTGGGAGAGAGGAGTATAGAGTTATATTTGATTGAAAAGTTCTGTAAAGCTGTGTCAAGGATAACTACAAAAAATAAAAAAAATAAATACTAAATTCAATATTGCTGTTTGAAAATGTTTTAAACCCTTGAGGAAATATCATCTTTGTTTAGAGATGTATTGCCTTGTTCAGTTAAAATGTGTTGCATTAGGCCAACTTCATGTATTATGTTTGGATGAGTGCAGATAAAAGGCGTCTAAATGAATATACATGCCATTTAACACATTGCCATCCAACATTTAAAGGAGCTCTCTGTTAATGCTAAACACTACTGAGGTAGAAGAACTTGCAGAAAGTTCTGGAGAGCTTGTTAAACAAAGACCAAAACCACTTCCGTAGACATCTCTATTGTGTTGCATCTCTATCCACACGTGCCATTACAATGTGGCTGGAAGTGAAGTGAACAGTGCAGTCGAACCAGCTGCCAGCAGGCTGGAGGGATAATTGGTCTTCAGAGTAACCCAGAACAGTTGTGACCAGCTTGCAAGTGTAAGTCATTTTCCAAACTCATCCATGGATAGACACATTTGGAGTGGCTCATTTTAATGCTAAGGTTATTTGTCTCTCCGTTTGGCTATACAATCACACAAGTGTTTATGTCACCCTAAGAAAAAACAAAAGTCTATTGAGACCACACCCGATCTGCAACGGAAAGTCGGCAATTTTGAATCAAATATTAGGTTAGGTTAGGTGTCTTTATTCATACCCTTGGGTAAATTTGTTTGCAAAGATTAAGAGACATCAAACATTATGTGCACACAGTGTATATGCAGATCTGCAGATGTCCAAAATCCAGCCATCATATTTGAAACGAAATTAATGAACATTTTAGTGTTCATTAATTCTTAGAGGTGCACAAGATATGAAAAACTATCAAGATAGTTTTGTCCCTAAGGCCCAGCCCTACGATGGTGACATGTTGGCAGAAGGGACCCTTTCTCTGCAAATAGTTGGTCCAAACTTTGGTCAGCCAACTTCAAATGTCTGTGCAGTTTTTGTGCAGTCCTGTTGTTTGTGTCTGTTGTGCCTTCGGCTGTGATCTCTCAGGACTCACCAAGACTCATTGCCAACATTCATCACATTCACGTTTCACTATTAAGATGGCTTTTAGGAAGTGCCACGTCTTCAGGGGGCCCAACAAGTCCAAAAGCAACACATATCTGAGTAAAAATGCATTTTACCTTGGGACATATCCGACTGGTCACTACACTGCTAAATAGAAACCCCATACCGTGAAAGCACCAATTCCAACACCAATTTGAGCTCGCACAACTTAAATAAGGAGAAAGCTGTACTGCCGCTGTCTGTTCTTGATGCAAATTGAGGTTCGGTAACAGCATCGGAGACGTACCTGCCACTGAGGTCATCTGAAGTTGTGTGCCAAAAAACGAGATCAAAGCCAAGCTGCCAGGACGTCGCTATTTTCCCTGTCTATCTCCCTGCCACACACACACACACACACACACATACACTGCCAATACATAAACCTGGAGTGCATTAAGAAGCTAGACAAAAGACCAGCAGACAGAGAAACAGGAAGAAAGAGCAAAGCCAAGAACTGCCTATGGTAATCCTGTTGACACTGTCGTTCTTCATCTGCGCGCTGTTTGCATATTTAAGTCCGACTTGAATAAATATCATCTTTAGCCTGCCACAAAAAGTGAAAGAATTTGGGTGATGGCATCTTTAATCCCTGTTTTCTCAACCATCTCGGGTGCCTGTCATGTCATTTTGCCTCTCCTCTTGCTGTGCCTTTTAATTGGAGGCTTGTGGTAAATAAGACCCATTTAAATGTACCCTCCTCTCCATCTTCTCTTCCACCCACACATCATTGGCAGGTTTTTACTGGTGGTGCCACAGCGGTAGACCGTTACGCTGCACCCAGAAATGTGCGTTTAGCGTGTATGTGGGAGTACGTGTTGTAAGTTGGACTTGGTAACAGCTAATTGGAGTTAGCTTTAATCGTGTGAGTTCTGAGGCTCACTTCAGCCGACACGTGTAAAGGTGGAGTACAAAGGGGAGCAGTTGTGTCAAAATCAAGAGCTTTTTGTTCATTTTTGTCCACTGTGGGTTGATGAAAGCACCTGTTTGGGCCCACCTCATCGTGATATTGGAGCATGGGTTATTTTATGTATTAATTATGCATTTGTTGCATGCATGGACTTGTGTTGACCTTTGACCAATCAGACATATTTCATGGCACCCACACTCATGTCACACACACAGCAGTAAAGTAAGAGGCAAAGAGTTGGAGGGACAAACAATTTGGGACTGACATTGCTCCTCAAAAGCTTTGCACAACTGAAATACGGAACTACTACTAACATTATGGCTTTTGTATAGAGAACGTTTGACAAAGGACATCACGACGGAAAAGACACGCTGTCTAAGTGGAGAAGAAAAGTCACAATGGCCAAAATAATTACAGGGACAAAGGTTTTAGACATAGAGTGAGGCATTTTTCCTTCTACTGTGTTTGTGCTGACAAGAGTGTAGACGGCAATGCTGTGAAATCAGCAATGTCAAATTAAACATTGTGAAAGTACAAATCATGTCCTTACAGCACATCTCCAGTCCTCTAGTGATGTGAAATTCAGTAGCGTGCGGTGACTTTTATGGTTATGCAAGCAGACCTGGGGTGTCAATATTGAGTGGAATAGAAAAGGGGGGAAAAAAGGAGAAAAAAAACTGGGAGGGTAGAATTTGAACCCAGTATGTAGTACTAAATGGATTAAATAAGCCTATTTTACCGACCAATTCATTACACAAATTAGCTTTCTATGTTGTCAAATAGCTGCAACAAAGACTTGTCTCTAAAAGATAGTTTTTAAGTCTGCTTGTTGAAACTGTGGCTGTTGCTCTGCTTCTCCTCTGCACATGCTCAGTTGGGGCAAAACCTGCAAACATCCTTGATTTCCACACAGGTTTATTCAGCGTGGTTTGAGCAGAGATCCATGTGTTTGAGCCTGTGTTGTCCTCAGAGCGCATGCACAGACCTCTAAAAGAAGCTGCTGTCTGCTCTGGTTCTAAAAGCTCATGTTAGAGAGCGGAGCATGAACAGGCCTCTGAACACGGCCACAGACTGAGCCGCTGTGGAAAAATAAGAATCATGCTTCCTGCAGTACTGTCCAGCGGCCTGTAGGGGCCAGTAAATTACACTGTGGGTTCAGCCAAGCTTCAGCAGCAGAAGTGAGGGGAAAATGGGCTTATTTGGATATATTTTAGAACAATTCATATACAGTTATAACACACAGTCATTTTAGATTTGTTTGGCCAATCACTGATTGCCTTGATTGCCCCGACTGTACGCCACTGGTGAAGCGTAACTAGCACAAAATGTTCAAAATGGCTTCACTCATATTATATCACTTGTTAAGCTAATACGCAGTCAATGGTAAAAAATAATTAATGGTAATATAAATATAATATAATACTATAAAATATAATAGAAATGGCCTACCTTTTAGCAAAATGCTGATAAATAAAATGCATAGCTTACATTTACATTTATAATAATAAAAAAATTAAAAAGCTGATATTGAAAAAAGAAAACTGCAATCATATCGATAATGCTGTACTCTACCCCCATAATGCACTCTTTTCCAATATCGTGCATAAACAAGCAAAATAAAGAAAAAAGTTGCCATTTGTCAGAGAGGAGAGATAACACATTTTAATTTGAAATCAAAATATTATTAACATTGAAAGTTGACGTTTATCATGTTTTGGTGGAAAATTCATACTTCATACCCGATTTAACAAGAAATAATATAGCAGCGAATGTGAGCCACATGCTGAATGTCTTTCAAAACAAAAAACACATCTGTTATATTCCACCACTTGCCAAAACCTTTTTTCTGAGCATTGAGTTTTTAGCAAATCACTTAACAGTGTAAAGCTGTTCTGCTTCTGTAGAGCTGGAGGAAAATTAGAAGTGGCATAGACCCTCGAGAGGGAGCAAAACACTGCATCATTATAATTTTTTAGAAGAATCAGAGCTAAATATATACAGCAGTGAGTCTGCAAGTTCCTTTAGGCAAAGCCTATGGAACAATCTACTCACAAGCTGAACATTTATTTAAAGGGCTTTCCAAAAGATTGGTTGATTCATAGTTAAGTTTGAAAGTTAATTAAAAATAGATCTTTGTTTTTCCACCTTCGGGATCACACCTGCCTCTGAAGCTGCATTTCTAAGAAGACACATCTGTCTTGTTCAGTTACTGTGCCACCCCTGTCGCCACCGGTAACAGGCTCACCCCTCCTTAACCCCACCTTTGGGACGCTCCTGTCTGCCGTGATGGGGTCCAATGAGAAAGCGGACACTTATGGCGTTCTGAGTCCCCAAAACAGGCAACTCAAGCTGCCCTGTGGAGATGTCAGCACTGAGTAGGTCAAGTGCTTAGGGAGCCGTCGCTGTCTGAAGATGTAAGGAGGTCACCAAACTAAGTAAAGATGGTCAGTGACAGAAAAGTGAGAAGATTTTGAAATGAAAGCAGCGAGATTCATGTGCGGGTTGGTGTTTATGCCGCACTAATCCATCTCCTCCTTCCACCCCAACACCGAGCTGTCCCCAATCTGGACGGCCGACATAATGGAAAAGGATGTCTAGGCCGTGTGTGTGAGGAGTGTGCGCGTATGGCCACATGTGTGATGTGTGCAGTAATGAATAAGGATGTGCCTAGTGGAGAGCTGCTCGTTAATCACTAGCAGTGCTGGCAGCTAACAGATAAGCAGATTGATCCAAGGCCACCGAGGGAACGCCGCCTGGCACCCACCCATTCATCACACACACGCACAAATAGACTCACATGTGCATGCCCTGTACTGCACAGAACACAGCAACAGTATAAGGATCATGTCCCACCACTCATGTTAGCTTTGTGAGCACATACAGGATTAGGAGGAAGTGCAAACAAATGCAGACAATACCAAGACCAGTCACCTGTGAAACAACAGGGAGTTTTCTCTGTTTAGCCTTTTAATATTGCAATAGAATATACATATATTGGTTTGGTAGACATGGCAACAAAATATCATATCGAGCACTATTTTTTTTAAATCAATATTTATTTTGTCTTATTAGAAACGGTTAAAATGTCAATATTTTCCCCAAACAGAAATGATACCAACTTTTTTAATCATTGCCAGTTAACACAACCTTGCCTAAAGTGGAAATGTCATATAAAGTGTGGAGATGTGTTTGGTGAATACCTGTCAGATCTTTGCTACACCGTTTTCTTGTATTTTGGAAATTTGTGCATTTTTGCGTTTTAGTTTATCAGAAGAACTGAAATGTAGTGTCTGTGAGAGGCTCAGATCACAACAAGCATCAGTTTGCATGTCTTATTAGTATTAAGTGTGATAGCAAATGCTTTGTAAATGGAGCTTGAAGAGAAGACGTATTTAAAGTAGCAACAAACAACGAATGAAAGAATAAGCAGTAAAAGAGTGAAGAGAGAAGCGGCTTCCTGAACGGTCACCTGTAACTCCCAGCCTGGCACACACACAGACAGAGGCAGAGATAAGAGTCTGTGCTTTGATCTTTGACAACTCCCACAGGGGACAGACCGACATGGGAGCTGAAGGAGAACGGAGAGATGGATAGATGAATGGCAGGGGAGAAGACAGAAACACACAAGGACAAAACTGAGTTACGGACACGCTCCAGTCCTGTGTGAGAGCGCCGAGGGCCCAATGGAGAGAGCAGAGGTCAGACTTCTGGGTGTTTTTTATAGAGTTGTCTATATTGTACATTATGATTTTCTGATTTTCAAAACAAATCTGACTCGTTCTTAGTTTTCACAAACCCTGTGGCTTCACTCAAATACACAGGCAGTTTTTAGGGGCATGCGCAGCTTCCAAACTGTTTCAGTATTTAAGATGGTGAAGCAAAGCTGGGCTGGACCACCATCAACAACCACGACGACCACGACCATGACGACGACCACGACGACAACAACTGGTCATTCCAAAACTTATTTCAAGCTATCAGGCTCTTTATTTTGGGATCAATACATTGTTTTATGATTAGAATCAAATCAACTAGGATTTTGACAGAAATATGTATGAAGAGATGAACTTTACGCTCCAAAGAAGGAGCTGAAAGGCGAAAGGCAAAGCTCTCTATTTACCGGTCGGTCTATGTTCCTACCCTCACCTATGGTCATGAGCTTTGGGTAGTGACCGAAAGAACAAGTTCGCGGATACAAGCGGTCAAAATGAGTTTCCTCCGCCGTGTGGCTGGGCGCTCCCTTGGAGATAAGGTGAAGACCTCGGCCACACGGGGGGTGCTCGGAGTAGAGCCGCTGCTCCTCCACGTCGAGAGGAGCCAGCTGAGGTGGCTCGGGCATCTGTTCCGGATGCCTCCTGGGCGCCTCCCTCGGGAGGTGTTTCAGGCATGTCCCACCGGGAAGAGGCCCCGGGGAAGACCCAGGACACGCTGGAGAGACTATGTCTCTCGGCTGGCCTGGGAACGCCTCGGGAGGAGGAGGAAGTCTGGGAGTCCCTGCTCAGACTGCTGCCCCCGCGACCCGGCCCCGGATAAAGCGGTAGAAAATGGATGGATGGATGGATGGAGATGAACTTTAGCGTTATCTGGAAATCAAAGTAGTGACACCTTTGTTGAGACTATGACAAAGTCCTGTTTTTTTTTTTAAATTCACCCAAACAACTTCTCTTCCATCTGTCACTTTTCATCTTTACAATCATTTGTTAAATGTTTCATTAAAAAATGAAGAAAAAAAAGACAATTTGTACAGAAAAGTGTTTTATTGTGGACACTGGTTGAAATAAAAACTCTAAAATATACAATTATTTTACAATATACAAAAATACATGCAATAAATTGTATTTCTGCAGTACAAGATACACCCGATGAACTAAACAACTGAGTGCAGTATGGAGTATAGTTTTGGAAAAGAGCCTTCATTCTCTGCTGTACACTTTTCAGACACTGCGTCATCCCATGATTTACAGTGTTTTTGGCTGATCTTAAACTATTTCCATCTCGCAATAAGGATTCCACTCTGTTCCAATTTGTCACTTCAACAAAGAGCCGGCTGTATAAAATAACAGTGATGTTGCTTTCCCACCACTATAAAACCTACATTTTACAACTTTCTGTGGTCAAAAGTGCTCTAAGCTGAGTGAAATATTTGGAAGTGATGCTACATTTCATGATTTGTGAAGCGAGACTTGATGTATTGCAGAATCTAAAGCTGAGCGGTCCTTACAAATCACCATCCAGAAACTTGGTCAAATTCATCTTGTGTTAATTTTCCGAGTGTCCCTGCACATAACCTCAGACCATAATGCACGTAGCAGAAGAGCACACAGAATCAAATTAATGGTCGGGGCTATACTTTATGATAAAACACCTACTAGGTGTGCACTTAAGGTGATGAATATGGAAATGCACATTCACTTTTACGAGTCTTTTTCTTTCTCAGTTTGGCCAATGGTCTTTTATATCTTATAAATTCACAGCCTATAACCAAATTTAATTATACAAAACACTTTACTGTGAAGAGAACTTAGCGCTTGCTAGTTGTGAGTTGTGGTAGCCTCTCAGGACAATGGACCTCAATAGTCAAAAGCCAGAGGTTCTAGAAGAAAATGTACCGTTTATTTTCTCCATAGAAAAAGGCTAACCAGCTATGTGCTAACTAATGTTCATAATGTAGACAAACACTATTAAAACAAAATAACAGCAAACAAAACAATTTTTATTCTACCTATTCAGGTAGAAGGTATGTGTTTTTTGAGGAAATAGGCCTGATCTAAAATATACTGAAATGTTAAAGGAATAATAGAGGATTTTTGGCGCCAAATCTGAGTCTCATTTCCTCGTGGCGTGGACAGCCAAGTAGTTCTCCCACATGTAAATCATTCCCAGCGTGCTACTGCACACCTGCAGCCTTGTTCCCAGGATTGCAGCACGTTTCCCTGGCTGCGCATGCATGGTTGATATACCGGTGTGTGTTTAGCAAAGCGAGCAGCGAGTTCCTTCAGTGTACAGTACAAAAATGGCAAAATGGCCGAGGGACGACAGAGAAAGACTGTGTTTGAGCTGGCTCAGAAGAGACAGAAATCTGTGGAGACAGGAGATGCGATCCAGTGTGCTAATAAAAAAAACGCATGTGTAGCAGCTGGGCTGTTGCGTGCTCACGCACAAGGTTTGATTATAGGCGACCTCTCGGAAAGAACAGGAGGGTGGGGGGGGCACACTGTGCACATGCACATTTAAAAAAAACTAACAATCACTTGAGTTCTCAAATCAGCGAAAAATCCTCTATTATTCCTTTAAGATGTGATAAAGAGGTAGTAGCAGATCACGTTTTCTGTATTCTGGTGTATATAAATAAATAGTTTAATAGTTTTCTTACTTTTATGCTCTTATCAATATCTGCCTCCTCAGCCCCAGCTCAACAAGCCAAGTCCACGATTACGTCACTATAACTCTTATTACAGCGTACTAAGTGGCATGACATTCTCTCTCATTTTGTCTTTTATTTATTTTTTACAGTGGTGTTAATTATTTTACAAACAGCACATCTATGCTGATATTGTCATGCTAGCCGTGCCATGCTTGCCAAACTACTATTTAATTAGAGGTTAACCCGGGTCCACAAAACCCAGCCTGAGCACCCGGCCCGAGCACACACTGTTTGAACCTGTCTAGGACCCAGATTCCTACACATCTGGGCCTGACCGTGGCCATCGCACTCAAGTAACAGGGTTTAAAGTTTTAGTTAAAAGTGCAATACTAATAATGTGTTTTCTTCTGTACCTGCCAGAAGCACTTGCCCCTGGTCACTCACTGGTAACTCACATTGTCTCTTCATTGCTCCTTTTGCTCTTTCAGGGCACACACCTTTAGGCACGTTTCGATTGGTTCGCTTTGGAGTAGATCGGGGCACTCCGAGAGTCTCTTCTGTCATAAGTGAACCGTACCGTCCCATTTTAGGGGTCAGAGAGGTACCAGCTTCCAGTGCTGGCTCACTTTAGGCACCAGGATCGTTTCATTGCATGATGATTGTAGAAAAGAGAACAAAAAAGAATGCAGACTCAGAATGAAACAGCAAAAAGCAGATATAAAGACAAAATCGTCACCAAATACTGACCTCAACTTGTGATGAACTGCTATATTTCCTGTGATGATAACTAGCAAATAGCAAAACAATGCTAGCAAACGTTAGCATCAGCTGTTTCCTGTTTACAGAGAACAGCACTCGCGTTAACACCCAATATATTATATTTCCAGTGCATGATGGATTCAACGCTATTTTAACCCGATGCGTTTCTCAGAGATTTGTTGAAACATGATGTAGACGTGCAGAGTAATGAAATAAATGCAGTGGTGTTTTGTTCACTCCAGCTTTAGCCACATCTCACAGCACCACACACATGGAATTACTAAACTTATTTTTGTGAATCACTAAGATCAGCCTGATGAAGAAAGCATATCATTTAGGTATGGTTTAGATTTTATTCTAAAGAAAACGCTGGTTATGTTTAGCTGCTCACGTAGCCGGGCCCTTGCCATGAAAAAGTAATCCGTCATAAACAGATGTGGCCCGAGACGCGCCGAACAGGAGGACCAGGGCTAGTGGAAATGCGGCTTCTGTCTTTCGCCTTCTACTCCCCGCCGCTCTACTTCCCTTTGTGCATATTTTTGAATATTTCTGGTATGACATTATTCCTTCACATAAGTGACATAGCACATGTGATGTGAGTGGGTGTGATAGAGTTGACAGATGGTGCACTTCATATCCGTAAGTTTTAGTGGGTTGAAACAGGTGGGAAAACAGCATGTTGTCTGCATCATAAAACTATAAATACACGGGTGCAATATGCAGTGTAGTCAATAGTTTTCAAATTGTTGTCAGAATACTTGAAATCTGCTTTACATAATTACCGGTAGTTGTTCAATTGTTAATCACTACTTTGACCTTTACCTATAGCTCAAATTAAACCTTACAATTCACAGGGGATGTTGTCTTTCCCGCTAAATTTGAGCAAATTCCCACCTGCCTTTGTTTCATTTGCTCCACTCTTGTTTGCCGGTAGTTTTCTGCAGCCCTCTAGGGTGCAATTTACAGAGAAGATTGGGTGGTGCTGTAGCAGCGAGACACAAAACTGACATTATCAAAAACTCATCATGTGCCTGACACTGCTCTTTACACCGTCCGGTCACATAAAAATTAACAACCAAAAGCACTGCACTTGTATCGATCAAGGCCAGGCTCTCTCCCGACACGGCGCACAACCTTGGACAATCGCCTCAGAGTACAATGAAAGTGGAATCATATTTTGGCTTGAAAATCTTTAGAGAAATAACAACTTCCACAGGACATGGCGTCGAGTCAAAGCAGAACTGCATGTGCATTCATCTTTTGTAATGGAGTTTTTTGAAAGGAGCACAGTGTAACTTTTTAGTGGAGCTTTAAGTATGGCTGGTCAGATCTATTCGTGCTTCACATTCTTGAATTTGATGATGTCATAATCTCAGATGGTGGGTGAGTGTCTACGTAACTTTTTGAAAGACATATCCAGAATAGAAATCCACAAGTTTATTTGGCGATTGGTTCCACAATTTGTTTATCTTATGGCTTTAATTCCTTTTCACGTCTTTGGAGTTGAATAATTGCCCATTAATTACAGAGATATGAACCGTAAACCAGCAAAACATCTGCTACTTGACAAACAGCAATTTCTACCATACAATACGACTGGCTCCGGCTCAAGTTGAAATTATAGGGATTCAAGAAGGTTGTGTCCATGTTAATGCAACCCAGTACTTTCATACTGAGTAGTATTTTATTAAAGTATTGAAAAAACACAACATACAATTTAAAACAGCTTTACATTTCTTTTACCATTTATCACTAATTGCTGTTATAATTAAAGGAAGCAAAAAATTACAAATTCACTCGGATAAACAGCCATTTTGCTTATTAATACCTGCAGTTTAAAGCCTAATTTATATGATGAAGAACTGCCTTGTATTACTTTGATTTTAGAGAATGAACGGTGTCCTGCATACCACAAACAAAGTACTGTTACTCAACATTAATCAACACACGAATATGAAGTTTCTGTGCACGTATTTAAATACTTTACAGTTACTTGACTTCTCTGCTCTCTGCAATCACCTGCATGACTCCTTATAGGTGTCTAGTCTGTGTAAATGAATTGAAAGCCAATAAATGTGGAATGAGATGAGAACAAGCATAATTATAATTTATTTTAAATCCATGCTGTCTTTATTTTGGCTTCATTCTGAATGGAATATCCTCAATGACGGCATAAAGTCACCAGAGATCATGGTACACAAGAACACATTAATATGACTGGTTTTGCATCTGGAAATAAATCTACATTTTCATTTCCTTGTCCAGTTGTTGAGATTTCCCCTTGTGTGTTGCACCAAAGTCAACAGCAGAAGTGTTTGCATTGAAGCTTAAGCGCTCGTCTTCAAATAGTATCAATCAAGTGAGTGAGATTGATGTGAAGTACGGCTGATTGGCTGCTCTAACCGTTATAAATGACTAAACGAAGCATGCGATCTAAGGGAGAAAAGTTGTGCCATTATTGCACATGATTGGCTCTTTGAATGGATTTACAAATAGATGGAGGCTGAAGCGCTGCAGAGAAAAGCTCTTAGCGAGCAAAAGACGAACTGTAATCATTCAACACAAACTCCACTGCTTTCCATTATTCATCCAGCGCTCCACTCATCTCCCCATTCACTCTCTCATTTCTGTCTTCTCACAGAGGCTTCAGTTATCCGCGGGTTACGGCAAACAAAATGGAGACGAATGAGCAAGTTGGCGAAGTAACTTTTATGTCAAGTGTTTAACTTCTTGCGGTCTATATTCCTTAATTACTTTGCTATCAACTGTTTCAAAATCGGTTTGAAATTGTTAAAACTAGGCTTGCTTCTGAAAAATTCTAGTGAGCTAAATGAAAGTTGTAAAAATAAGGGATAAGGCACAAGTGAGTTACACTACTACTAATTAAAACCATCCACATGTTGAACATTTGATGAAAAAATTGTCTAAAAACCCAGATTTTTTTTTTACCAATATTCTGAAATTAAAAGTCAATTAGTGTGGGTAAACAAACTTTGCAGTCAGTGTGTGGCCTTTGTGGTGTTTGTGGTAAAGTTGAGCAAATAAAGCCCTGCATATTTACAAGCCTAAATTAAGCTTCAGATTCTAGCTCATTTAAAAAATAATGGAAACAAATCTAAAAATATTGAGAAGGGGGAAACAAGATATCCGGATGTCTATTCCCCAGATACTAACTGAACATATTAGTACATGTTATAAATTCTTCAGTTGGTGGTAGCAGAAAACAAGGTTGTGTGTCATTTCAGTAACTATAGATCAGATAATGGAAGATTGTCTTGTTTTGAAGTGATTTGTGAAACATGACAACTGCAACTAACTTACTTTACATTAACAGTAAGTTGATGTGTCTAATGATAATTACCTTACAATTACTCGCTGTCATCTGCTTTCCACTCCCCCATGCGCTGACGTAGAAAACCATTCACCTCAGAGAACAGGTAATTACCGTGTGGGTTGCTCTGACCTGTACTAGGCTGAATAAAACATCAGATCAGGCTCAAGCCCATTGTCAGATCTATTCTCGGTGCAGGATCCTGTTGCCTCGTACGTGACCCCATGTTAATCCCCACGGGTCAGTGGTGGGAGGCTCAGATGTGGCCTGGGCCAGCTTCTCTGTCTGTGTCGGAGTGTGTGAAGTCTTCTGTCGAAAACCTCAGGGAACCAGACCACGCTGGTTAATATATTAGAACATTAGAACAAGCTGTAGTCAAGTTTTCATGTTCAAGTATGATTGGTGTCATATGGTGGATTAAATAAGGACAGTGTTTATAGATGGACCTGAACTTCTATGTTTTTAAATATTATAATTGGAAAAAGTTATTTGGTGCATTTGAAGTGTCCGTCATTGCCCCCTGTTGTCTCTGGACGGAAAACACAGCCTTACAACATTGCTGATATCAACCCGAAGACAACTTTCCTGGGAAACCCTGGCTCTTTTTTAAATTCGGTCACATTAACTGCTGTTTTGTGTGATATTATTCTGCCTTATTTAAAAGCTACTTAGTTCTGCTTTGACATCAGATATTGAACAGCAAGTGAGCATTCTGCCCTCAAAGGCTTGGATTTATACATTTCAAGTTACTCAAGGTGCTTTACATGTATTGTATAATCACTAGCTCACACACCGCATTCATACAAAGTGGGTGGAGGGTCCGAGTGTGGTCAGTCGACGTGTGCGTTTAGGAGTGAGTCAGTCCAACGATGCTTAGCTTCTGAGATCCGACGCGACCAGGCATTCTCAAGGTGATATGATTCTTTACAAGCAGGACAAAAAGGGCAAAGACAAAGTCAAATAGCTAAGTGTCTATTTGTTTGTTTAATTTGTTTATTTAATTTTGAATCCTGAGCTTAAATTAATTCTTATGATGAAGGCATCAGGTAGGTGGTCATCTCCGAAAGACAATAGAGGGACACATGCTATTTACCATCTCCACAAGAGTGTGCACAAAGCAGAAGACTAATATTTACTTATTCATTATCCTCATCCCCAAGTGGTTACTCATAGCCATGTAACTATTCCTTTGTACTGTGTGAGAGGTACCAATTCCCAGTTGTTCCACTGTCTTCCACATCATATTGAACATCATAAAGATCCATCCTTTTTAATAATGTATAGAAGTGATACCTCAAACTGAAGATGGTTGATATTTCTTTAAAGAAACTGCCATTGCCTCTCCCTATATGATAATATACATTATATTTGCACAGATTGCTACTTAGAAAAACAGCGCTACAAAGCTTGAATTTTAATCCATTTTTGCTCGACACCTTGACTGACATCTATATTACATGTCTTGTCAGTTGGCGCTCATGTAACCTAGTACAATAATGGATCGGGGCTATATGATATGAGTGACTTAAGCACGGTTCAGGACACCCAATCAGGATGGGATCAACAAAGGGCAGATATGGATTTTTCTTATCTGTTGCCTTGTTCACGTTGCATGACAAGCAAAGACACAACACAAGGGGCTGTGATGGAGGGGCCTCTGTGGAAGCCCTTTGACCTTCACTGATAGCTTCAATCATGAACATGACATCCACCTGAGAAGCTCACTGTAAACATGGAGAGATGGTCGATGCCATAACTGCCCATTGATCCACAGCTGCGGAGAGCCTGTATTAATGATATGTGTTAAAACAAGTGTATAACTTTCTTTTAGGCGACGATATAATTAACATGAAGACAGTTAAACCTAAACACCATTACTAATGACTGCATATGACTTGCTTTAATGACTTTACGCCCATATTTTTGTGTGTGATAAACGCTTCAACATTTATCATTGATCCAGAATCCAGCTGTGTCTTTTTAAATCCTTCTGAAATTAAGGATCCTCATTAGACTTAAAAGAAAAGATGCAGTAAAAGCAGTGAATAGAATAGAGGTATTATTTGAGAGTTTAAGTAAAGCAGACTGATGATCAATACACAGCACAGCAGTCTTTGTGACTGTTGTATACAGAATTAGTAGATGACAAAATGAAACACTAACCTTTTTTTGACTGAATTGTTCTTAAAATCCTGTATGTGGGAAGATCAGACGGCATTTCAAAACATATCAAATCTATATAATAATAATAGTAATTCAACCACAACTAGTGTCTCATATCAAGCCACTAGGTAAATTGTCAAATATACTATACATTAATTATGTTCACCCAGTAATAATAATTAATTCACTAAACCAGCTATACCTTTCTGACATGTAATGCTTAAGAAAAAGAAGCTTGTAGTGTGCTGATGACACATGAGTCACATCAATGCCTTTGCCACATACTGACAATGGATTTTGGTAGTGCATTATACATTAATCCCTGTCCTCTGATAGGAGAATTGTACTCAGTTCAATGCACGGTGTATTCTCTACGGAAGCTTCTCCTCCATACAGTATGTAGCTTATACAAATCCCCATTTTCACCCACGCTCGGGACTAAGCTTTTAGCCGTACCTTCATCAGGAAATGAACTTTGAAACCACTCCATCTCTCCATGTGTTCCTGCTCCCTTTCAGCATGTGCCTTTAGGCTTGAATCGACCTCTGAGGTGAGGACTTCCATGAGGCCCCCAACAATGGAGCACACATCTTTAACAGCATGTACCTCTTATCCATAGATCTAAGTATCACGGGTTCATTCCAAACTCTGGCATTTGTTAGAGACCTGTGCACTAAAATCACTCTTGCGTGGCTTTGAGCTTATTTTACGGTATATTGGATGTTAGCCACAGTAAAGGCCTGTCATTATTTTGTTGTAAGGCCAAAATGTAGTGCTGTTAGAAAATGTTTTTTCTTCTTTTCAAGACCACGCTTACAAAGTGATCGGCCTCAAATGTTTTTCTTTGCAATGTTATTTGATAAAAGAAGTTGCTGAACTGTGTCAGAGATGGAAAAGGACACTAAACTCAAAAGCTTATTTGAAGGTACACTTTTTTCAAAATATGTCTTTAATGAATGCTATTTCATAAAACTGTTTATTGTGTGATTGTTATGACAATGTTGTGGGTATGTGTGTCTCTGTAAGCAATCGACCCTGTCAATGAATGCTTACGTAAATGCCCTGTATATAAGTTCAAATAAAGCCTTTAAAAATAGAGAAACTCTGCTCCCAATTTGGAGGTCTCATATTCTGTTAAATTGCTGAAAGCTGTTTCCTTTTTGAAGATGAATTCAAAGTGATTTTTAGTTTTTATTTATATATGTATGACGTATTGACTGACTTTTTTATTGCTTTTTTATTTTTTCAGTTTGAGTGAGCGCACTGTGAGATGATGAAAAGTTTGCCATGAACTCTACAATAACATGAAAAAATAAATAAGTCTTGATATTATTAAGGGTTCAGGTACAGTTGTTAAGTTTCATTGACGATTCTGCAGTCATAGGTCCAATATAGAAAATGTATGAGCCACCTGATGTGAGGAATAGAAGAGGAAGCACAGTTGTAATATAAAAGGAATAATGCAATTTCCTCTCCAATATTCGGTTGATACAGAGAAAAACAGGAAATGGAGATGAGAGTACCAAGAGAGAGATATCAAAAACAGCTCTTATAGTACAGTTATGACTTAAAGAACCAGCGCCAGCCAGGAACAGTTTCTATATGACTTTCGGAAATGCTCTTCACAGCAGCGGCGGCGGCGGCGGCGGCACACACATTCAGACGCTGTCACTCAAGACGTCGTTATATTGAAGTCTGGATTTGATTGACAGTTTGACATACAGTACACAGCGAGTTCCATGACAACCTGAACCATGTACATTTCAAAATGTTAATATACAGTCTAATAACTCTACTGATTACTTTATTATATATAGTATATTCTCTAATTACACATATCTGAACCTGTCTTTTGCCACGTTCTTTCGAGTTAGCACTGATCAATCCTCTGACCTTTGGGATGGTGGCCGAGTGCTCATGTTCCAGCTCCAATAAAGTCGATCTTTTGATAATTGATTTTGCTGCGACGTGTGAAGCTTGGTTTATGCTCGATGCGCCCGTGGGTCCACGCGCCGAATACGCCCCTTCGTGCGGCGACCAGGATTAGCTCCACATGAACCACGCGCCAACTGTAAATACTGCCGTCTTCTCTGTTGCCCTCCATGCGCCTCATTTCCGTGTGGAATTGATGTGAGTATAATCTGACCTTTAGCTGACAAGACATGTCATAGTAACATTACATGACCAAAGCAGACAGATTAGAAAATATATATGTATACTGTATTTATATTTGTTTGTTTTGTTGTTGTTTTTTAGCTTTTTTTTCCCTAGCTTTTTTTGCTTAAAGCCCCAGTACGCAACCAGAATAAAAGCCTGTTTTTACATTTAGGATGATTTTATTGCACTTGAACATAGAAAAACAAGAATCCTTAATGTGAGTGGGCTTGCATCTCCACAGACCTGACTCTTACTTGGCCTTTTGGGACCTATTTCTGCTTGTTTCCATGGAAAAAGTTGTTCTTTTGGCTATAATATTGAACAGTCTGACATGAAACGCCTCTGTCTCCATGGAGAATGGTTTGAACTTAGTATTTCTGCCGGTGACTTTCTACCTCCAGAAAATTACATACTATTACTGTAAGTGTAATAATTTTCTTTCAACCTCAAATACGCTTTTTCAACCAAATGAATACTTATCGCACCAATTTTGGGAGAATGTTTAGAGTTTATTCACGGCTAAAACAATATTAAACCTATTCCAGCAGTGCATGTAGCCTCTGGTGACACTCCACAACACTCTCTTCAGTTGTTTGCCTTTTAGACATTAATGAACACTAACTTCATTTCTCTTTGAGCCATTTGGAAATGCCACACATTGTTGACATTATATTTTATTAAAAACACAAAAAGATCAATCATTTTTCCAATAGCGACGACTTAAACACCTACAGTTTTTATTTTACATCCATTTTTGATTTTAATTGATTTTAATGATCCACCGCATGTAGAAGGCAAACAAAGGCATTGGCAACAAAGAGCCCTGTATGAGTGCGTTCTAATCTAAGTTTGACAAAGTGGATAAGACTGAATGTGTTGAACAGAGCTCTCCAGAGGCCATGACTTGGACCAGAGCAGCTATTGCATCATGTGAGGATAAAGGAATTCATTCATTTAAAGCCCACGATCCGTCTCTTCAAATCCATCTGCGAAGAGTGAAGTGTTTTGGCGATGGGTAGCTGTCACATGACTAATTTAAAAAAAGGCAATTCAAAGTCGAGGTATTAAAGATCAAAAGTTAAGACCTTTCCAAGCTGCCTGTGAAACCTGCACAAGTGGTTTTAAGGGCAGGTTGGCTTTCAGTATATATTCATGGCGCTTTTACTTTAATGAAACCTTTTTAGAGTTGAGGGTTGAATTGGGTGAGTCAAACATCAAACAGTCTTTTTTGCAAGTATCAATGACAGAGTGGCATGGTCTTTTTATTTTCATCAACAAAGTAAACAGTAAAGTGAAGCAGATGGGCCGACAATTACTTATTTATTTACCTTTATTTTGAAAAGTCCCACTGAGGTTAAGAATCTCTTTTGCAGAGGAGTCCTGGCCCCAGAGTGGAGGAGCATATTTTATATGTTTTTAGTGGTAGGGTTTAGTGCTAGGCAGGCACGAGGAGAACACGCAGACACAGAAACACCGAAAGGCCACATGCAGGATCAGGAATCGAACCCTAGAACTTCTTGCTTCATGCCACATTTTTGGAGTTTGCAATTAATAAAATTCTTCAGTTGTACACGCGGCACAGTGGTCTGATTTTGTCACAAAAAGTGTGGTACAACTTGTGGTATAATTACTACAAATGGCTTTATTCAGGCTTAATGACTACTTACTTAAAGTTTGATATTAGGGTTAAGTATTAAGTAGTTACTAAGCATGAATAGAGCTTAATAAACTATTGTTCCCTATGAATTTTTCATGCTTTACTAAAGTAGGAATAGGTGAATGGATGAAAAAAACAAATATACAGATTTACATGAATAAAGTATGATACCAATATCTAGAATACAGTCAATATTAGTGATTTATTTCCAGGGATGTCCAGTACATAAATAAAGGGTCTTATTGTACTCGGTTGCTTCCTTTGCTGAGAACTCGCTCTATTTGAATTGCTCGAGGGTGTATTCTGGCTGAAGCAACAGGTAAATGGTGGAACAGGCATCGACTCCTACAGTAAACAAACTAACCTCACAAACCGCATGGACAGACCGATGAGGATTACTGTGCGGCATTCGGGCCTGAAAAAATCTCCTGAATTCCTCTGTCAATAGTGAGGGCTTTTTGCGATATCCCTGTGCGACTGGGTATTTCCATCCAATTCCCTCATGACACAAAAGAAGCATTGGACACTTTCACCTTCAACTCTGCGACATCTTCTTTTGAGAGCTTTTAACCTTGATTTTTCCCTCTTTCTCTTCACACTCAAAGCTGTGTTTGGAACAATTCATGCATGTTCGAGTCATCTTTCCCTACACGCCCACTGCTCTTGTATTTGTTACTTTTTTTTTTTCTTTAAATGGTGATACATAGTGGTTTCAGCAGCAATTTTGGCTCCACTGCAGCTTTCCTTGAACAGGGCCAGCAGTGCGCCACTTTGTTGTGATGAGGTTTATAGTGAAGCACTGTAAAAGTGCTGCAGTTTTAAACCAAAAAGCATTTACAGACCAAATTTTTTCAAATACATTTTGGTATTTTATTAGAGTTCTCATCCTCTATGACGTTTTTCATTAGGGTTGACATATTTTTTGACGTAGGAAACCACATCCTCCCTTTTAACCACTCAACCATCATAATACAATTTGATGATATATATATTTCCATTTCCAATATTGAACACTTTAGTGATGAATGCCTTTTTATTTTTTTGTCTCTTATATTTGCTTCTTAGATAATTTCCACTTCATTTTGAACACCAGCCCTTCAAAGCGTCCTTGTGCATTTGCATGATCTGAGAACTAAAACATAATTATAACTTATTTACTCAACACAAGTTTGTCTACAGTCTGTGTTGGTGTAAATATGTGTCTTTAAGCAGTGTTTTTAAAAAAAATTATATTTGATAATGACTTTACAGTTTTGACATGACATGTACTGCTAACGCTACATCTGCTCATGGACATTTACCAGTCATAAATCACACCAATAGTCAATATGGCTATAACAGAGTCAACATCACGGTACCAACAGATACGTGTACCTTATACCAATACATCTCTCTGTAACCTGCAAATACTCAGCAGTTAGGAATTTGTTCACTAGTCACAAATGTGAAATGTTTAAAATGTTTCTATAGCTCCATGAGTCAAATATGCAAACTATATTTTAGCTTCCAGTTGTCAATTAACTTCAACCCTTCAGGTGTGAAGATAATACCATTTCAATAAATACAAAATTCAGTTTCTAGAGCCTTTTGCTTGAAAAAAAAAAAAAATGAATTACAGATGTCCTCCTTTTTTAGCCCGATAGAACATTTTAATTCCCTCATTTTCAAATACATTAGTCTTAATTTTGAAGAAACAATTAAAAAGTAGTTACATTTTGTCACTTGTGGCAAGAGTCCATTTTTGTGACAAAGGCAGTTTAATTAGCAACGAAAACCCCCTCAGTCCAGTTAATTTAGTCATCACCTGACACTTTTAACTGCAGCACCACTGAGAAATAATGGAACATGAACAGGAAAATTGCTCATATAACTATTTTAAAATGTGACCAGCCGTGGATAAACCAGGAACAAGACATTTTGAGTTACTCACAGATTCTGAAAGTGTAGATTCAAAGCTATCCAATGATGCCTCACTCATGTACATCTGATAATGTTTGAATAAGTTGTGGTCATTTGAATGTATACACCTCTGAAAAACTTTTACTGAGAAAACGGGGCTCAAACATTCCTAACCTGGGCTCACAGGGAGGACAATTGTGCTCATTTGCATCTCATTGAGATAAGCCTTCCCCTCCTCTACGTATATTTTAGGTGCATTCAGAACAACCTTAGATTTAAGAGATGTTTTTTAGAGTTAAGTGAAATTTTATTTTCACGTTAACAAATCACATCTTGTTTTGCCACAACTTAAAACCAGTTCATTAAGAGCATCTTGGGTCATTAGATATTCACCATTTTCAATAAAGCCCTTTGGCGGTCAGTTTAACTTCACGTTTGGCAACTTGTGATTTAGAGTCAATAACACTGCTACATCTCACAGCAGTGCACTCAACAGCGCGACGCGTTTACATGGTAACGAAAGTTTGGTTCCAAAAGCACGCAGTTTACGTGGGCCCCCAAAAGTTAGCGGTAAAGCAATCTAGTGTAAAAGTACCTCAGTTCTGTTGCAATGGCAGAGAAGTCCAGTGCTGCAGCCTGAAGCAGCGTTTTAGCTTAGCTTAGCTCCGTCCGGCTCCGGTGTAGCCTAGCTCGATCAAGCCCAAGGCAAAAGTGACAAAAATCACAAAAACTAACACCAAACCACCATAAAACACACTCCGCACGACCCACACAACCCACGGGTCAAGAACACAGAACAACACAGAAAAATAAGCAGAGAGGCCGCATAACATGACACTAGCCTAGCCTAGTTGCTAACAGGACAGGGCGATGCTGAATAATAAGTAGCCATGTGTGTCGCAGCTCATTGGCTGACAAAGCCGCTCGTGCAGTTCATATGGAGATGAGGTAACACCCCCAAAAGTCCCACAGAGAAGGCTGAAAAGTAGCAATCTTTCACGGCTTAATGTACTATTTTAATGCTGCCAATACTGTTATCTGATACATGGAGTGGCTGCTTAATGACTTCAACTTGCACATTCTGCAAAAAAACGAAAATCACTAATTTGCAAAAAAAAAAAGCTAAAACCTCCTTTTTCTCTGTTTCGTCTGCGCCGACTTGTTGCTGGTTTTACGGCGGCGAGGGTTAGGGTTAGTTACTGATCAATTAATCAATTCTGTTCTCAACCATTATACAATAACGTTCAGTGTATAAAAATAGCTGTGACATTTTACTCCTTGCTGAAGTTATTTGCTCTCTTTCTTCACAGCCATGAGGTCCAAAGTTTGACTCTTTTTGTTGTGTACCTGGCAAGTAAATAAGCAAAGTTTATGTATTTTTATTTCACGGACTAATGAAGTCACAAAGTGGTTAACGGCAAAAGAGGATTAAAATACAGACCAAAATTGGATATAATAATAATAGGTCGGTTTAATCCCTCATTCAACCAGGAGTGTTCCATGATAGAAAAGGATTTAAAGGAGTCATTCGGACGCCGTTTTAAAATCAAGACTTTTCTACTTCAATCTGAAAGTAATTTTCAATCTGCGGACTACCACAACTACTACTGCTACTACTACTACTACTACTACTACAACATGATTATATTAAAAGTGTATCCAAAAATGGTGCCTTTTTTTCCCAACTTTCACAATTGTACTGATGTTTATGATGTTACTTCCTGGTAGGACAGTTGTGCCATATAAACAACTGCAACCATACAGAAAACAAAGTTATAATTTGACTAATAATACTACCCAATATAACACCTTTGTTTTGTTAAATGGTTGTTTAAATGGTCAGAAAATTGGGTTAGTTGTATGTTAATTGTCTCTATGTGTTGAATGATGCGCTATTTCCTGTCATTTTCAAGTTTTATTACCACAAACTCTCAACAGATTCAACACCATGATGAATATGTACCACAGGGACTCTCCCAACAAACAAAGTAACAATTGAGAAGCGATTACACGCACTTTAAGGTATACGGACGGAATTTGTCCTCTGCATTTGTCCCATTGTTTGTCCCAAGTCACTGGGGCAGCTTGTCGGGAACAGTACTTCTAACCTCTGCTGTAGCTTCTACTTCTACTTCAATACACGCAAAAGGGTTTGGCATCCTTTAAATAAGTTGGAGTGATATCATCTTCCTCTGTGCTTCTTTGTCACCTCTCGTTCTCCTTCACACTCATTTTCCCCAAGCCTTGTATTTATCCACCTGTCAATCAAGCTCACCCTCAGAAAAGTTACTAATTAAAATGCCTGTGTTCCTCCTCTGTATACTCTAAGGCAATTTGAGACGGCGCCACATCAAACTCTGTGTTAAGACAAATCTTAAAAAGAAATAGCAAATAATTTGGAAATAACCCTCTCAACCCCCCGAACTCCGATCTACATATGAATCCAAATGTATATGAGTCCTGGATGGAAGACTAGCGCTGCAGGCAATGTGCGAAGTAAACAATCTAGAAACTGAGATCCAAGGAGGGGTGGGAATCAAAGCCAGCGGAAAATAAAAGTTTTTAGATGAAAAACTGAGGAGAAATCATTTTTTTCCCTCATGGATTTGTTTACTTTGAGACACACTGCGAATAACAACAGGCTCGTAAATCTCTTTGGTGTCTTTTGCGTGAAAGGGTTCGTGTCAAAAGCTTCAGGATTTAGAGGAATGTACCCACATCAAAAAGTAAACACAACTAAATACATTTCATCTTAATGGTTGTTTTATTTAAATGTTTTTGAAGATGCTCCCATTCAAGAGTGTTTTAATATTATTGTTTGTACTGGCTGGCATACCTCTAAATCCCTCTGAGTCTTTGTACGAGGTGCTTTTCAGTGGGAGACCGACCGTTTCAGTCTTAATGCTTGCAGTGGATAAATTGGGAACAACTTGTGAACCACACTGGGTGCTACTGCTGGTGGAGGTCACTTTACTATCAGTAATACAGTCATTCTTGAATCTCAGAAACAGCTCTATAACTTTTCTGATTGAGGGTGCACCACTTGCTTCTGCCCTCCATCCTTTAGTAATATGCTTTCTTTCAACGTTAACTCTCCCAAGAGTGTTGGTCTGATCGCCGAGACGGAGCCCCCACCCTGAGTCTCTCGTCCCAGCCATCAGCCTGCTGTATGAGCTGCCATGGAGCATTAGCGTCCATCTCATATCAATACATTATTGTTATTTGCACATGTCCGTGGGGGCGTGGTCCTTGCGAATGAACTTTAGTTTGTGTTTTTATTTAACACTGTATATAAACAGCATTTTTAAAATAAATGTGTTATTGTTTCTCTTTAATCTTCTCTCTCTTGCTTAATTAACCTTTTGAATCATTATGAGACAATGGTGAATTCTTTCCCCAAATGAAAATCCAAATTAATGCAGAAATAAATTTGTATCTTAATAAATGCGAGGCTTGACTCACTACAGTCCAGCTCTGTCTTTCCTCTGCACATGATCATTTGTAAATCCTGGTGCACAAAATAATCCACAATCTCTGAAAATCCAATACAATATTTTTTTTATTTGTCTCACAATGGGGAAATTCCAGTGCTGCAACACAGATTAGGCACAGAAGTATAATAGTAAAAACAGATAACTTAATTGTAATAATAATGAGACTCTTATTTGCAGCTGCTAAATGGACAGAAAATATACACTTTGATAAATGCTACATCACAGCCAGTGTGGAATCTGGTGGTGCATTCTGGGATAGCGTGACGACATGTGCAGGTGCTGTATAAACTGTGAACAAACAAATCACACACAGATCAAATGATAGAAGCCTTATGCGTAGGCTTCTGTCGAGACTTAAAATATGAAACTTGGAGAACACTCCGCTGCGAGGACAGTTTGTTCGTTTGGTCTCCATTATAAGTCTCGTTTTAGGCACCTCAATAGAAATAAAAAAGGTAAATGAATAGATGCAAGATGGGTATGCTTGATATGCAAGATTTGATGGATGATTAGCCAAATTACAAAATCTTTATGAAGGTGAATAGAAATAATATATTTACATGTTAAATCTTCAATCAAAATCCTTGCTTTTATAAAACTGCCTTTCAGTGAAAATGTGTCTGGAACACAGGTTGAATACAGGTTAAATAAAGATACATATGTGATTTGTACCACAAAATACATAACGGAATGTATAAAATTGTTGAATTAAACAACCAACCTTCAATTTATGTTACAGCAGGGTCTTAAGTTAATTATTCTCACCTACATGGGCCACAAACATTGTCTGTTTCATGGGCAATAAACCTTCAATGAAAACAATATGATATGAGTGATATTGAAGTGAAATTTCATATGACAAGGTTAAAACAGAGAACTAAAAATGTTAAATGTATTAGTCCTGTCTCTGTAAAATGCAATGCTTGCTTATTGACATGAGAAAAACAACAACTAATCTCAATACATTTGCAATATTTTCTCTCTCGCTTCCTCTATGATCTTTTACTGGCCTTTTTCTTTGTTTTAAAAATGTGAACATTATATAAATATTTGAATTACATAGAATCCTTCACACTTTTTACACTTCATCTGGTGGATTTTGGCTGCGTCGAGCTTGTGTCCCCTTATTGCATGTGGATTTCTCACTCTTTGATCATTTCATAAATAAGCGTGATTGTAACTGCGATAGTGAGTGGTGTTCACGCTGGGAGGATTAGATGGAGGAGAGTGTTTTCACTTATTAAATAGAGTTTGGTGTGCGCATTGAAGTCTTTGTCAAAGGAAATATTCAGAAATCTGTTTAGCGAATACAAAAAGGCATCAAAATCGTCAGACTTAATAATGGCAAATTGTGCAGTCAATGTAATTGCTTAACATGCAATTTCTTTATAAACATCTTACCACTGTTTCAATATCAACATGGTTTCTGATGCAACTTCAGCCAATTTTAACACTAGAACTCCATGATTCTTTTGCATTCATCAAGAGATTTCTGCTGTAGTCTATTATGTCTTTATCTGATATCTAGTAAGACAAAATTATTAAAAGATGAAGATTAGAAATGTGTTTTGTCTGTTTTAAAAAAGTGAAATGAAGAGCTAGAAATGGTGAAAAAACCCTTGTGCTATCTTCGCATCTGTAATAGAACACCCCCCCACTCCCTCCACAACATGATAAATAGTTTTTTTTGTGTGTGTCTGTTTGTAAAATAGGGAAAAAGGAAAAAAAAAAAAAAAATTTAACCCTCTTTGGCATCTTATATCATTATTAGTTTGCTTAATTTGCTACACTCAGCCGTTGGAATAAATAAAAGGGTCTTAATGGAAATCCATGCTCCGGCCGCCTGGGAGTTTGCATGTTTCTCTCTTTCTAGGGGGGTTTTGTCTGGGGAGGTTTCCCCCTCCGCCCAAAACATGCACCATAGGTACAATAGTCCTGACCAAGTCTCTAGACCCTAAGATGTGTCCCTGAGCTATGTTTGCCCCAGTGCCAGTGAAGGATGTAACAAATGCAGGAGACACATTTTCCAAGACAATAAAATGTACCTTACCCATAACAATAACCTTAAAATTAAAAACTGAGATAACAGTGAATTAATTATTACTAACTTCAAATAAAAAACAACAAAAAATAAATTGTTGGTATGGGAGGAAGTACAGGAGAACATGGAAAGAAACACGTCATTTGCTGAATTCTGTCGGCCCCTTTAGAGTTGACTTAAGAGCTGGATCACGCTGACGGGTCTGACTATTTAACTCGTTTTTAGCCCAAGAAATTACAATGCTGCTGAAACCTATGTGTATCACTGTTTAATAAAAAATAAAACAAGAACAATGAAATTACAGAGCATTGAGCGTGTCGGGGAAAACAGGAATTTGCAGGAGAATAAGGATTACTTGCATTCATACAGCATTCAAAATACAAGTAAAGAGTAAAAAGAGTAAACGAATAGGTGATCTAATTATAATATGGTGAAAAACTCTTTAAAGTCTGTTGCAAGATATGTCTCCTATTACCAGCTACTTTTAATGGCTTGGATTTGTGTCACGTTTAGACTTTCTCCCTTACCAGTCGACTAGCAGGGATCCCTAAAAGGTGTGTGGGCTGTACACCGCACATAAACACACACAAAAAGGCACAAACCCACACAAAGATGATGAGATAGGACCAGCTCACACTGGACAACACTGCAAGGCCTTGTCGAGACTCAGACTTCCATTAGCTAACGCACCCGAGCATGGCCACTGCTGCTGCCTCATCACTATCTGTAGCGCCACGGAGAGACTCTGAGAGAGCGATCGAGGGGGAAAAGAGAAGAATGAGCCAAAAGGAGGAAGAAAATATGAAATTGAAAATAAAATGGCCGTTGCAGAAGTTCTGGAAAATAAATGTAGATAGACGGGAATAAATCACACAGTATCACTTCACACATCTTAGTCTATGTTTTACGCATACACCTCCCAAAGTGTGAAATAAATACACACACATACACACTTTTACATTGTGTGGCTTTATTATGAGGAGAGGGTATTACTAAGTCATTGGTATTTGTAAAAGTAAGTAAAAACACATTTATTTTGTGACATTTTGCCAGGGCCTAGACTGACTCCATCTGTATATTCGATATAGAAGAACTCAGTCCGGTCACTAAACTCAATCAGGTTCCTTTGTTTCAGTGACGTGGGGGAAACGATGAAGCACATTGGTTATCTACTATTTAGAACCAAATGAAGCCTCTTTCACCTCAGATTAACAGCGTTTCGTGTTTCACTCATTGATTTTGACGTTGACGTTTTTCAGTCCCATGTGATATTTGTGTTCTTTTATCCTCCTTAGCAGCCATATTTGTTAGATATGTGTCCCTGATATCTGAACTCAGGGAGATGAAACTGGTGACCAGACTCACGTCTATGTGTTGGAGAAGGGTAATCTTAGCTGGTCAGGCAAAGTAAAAGTAGAAATCCATTCAAAAAGTATTTTCTTAGTTTGTCTTCAATGCAGTTGGAGTCTTCAGGAAAGATCGATCAGTTGAAGTGGGCTGAGGTGTGGGAATGACTCGATGGAAGATTAGTAAACGATTGGTAAATTGTCCATGGGCCAAACAATAAATTAAAGAATTTTAAGTCGGACTCAACACCTGAACTCCGCCCACAGGGCAATAGTTCACTTAAATGTTGTTTTTAATTCATGAATATCTGGGTATTTATCAATTTTGTTCATTTTAGACGCTGCTGCTGTTTTGCTTTATCAAAGTTTCATTGTATTTTGTTTATAATGATAATACATCTCTATATTACCTATATTAGTCCAAACTAGCTGCTAAACAGGGCGGTCTCTGGAGGACTAAGGGGGAGAGTGAGGGGGCAGGAAGCATCTGGACGTATGAGGAACGGTGTGAATGGTCTGACAGGCATAAAAACGTCATCTCCGCCCCTGCAACCACCTCCACTCGGCTCTAATCAGAGCAGAGGAGTGTGAGGTCACAGGCCTCTTCAAATGTATTGGCCATTCTAGGTAGAACACGCAGTTTTGGAGGGATGTAGACTGCAAAGTGGCAAATGTATTCTATAATTGCAAAATATTGAAACGGAACAGCAAAGAATGTTCTTAAAATGTACACAGCTTAGTCGTGACAAAGGTGAATTTAGTTTGTCATTGCACTCGCTGAGAAATTAACTCGGAACCTTCTTGTTGTGTGTCGAAAGTGTGACTACTACATGTAACAAAGGGAAAGCTAACTGTTGTTGTTGTTTTTTTTTTTACAGAGAATGACTACTGCTACAGCTTCATCACATAACCAAACACAAAAGAAAGATGGAGGGAGCGGCAAAATAAAATGTCTGCCGCTGAAATTAAGGACGTAGGTAGAGTCAGATAAATCAGACTGTATTACTCCACACGTCACAGTCTATTTGGTCAGTGGGTGATTAGTCAGCACACGCACACACGAGCAAAGGGACCGATATATTTACCATTAAAGCAGTAGTTGAATGTTTCACAGAGATTTATGGAGGTTTAAATAGCACATCATTCCCCTGTTACTCGCCATATTGTTAACCATATATCAATGCAACAGCCATTTCATTGCAATCTAACTAGACGTATAGGACAATTACTCAGCTCGCTTACGGGGCATATTCTCGGAGTGCTCATCATGCCAGAGTTGATTAAGTTGGAGAATGTGTTTCCTGACTGTTTGTCCATCTGCTCCAGACACAATTAAACACATGTCTGCCACAGTAAAACCTGACAAGTGAACTGCAATCAAGGAGTCTCTTTTCCTAAAGCGCTGAGATTGAAGGGATTTATTTGCGTTAAAGACATTGACTTTTGCAATGTTGTACACTACAGTAGTTATGATAATATGTTCATGTTTTTTTTAGCAGGCCTGGAGGAAAATGCCAGAACAAACACAGCATTGACGTTTTATGCCATTATTCTTCATGCAAACAGCAAAGGTTTTGTCATCATCTTCTTTTATTTATGAAAAATAAAACAAGGATTTCCTAAATAATAAAAAAAGGTTTATACGCTTTTACCTTCCTGTTCTTTTTGCTCATGCCAATAATGATAGTTGGGACTCATATTTTTTTATTTGCGTTTTATTCCTTTATCTGATGGTGCTTACTAAATGAAATGATAATTATGTGATTTTTCTGGGGGAGGTCACAATAACTGCAGGATTGAAAGGTTTAAAAGAGAGGTGACATTTGCATCTTATTAAACGTGTTTGTAAGTCCCTGTCATGGTTAAATATGGACTTTTTGGGTGTTTGAAGTGTCCGTCTGCTTTGCCTATTGTCTCAAGGTGGAAAACCAGCCTCGTAACATTGGCGACATCGACCCAAAGGCAACTCTCCTGGAAAACCCTGGTTCTTTTTCTTAATATTTGACAATGTACATGTTTTAAAACGTGATTATACTGCCGTATTTTCACAAGGGAGCTACAACTTTAAAGTTAATTACGAGTAGCTCTGCTTTAATGTCCTATAGTGGAGCATTGTTTTGTATAGCTGACAACAAACATCAATGAACATGTAGTAATCTGTTGCAGGTATCACAGTGTTTATAGCCAAGGCTAATTTACAACACCAGTTTCCAGGCAAAGTAATAACCTCTCAAAAGAGACCTTTCTCCAGAAAAGTGGTGCACCTTCAATCTAGACTTAAAATAGTTGAAGTAAGTAACAATTTAGCTCAACCAAGTCTAAAGGGCTTCTTATAGCGAGATCTACAATTTTGTTTTAGTGCTTTCCTCTGTTCCTTCTTTTCCCCGGGGAGCTCACTCCTTTCCTCCTCGGCACCATGTCCCATCCCTTTGCTCCTCCACTTTAATTCCCTGCCTGCAGAGTGGAGAGGAAAGTGCTGATGAACAATTAAACATGGCTGTTCCCCAGAGAGGCAAGGTCACTCATTGTGTGTGTGTTGTGTTGTGTGTTGTGTGTTGTGTGTTGTGTGTGTGTGTGTGTGTGTGTGTGTGTGTGTGTGTATATAGATGTGCAGGTGTGTGTGTGTAGATGTGCAGGTGTGTGTGTGTGTCTGTGTGTGTGTGTGTGTGTGTGTGTAGATGTGCAGGTGTGTGTGTGTCTGTGTGTGTGTGTGTGTGTGTGTAGATGTGCAGGTGTGTCTGTGTGTAGATGTGCAGGTGTGTGTGTGTCTGTGTGTGTGTGTGTGTGTGTGTAGATGTGCAGGTGTGTCTGTGTGTAGATGTGCAGGTGTGTGTGTGTGTATGTGTATGTGCGTGTGTGTGTAGATGTGCAGGTGTGTGTGTGTGTCTGTATGTCTGTGTGTGTGTAGGTGTGCAGGTGTGTGAATGTGTATGTGTGTGTGTGTGTGAATGTGTATGTGTGTGTATGTGTATGTGTGTGTGTGTGTGTGTGTGTGTCTCTGTGTGTGTGATACAGAGGCAGTGTGCGACTTGGCCCAGGTACAAATATATGCCTGAGTCGGAGTAAAAAGCTAAGTAATGTGATGCAGTTTGCAAAGGCGTCCGGGCATCGCCTTTTCTGTCCAGAACACTGACCGAGTGCTAAAACATGCACAGCTAATTATTTATACAGTCTCAGAGCTGGCAGGGTTAACCACGGATCACTTTCTCCGGAGCTTCAGCAAACACAAGGAGCAAAAGGCGGCGGCGTGTATCAAAAAGTAGTCTGTCTGATACAGATTATTTTTAGATCTGAGCTTGTGCATTAACATAACGAGCCGGGCTATTTAATAATGCAAAAACAAAATAATGCATCGATGTCAGGGAAAATGTTGCTTTCTCCAGGACTAAAAACAACTGTCATAAACCTTTTGAATGTTTTCTCAACTTAGTGAAAAGACTCAGAAGGCGCAATGATATTATTGGGCCAGCCTTTCATTTTATTTAAAGTTACATTTCAGTGTAACCTTTTTTGTTTTTAAATCTGATTTCCAAACTAAATGCCAAGGTGGAGTTTTTATGCTTGATGTAAGGCATCGTTATCCTCCACTGTGTTTTTAACAGTTTGTCTCTAAACACGTAGATTCATTATTTATCTCCCATTCTGCGCTGTGAATTATGTCAGAGATTGAAGAATAAACCAATAAGCCAAAGTGAAGTTAGAGATTGACCATGATTAAAGTTATGTTTAGCTTCATTTCAGACAAGAAGGACAAACAAGTGCAACACAAAAATGTATAATGATATGGTTTAATCAAAGCTGAAAAGATTCATCTTGTTATTAATGCTTTTATTTATAAGGAATGTATCTGTTGGTCTAAAGTGATGAATGTGTTGTGAAAACTGGCACTGCACTATCCTGATTAACTAATGTTGTTTTTAATTTATATTGGATACTCACTAATGGTATTGCGGCATGGAAAAAAACTGGAAAGGACACAGAGCAAATTAACAGAAGATTGTAAGTATTTTCTCATGACTTGCTTTTACTCTTTAGATACTCATTAACTGTGCATGGAATACACATAACCAAATAGTGAGTGAAAATGACAGCGCTGACATTTACTCTTTCTGCCACATAATTATACAGCACTTAATAATTCTCCACCATTCTCCACCAAGGCTGCTATAGCACATGTGCACATGATAATGAACGTGTTATTTGATCAAACACATGGGGATTACAAGCCCCACAAGCAGAAAAAGCATTTCACTGTTTTGGTTGTTATATATGTGCACTTTGTAACCTTTCTTGTGGAGGGTCCCAAACCTTCTTAATAAAATTATATTGCTGTGTCTGGAATGTTCCACCGTATGCCACTATTCAAATGGTCTATCTTGCATTTATTCATTTATATATGTTTTTGTTACTCAAAAATACCTAGAAAATTGCATTCTTACTTTGAGCAGGGTCACCTCTTTACACATCTGACATATAACTTAGCCCGGTTTTCTCATCTGCTTGCCTCCATGGAGATAGATACATTCAATCACACCAAGCAACATTTCAGGCAAAGGAATATAATTTGTTAATGTAAACCAGAGCTCCTCACCATGCTCTAAAGTAATTTACGGTGTGCCACAGGGTTCGGTACTCGGTCCAATTCTGTTTACTCTTTATATGCTGCTATTAGGCAACATTATCAGAAAGCATGACACTAACTTCCACTGCTATGCAGACGACACTCAGCTGTATTTATCAATGAAACCTGATCAGAGCGATCAAGTAGACAGACTTAGTACTTGTGTGAAGGAGATAAAAACCTGGATGACACTAAACTACCTGCTTCTTAACCCTGAAAAAACCGAGGTCATTGTGCTTGGCCCTAAGCATCTACGAGACGCTCTATCTGAGCAGATAGTCACACTGGACAATGTCAGTGTAGCCTCCAGTTCTACTGTAAGAAACCTTGGAGTCTTATTTGACCAGGAGCTCTCATTTAAAGCTCATATAAATCAAGCTTGTAAAACAGCCTATTTCCATTTGCGCAACATCGCCAAAATCAGAAGAATCCTGCCTAAAAGTGATGCCGAAAAACTTATCCATGCATTTGTAACGACTAGATTAGACTACTGTAACTCCCTGCTTGCAGCGTGTCCTAAAAGCTCCATAAAAAGCTTTCAACTGGTTCAAAATGCAGCAGCAAGATTACTAACAGGAACAAAAAGAAGAGAGCACATTACGCCGGTGCTGAAGTCTCTTCACTGGCTCCCCGTCGAGTCTAGAATCAAATTCAAAATTCTACTCTTGACCTACAAAGCCATAAATGACATGGCCCCATCCTACCTCAAAGATGCTATAGAACCATATCATCCAAACAGAGCTCTTCGCTCTCAGAATGCCGGCCTTCTGGTGGTGCCAAGAGTCTCTAAAAGTACTGTAGGAGGTAGAGCGTTTAGCTACCAAGCTCCTGTGTTATGGAATCAGCTCCCGACCCATGTTAAATATGCTGACACAGTCTCTTCATTTAAGTCCAGGCTTAAAACGTTCCTCTTCGAAATCGCTTATGGTCAGAGTAGTTAGGAACAGAAAGATAAACCCACAGCTTTAGCTACGCTGCCCTAGGAGTAACTATGCTGGGGGAAGTATGACAGCTTGAGCGCTATCCTCTTCTTCTTCTGACTACTTATGCTATCAAACAATATTTATTTTTTGATTCCACTTGCAAACTGTTCACCGCCTTCTTTTCTTTCTCTCACTCCTGAGGACCTGTGGACCCAGATGCCCCTCCCCTGGTGAAGTGGTCCCTGCCCTGTGTGGACGGTCCCTCATCTGCCTGAAGAGTGGCTCCAGTTCGCCTCAGTCGGTCCCACATCTGCCTGAAGAGTGGGTCCAGCTCGCCTCCGACGGTCCCTCATCTGCCTGAAGAGTGGGTCCAGCTCGACTCAGACGGTCCCTCTTCTGCCTGAAGAGTGGGTCCAGCTCGACTCAGACGGTCCCTCTTCTGCCTGAAGAGTGGGTCCAGCTCGACTCAGACGGTCCCTCTTCTGCCTGAAGAGTGGGTCCAGCTCCAGTCTGTCCGTCTGTGAGAGTCGGATCTCTCCTTCACTGGAACTCCTCCAGGTTTCTACGCTTTTTTCCCAAAGAGTTTTTTTTGTAGTTTTTCCTGGCCGAGAAGGAGAGTCTAAGGACAGAGGACCCTGGGACATCGTCCTTCGCCACCACAGACATTGTCTGACTTCATCGCCACCACAGACATTGTTGATTCATTTCTCCCTGTGGCCCTCAGAGGCAACTGTTGTTGTGATTTTGGGCCTTACAAAAATAAATTGATTTGATTTGATTTGAATAGCATTTTCTTGGAGACAAGCAGTTGGCGGACCTTCAACCTGAAAAGTTAACAGCACGACAACTTAAAGTGCAAAAGACACTAAAACGTAGTGAATGTTATCATATTCAAGATTTTTCTCAAAATGTTGCCTGGTTTTCCTCAGTTTGACAGTTTGATATTTCTAATGTTACTTCCTGGTTGGACATGAGCAGCAGATTTGACATAGGTCATTTTCAACTTTTAACTTTTTATTTTTTTTTAAACAAACTACTATTTGACTGATGCGAAACTATGATAACCACAGGGTAAATTATAAAAAAAAACATTATGTTGAGTTGTGGACCCGTGATGTCCATGAACACAAAGTCGTAAGTCATTGAGTATGGCAAACAATTTGAATGTAGGAACTTTTATAAAGAAAACGTCTGTTGAGTTGATATATTTCAGTGACAAGACCTCGCTGCACTGATTTACAGATGAAAAGAGGGAAGACTTTATCCAAAAGGTTCATCATCACTGACCCTCCGCCTGATCCTCTGACTTTCCTTCAAATCTAGAATATACAGTTATATTGATTCAACAGTATACTGGTATTATGAGATTACTTGATAATCGTTATTTGGGTCACAATAATATTGGAAGAACTACAAAATAATAATCATTACAATTGCAGGCAGCAATCTTCAGTTCAATTTATACTCCAAATAAGCAAAACTACGTATAAGTACTTTCATTCAGAAAGTGTGATTTCATAACACTAGAGAGGAATGGCTATGGTGTGGATGGAAGCAAATTAAAGATGTCATTGTTTTATTAAAGTGCCAATAATTGCGAATAACTGTAAAAATGTGATGTTTCTTCTCAGAGTATATTGTGACATCCCTAGCTTGCCTTATCTGCATTTTTGTAAATCAACTATAGTGCCTTGTTTGTTGCTGCTAAATCAGAGTATGTATGCAGCCAAGGTAACTCGCCACACTAATGCTGTTTTTTCTTATTGATACAGTCCTATCAAGATGGCCTTGTGGCTTATCAACAGACACAGGCTTCACTTGTGTTTGCATTATGCATTGTGCCCTTTGTTGAAAGTTTAGTTTAGTTTGCAGCCTATGAAGTATCAAGAGGAAACTCAGAAAGCAACTTTCACATAGGCTGCATCTCTGCCTGCTGTCTGCTTATGCTTAGCACACAGATTCACTTAGTAAATACACAGGAGATCAACATCAGTCAAACTCTGCTGAGACAGTCATGACCATCTCAGAGCAGCGCTGCGTCTCCTGGGGCTGAGAGCAGCAAGGAGCCGCTGCAGTTCAAAGCCAAATCCAAATAAATAACAAAATACAAACAGCAGAATGGGACGTTCTGGCATTTTCCTCTCAATCACAGTCTAGTCGACCATTATTAGCCACCGCTGCATGTGGGAAATCATTAATTTTAGAAAAAACAAATGTGTCAAGTTCATCCCTTGGGCTATAGACACTATTTTGGTGTGCGCGCAAGACAGGAAACAGTGAGCAGAACTGTCCTGAAGGCAATTTGTTATTTATTATTTTTTCTCTCATGCCTTTCATTTGAGCTCTGGTTTGAAGAGGATGCTTTAATTTGAACACACAAAAGGAGCCGAGATGGACCAGTGCTGGCAAGGATATGTATGTTTTTTAAAGACCAGAAAATGATTGCAAAACATCAATTTATAAGTTACATCAAAGGTAAAAGTACGGCATGCATTTTTACCTGGTTACTTAAGTCAAAAATGATTTATTTAATTTGTACACAAAAACTGCCTCCGATGTAGCAAACTTTTTTTTCCACAAAATGATTACAAAAACTGTATTTATAAATGACATCAACAGACAAGTAGACACTCAAAGCAGGATACAGATTTAAGATTTCATTTTTTTTACACTGTCAACTACTAACTGATTAATTATCCAATATTTTTTTGAGTGTCATATTAAATGAGTGTCAAATTAAATGAGGCCATATATTATAAGTTCTGTATATTTGTCCTAATTAGACTGACATGTTCTGTTTTGGGTCACATTTAGTATTTCTATTTGTATTCCTCTCGTGTTCTTTCTTGCTAACAAGAACGAGACACATTCTGCAATAGATATATTCATGTATTTTCTATATTATGGTTGACCTATGTCCAACCTTTCCATCATCACAGTGATAAGCACACACCATTTTAGCCTCATCACTTTTAATTGAGAAAAGTCCTGAAAACCATTAGATTCTATGTGCAGGCTTCATATTGTCAGAAAATAAATGATAATTTCGTAATTTTCTACCACTTGTTCCTGTTGGGGTCACGGGTGACTGAAGCCTATCCCAGTGACTTTGAGCCTTAAGCCTCGTCCACACCGCCGCGGCCGACGCGTCCAGTTTACATTCAAAGTCTATTGTAAACGCGCGTCGAGCGCGTAGTGCGTTTCCCGCGGCGCGATTTCTTCGTTTTTGCGGCGCAATTGGTGCGTTTTCCTACGCTCTCGACGCTTTGAGCGCGCGTATGAGGCGACCGAGGCGCCTAAAGCGGCTGGCGCGACATGTTCAGATTTGTTCTGCTCGCTGCAGCAGATGCGCCGCAGCAGCCAATCAGAGATGACGTCCTACGCACGACCCGGAAAAAGACCCAAAACAAACCCCGCAAGATAAAAAAAAATCCTTAAGACGTAGCTTTTGGAGCAAATAATGATATTGACTAAACTCTGCTCAGCTCTGAAGTATATGCGGGTCCCAGACGGGCCCCGGAGCCCATCGCCTCCGCTTTTGGACTTTGTAAAGTTTAATAAACCAAAGCCATTTACACCACGAGAAAAGCAACACAGTACAGCTCCTCCACTGCGCATGTGCGCAGGACGACTCGGACGCACGTCTGCTGCCGAGTGTATTTAGTGCGTTTGTCTTTCTAATGTACACGCGCTCAAATTCTGCGTCAGCGGTTTGTACGAGGCTTTAGGTGGGGTACAGCCTGAACAGGGGCCGGCTCGTCGCAGGGTTAACACAGAGATATAGACACACAGACGAACATTGACTCTCACATTCATTCGCTAGGGCCAATTACCTAACACATGCATGTCTTTGGACGGTGGGAGGAAGCGGAAGAACGCGGAGAGAACCCACGGTAACACGGGGAGAACATGCAGACTCCACCCAGAGAGATCATGTGATGTTGGTCTGACCCTCGATCTCCTTTTTTTTTCAGAGGCGAGCGCGCTAACCACTCTGCACCCTACAAGCAGAAGCGATCTGTTCTTGATGTTTTATTTTTTTTGCGAACACTTTTTTGTGAAGTAACTCCTAAGAACTCTTTAAGCCTCACTTGACTTTTATATTTGGTATTCCCATCACAACGGTACTACAAATATAAGTTGTTCCCACCCTGGAGTACCTGGAGACCATGTGTACATTTTGAGTGTGGCTGTCCTGTACTTACGACTGCCCCTGCCCCTCCAGCTCGCCCCGAACTCCTTGTCTTCAGCCTGGCCCGCTCTCCTCATGTTATCCCCCTCATGCAAAGCCTCCGCAGGCTCTTCGCACTGAATACTAAATCTTGACTGCTGGCCCTGTTCGCGTCCACACACCAGCTCCTCTGTCTGCTACCACTGACCATTCAAACACCACTGAATATCAATTCACTCCTCGCACTCCGGCGTTACGTTCCCACCGGCTACCAACGTTATTGTACCGATGCTTATTTTTTGCACATTCCTGTTTGGCACTTTAATTGAATTGTTCAAATAAACAAGTAGTAAATTGGTATGTCCAGTTTTTCTTTCTACTCTGCTTTACCTTAACAGATATTTACACATTTTTGAGAAATGTCACATGCTCAGACACCAAGCACTCATAACATAAGTGTCCTGCCACCCGGAATGGAATCAGTCTATCAAGCTTATGTTTAGGGGACTAAATACCATAGTACTCTTAATTCACTGGTTAGGTTTGTCATAGTTGTCTTTTGTGTGTGTGAGTAAGCAAGTAATTGTCACATTGTGGAGACTGAAATAGCCACATCATAGTGACCTTTGCTTTGTGGGGTCGCCATAAGGTAAATCTCTTTAAATATCTCTTAAATGTTAGATAGAATAACATGAGTTACAACATGGAGACACATTTTTTAGCATGTTCATGTCCCTCATCAACTCATCATACTTGGAGATGTATCTATTCATTCATGCTTTTTTTATGTTGAGTAAGTCTTCACTCTGAGCCTCAGAAAACATATTGTGACATCATCGGTCGAGCTTCTACGCCGTTTTTTAAGTCCATAAATCATAGCCAGGATTATTCTGTGCATTTCGGCCATCTAATTGCGTTCAGGACAACTGCGTAAGGAAAGGTAGCTAATACTCTTTGCTGACAGTAGTTTGAGTGCTAACACAATCCCTGATGAGGAGTAATACATATTCACTTTATACATTATTTTAAGTTATAAAATGTGACGTGCCAAAGCAGAGGTACTCAATAGTAATAATGTATAATAGTTAAGATGAGTCGGGCTTAAAGGTCTGCCAATTATTTATTTACTTTTAAATTTGTATCTAAATTGATCATACTGCGGATGTTGTTTTGAAGATATCCATCATTTTTATATTAAAACATTTTAATGGTTTACTTTTGTGAGTAATTTTTACTTACGTATTATAGCACTTTTTTGTTGTACTGTTGGATAATATATATATTTTTTTAATCAATAACGGTCATACATTTTGGATTCAACATTTCCTACAAATTTGCTTGCAGGCAGCATGAGCAGTTATAAAGAACATGATATATATCATATGTGACTATACTGCCTGTCTTCCAAACATTTTTTACTCTCTGTTGACCATTCAAAATATCCTTTCCCTTATCGCTCCTGGTCTTATGATTTACTTTTTTTCCAACTTCTTTTTTGCACTTGAGGGAAACTTGATGTTGACTTCATCTGAATATCAAAAGGTGTTGCATGAACTTGCAGTGCTCTCACTTAGTCAGTATGTGTGGGCTCCCTTCTGCCTATGTTTATCTGCAAATACGTGTACAGTTTTAAGTCACTTTATTAACCTTATGGACCTCCGACATGGACGGCCTACCTAAAACCTTGTTAGATGTATGGAAAGCTGTGAAGACACATGCATCCACAAACTGATGCATCGGTTTGAAGCACTAAAAGGTGACATTTGCACAAGCTATAGCTTGATAGCACTCCCACACAGCCTGTACAATAACCTTTGAATAGCGTTGGCAAGGAATTGCTATTGAGCCATCTGTCCAATGTGTAATTTTCTTCCCCAGGATGTGAGATTTTCACTTTTACAGTATCTGCAACCTTCCTTCGGGTTTATTAGTTTAATTAGGATTCAAAGTGCATGCTCCAAATTTGCTAAATCATGTTTCGCTCCCTACAGCTGCAGCAGTACCATTTCTCACTCTATATACTCCCCTCATATCTAGTGTATATTGTCAGGGTACAGAAAATATGAGAGGATTGAATATATGATATGGAAAGATTGCGAGTTGGCAGAAGAGTGGGGGAATGAGGTGAAAGGAAAAACGGGTGAGATTGATGGAGGAATGGATATGTGATTAGGCTGTTGTTTGTGTATGATGTGGGAGGGGCCAGTCTATAAATAGATGGTTGCGCTGCAGTGAAACGGTGGAGCGGCTACTATCAAACTTCCCCCAATTATATTTGAGTATCATCTTCAATGAACTAAAATGAGAAATATTAAGATGCAAGAAATGTACTGAACTAAGGTGTAAAACAATCTTCAGATATTATCAATACAAATGTTGTATATGTGGAGTGGATTTTATCAAGGGATTGAGGGATGGAATCATATTTTGATGAGAGTAAAATAGATTTCTTTTCTATACAAAGAATAAATTACTTTTATTTAAATTGCACTTAAAGGCAAATTAACTCTAAATAAATGCGACTAAACACCATTATATCTAAATTGGAACTGCATAAGAATGAAACAAGGGCCATAAAACTACATATCTGTTGCTTTAAAGCCTAACTTTTGTTGTCTGTTGTACATTTAGTATTTTCCATCAACAAATATATTGTAAAAGCAACACTTTGCAACAAAATCAGACCACTGCACGCTGTCTGTGTGTAATAATATTACATTTTATTTACCATCAACCCGGAAGTAAGGGCCAAAAGCAGCGCTCTGATTGGCTGTGCTTGGGCGGCTCATCCAAGTTTCAATTTGTGTCAGAAAAAAACGGTTCTAAAGCCATTCATTCACCTTAAAATGAATGAATGTGCCAACGCCAGGAGCTAGTTAGACAGATTTGAATGCTTACTTTTGGTTTCTTGGTGTGAAAATCAGGTAACTTTAAATCTAAATAGTCTACATAGTGCAATCTGTATCACTAAGAACCATTGGTAGAGATGAAGATGCAAGAGCTTGGAGGCTAGCTATTACAAGATAGATGAATATACACAACACTCTTGCTGCGCCATTGTTGCTTAGTCTATTTTTCCCCCGCTCTCTTTTTCACTCCTCCTCTATCACTCTCTCTCGCCTTGTTCTCTCTCTCTTATTCTGGCCAGATGAGTAATAGCTACGGCACTGTGGCTTGACTGATTAATGTACTCCAAGAGACCAGGGAGGTGGAGCACAACAAACAGACAGAGGAGGGAGAGGAGGCTGTGAGTGAAGCTTGGAGGGAGAAGGAGAAGGGAGAGAGAGTGTACCCCCCGTGCAGGCATTGGGGATCGCAGAGGGAGGTACCTTTCACCCCTCATCACGGGACAGCCTCCTCTCTCTTGCAGTTGGGAACAATCATGCCTGGTCCTACCACGCGTCCAATCAGGAAGCAGTAGGGTTACTTTGGAGGAGCACACGCTGAGGTGCACAAAGGCAGTTAGGAAGTACAGTAGGAGAGAAGAAGGTGCAGTGATGGATCCTTCTTTTCAAGTACGACCAATTTTTTGTTGTTATTGAATGTCCAAAGTGTTGACAAGCTTTGTAGTTTTGTGTTGAAAAGTTATAAATGCTCAAAGATGATATTTTCCTTTTTTGCACAGAAAAAAGTTGAATTTGAAAAACATGTTTTTGTCTAGTAACATGTACACGTCAAACATTTACTCGCGCTTCATTATCCAGACTTGGGATAGGCTCGGCATTGACCTCTTAATGGCTATTGTCTCAAATAAATATAAATGTACCTATATAGACTGGTTGAATATTTTTGAAGACCGGTTAGATCTTTTGGCCAAGATGTGATAAATGAGGGAATGAGTGAAAGAGAACAGAGATTAGTGTCAATCTATACAGAAAACGTCCCTTGAAAAGAAAGATCGTAACTGACTGATTTATGCATTCATTTCTTAAAGTTGCACTTGCCACTACATATTTGGAGCCAGTTCATCTTCAGTTTATATGAACCATCACTCTCTAGATTGATCCCTTTCCCATGGTGCAACTGTCTCAAACTCTATCCCTCCCCTTTGCTGTTCTGCATCTCATCCTAATGATGCAGTAATGATGCATCACAGTCAGATAATCAGCTGCGGCCTCATTTGTGGTTATAGATTAATTTATAAATGCGGCGATAAGCAAACCCAGGGGCCTCACAGTCTTAAACCAAGCGCTAATAAATTGTGTATGGTAAAATAACTGGACTTAGAGCATTTGAGCACTTCTCTTATAGTACCACTTCCTTCAGGCACTAAATGCACTTTTATATTGAGGTTCATTTACACAGTGCAGTGTCAGACTCGGGAGCATGTTGGGGCTCTGTGTCTCCCCCATGCCAGCAATAAAGAAGAAAGGAGATGGGTTACTACATAAAACTATGACTCTGATGCCATATAGCTGCTGCCTCAGAAAAAAATAATAATCCGCCTGTAGCTGATTAAGATGAGTTCTTGACTGTAACTACTTTACCTACTAGGACCCGGTTTAAATTATTTTCAGCAATACGACTGGCGTCTTTTTCCTCCTTCTGTTTCCTTCTCTTTTGCGGATATAAAAATGATAGATAAGTAGTTAAATAACAAACTTAATTAATAAAAAACTTTGAATTGGAAAAAGCACAAACTAGGACAAATTGGTCAGTTATTTGCCAGATGTAGACAATTGCAACACTAAATCAGATTTAAGTAGGGATAAAACTGAAACAAAATGTGGACAAAGCACTGGTATTTAGAAACTTCAAAGAACTCCAAACCCGGAAGAACACAACAGATTTCTGATCAATAGGCAGAAATTGAACATAGGTTATACTGGAACATACATAAAGATATGTCGGTGTAATCCCTCATTCGTCCAGGCGTGTTCCATAGTAGAAAAAAGCTTCAGTTGTAGTCATCTGGACTCAGTTAGAAAAAAATCAGCACAGAAGAAATACGTTCAGGACCTCAGAGTGCCGTGCATCTCCATCTTGAAGCCTCTAATCACTCGTTTGAAGACGGTGAGGTGAAGGTTTTAAGCAGGGAGAAAAGATGGTTTGAAAGAGGAGTTAAGGAAGCTATTTTTGTTAAAAAAGAAAGACCTTCTTTAAACAGAAATGGAGGGCTAAGATTTAATCTTCCTGTTATCTATAATGGTATACTGAACCCCTGGAAAGGTAGAGGACCAGGACAAGGACATTTAGATGCTAATCAGGTACTCAGGGTGGTTGAGCCAGGGTCTCACAAAGACAAAGAGGATTCTAATAGCCCATTAAGATTCTGAATAGGCTAGCTCGGTAGATACAAGGGGGGAGTTTCTGTTGAAACAAACAACTCTTGCTACTTCAGGAAGGCTCCTCCCAATGGGCGGGTCTTACCACAGAACAGTATTAATATCGGAGTTCTCGATCAAAATTCTTTTATTGACAATGACTCTTGGATGAGAGTCGAAACGTCTATTTTTTCTAACTGAGTCCAGATGACTACAACTGAAGCTTTTTTCTACTATACATAAAGATACAATTTTCTTATTGATATTCCAAATATTCTGAAACCTTTCATTTAGCGCACAAAATGTCTACACAATTTCACCTTCATTTTTAAGTTTTCTTTTTTTCCCATTTACACATGAACAAAATGACTTTCCCTCCCACATAACTGATTTCACAGCCCTTCTCCTCATCTATATTTGAGGGCACAGCTCTTCTTTATATGCATTTCCATCAGTCAGAGCTCCAATTTTAAGTACTCACCTTCGTCCTAGCCTCTAACCATCCATCAGCATCCATGCACACACTTGGATGCATATAAAACACTCATGTACGCTATAGTCTACAAAGATGCATGCTTTGGTGTTACTGACCACTTGGGGGCACTGTGGTATTTGGGATTAAAGAGCAGGCATTTTCGTCATTCCTTGGTATTTTGAAGTAAATTTAACAAAGGGTTCAAATTTAGAAGGGTTTTGAAAGCATGGGGTGGTTAAAATACATGGTTGGAGTAAAGAATGAGGGATGTATTGAAAGGTAAGATGCAACACAGGTGGGCCAACAGGATACAGGACTTCAAAGCTTCCTGTTTTAACAGTGAAAGGGCTACTAAACCTGGGATTGTATGACATAAAAGTTCCATACAGGAATGATGACAAACCGCTTTTGCCAAGAATCTTATAAGAATGTGCAGTAAGGCTTCCTTTTTATGACAGACATTGCAGAGATCTACACAGATGTGCTGCTCTGCAATTAGCTGTCATTCCCTCTGTCTCCTTTCCCCAAAGATGAAAATGGAGATAATGATGCATATCTCAGCCGCGATCAGAGAAAGTGATTTTATTAAAACAAATCTTCAAATTAAGCTTTTGCCTTCCTCTTAAGGGCTGGTGGAAGTAGAAAGATGGTGCAAGCGCTATACACATTTAATGTGTTCATCCATCAACTCTTAACAGCTTTGCATCCATCTACTCAAACAAAATACACAGAACACACAGAACATGTTCGGCATATAAGTCCCATTTGATCCAAAGTCAAAAAGAACTATTTTCAGATCAAGTCTGAATGTAATTGTTTTAATTTTGGTCAAGTCCTTGATTGTTGGTTCAGTTTATGTCATCCATTTATTTGTAGAGAAAGATACACTAGAAAAACAAGACGTTTTGACTATCATCCAAGAGTCATTCTCAATCTGCAGATCTATCCTAGATCTAAAGCCCTGCCCACCAGGCGGAACCTTGTGATCATTTGCATGTCTTGTTTTTAAAATGCTGCCATACACTGCCAAAAGACTGTACCTTAAACCTCCATTTCCATGTCCACGGCAGGAGTTTTGAGGCCCAGATACATAGTGCTTAAGTCAAGTGAAATGCCAATGCTGAAAACAATCTGCAGTTTTTATACATTTCAGTCCAATATCTATGAGCAGTCAGACATTCCCCAGGCGCAAGATAACGGTGGGCCACCTGGTAACTGTGAATAGTGTGCACTTTGACATTGTTATAGATTTTTCCAACTGAATTCTTCCCAGGTGCTGCTCGGTGGTTGAGTGGATGGCACATGTGCGCTCTATACGAGCGACCCAGAGCATTGTGAGTTCGAATACGGCTCTCAACAATTTACTGCCATGTCATTCCCCAGTCTCATTCCCATTTACTGTCCTGTACTTAATGAATAAATACTTAAAAATACATGTAATTTTTATGTGTAAGATGTTGTTGTCCTGAATATATATATATATATATATATTGAAAAAACTGCAGCTTTTGTGGAGCTATTGTTTCTGTGATTAGGGCCCTTAGTTGTGTCTTTGGGTCAGGAACCTGCTTCATCTTGAGTTATTGGTCGTGGTCAAAGAGAGGCTGTTGGTGCTGCCACGTTTCCGTCAAAGGGCAGAGGTTGCCACAGAAGTGTCACCAGATATGGAGCACATTGATAAAAAAATAATATATTACACCTGTAACAATGACCAGTTTAGTTGTCAAACTAGCAAGGACAAATTCCCCTATGGAGTTCAACAGTTCCACCCACTTTGAAGTTTGCCATGGTTCTGGAAGTAATTTTTTCATTCAAACATTCAAATATTAAGAGTTCTTAGGCACGGCAGCATCTAATGTAGAAGCTAATGTACATACCATAGTTGTTTTCTGTCCAAAAATGTAGCTAATTGTTTAATAACAGCGGTTTATAATGTTTAGTTGAAATAAAAGTATTTTTCTCATAATTTCATTAGTTAAATGAAAATGGGGGAAATGAAAGGGTTAATCCTGCAACGAGCTGGCCCCTGTCATGGTGTACCCCACCTGGCCCCAGTCACCCGTGACCCCTAACAGGGACAAATAGAAATTGAATGAATTGATAAAAGGAAAAGGTACTTCCGGAACCAAGTGGTGAGCAGTCACTGTTGAGCTCCATTCTTAAGGCGTGCATTGACCTAAACATGGAGTTATAAACTTCCATTCTCATCCATTTACTTTAGATTCACAGTTTCACCTTTAAAAGACTTTGGTCGCTGTGAAACTAATATGTTTGGATACAGAGCATGGCCTCCTTGCTGCGAGGCACAGACTTCATGCACCCCTTCCTTGTTTCAACATATTTAATTAAAAGGATGAGCCACACCAAAGTGATTCAGAATTGTGTGTAGTCATCACTGATCCTACGCAGTCCTGACTCAACAAGCTCTGCAAGACAAGCTACAGCAAAACAAACGTCATATTGTCAGCAAACGAGACAGCAAACAACCCCCAAAAACTCTTGTCTCACCTCGGGCTAAACACTGTTATGAGGGAAAGTGAGACAAGTTTAAGAATTGTGTAGGCATAAACTGGACTACTGAGAGGGAGGAGGGCAGAGCAAGGACTCCAGACTAAAGTTATAGTGGAGGCTGTTGATTAATGATTGAAGAGACACAATATCCAGAACCAGCCAACTCCTCCCTGTAGGAGAGAGAGGCGCAAGCTTGAGGCTGAATTATGTCTTCAGTTTGACCAGAATCCTTTATAACATTCACCCATACTGCTAAATGATATGAATATACATTGTTTGAGTGGTAGGCTACTTGCAATATAGCATGAAGTAAATGGTGTTTTGGTTGATATTAAAGGATGTCCACGTTCTCATCTCGCCATGGAGACGAGCAGTTGATGCCACTCGGTTACAAGTCTGATCTGTGGAGATGTCCGCTTCACTGTAAATGTTTTTTCCCAGATATTTTTGAGGAATAAAACAATCAAAAATTAGAATACTGTGGAACATTACAGGCAGAGAAATATCATCTCTCAAGAAAAGCTAGTAGTAGTAATAGTTTTAAAAATGTAAATGTATATGTACTGTATATGCCATTAGCGGTTAATTACATACTTGATATTTTTATTTTTTATGTCGTAAATCCAACAGATTTTGCTTCAGTTCAGTTCATAATATTTATTTGAGCAGTTTGTGATAGTCAAACTGAAAAATATAATTTATAAATTGACAGAAAATGTCAAGCTTATACACATAGATAAACATACATACCAGTTGATGCTTTCATAATATGTTTGACAGTTTAGTGTGTGTGAAATATTGAATTGAATGTATTTATAAAATGATTGTGCTTGACAATAAACATAAGTTTGGACTGTTCTGAAGCATTTGTGTGAGAAACTGATGTGAATTTTAACTCATTAAAACACTTTATTAAGTTTTATTGCTGAACTTGGACATTCTGAAGTTCACTTAGCTTAAGCTTCCGCTCCTGACCTTCCCTTATAGCACCCCCTGCCTGGATGTTCTAATTTACCCACCCGCATATGGACCAATTACATATCAAACACTGATGAATCACATTAGGCTTATGTATAGAGGACATTAATCATGCATTAGCCAATCACAGATAATTTATGGCTTCTACCGTGTTTCTAAAAGATCCCTCTCCTGTCCCTGATTGATCCATTATTTGCTTGTAAGCAGAAACATGTTTGCCACATCAATCAGATGATTAATCTCAAATAATTGGCCCGACAGCGGAACATAATATACAGTGTGGGGGTTGACTACTTTGGAAAAGCTGCACATTTCCTCCATTATTGAACAACACCACTCAGAGAAACACTTTGTAATTGTTTTTTCTATTTGTTATAATCACTTACTATTAATGGTTCATATAGGTATTAATAACTACACATACCTACAACTACAACCATTTATTGCTGATTTGTTCAATAAAGAATAGGGCTCCAAACAGGTGACATGCTCTGATATATTTTGTTTTTAGTATTTGTACTTGAGTAAAGGTTTTGGTTATTCTTCCCACTGCGAGTTGCTTTATGTTAACAATAACACATGATTTGAACATGTTTTTAAAAAAATTGCACCGCTCCTTCAGATATAATTTAGGTTTCTCTCATTTTTCTATCTATCTTTTGCGAACACCAGATCTAGTTTGCATTATTACGTTTATACAGTTACTGGAGTAGTAGTTTACCCAAACCCTGTTTTACTCTTGACACAATACTTTGTACTTTTACTTGAGTAATACTATGTTGAAGTAACAGAGCATTTGGCTCATCTACCCACTGTGATTAAGGGCACAAACAGGCCATTATGGTATAATCAACACATTAACTCCAACCAGCTTGATCTTTTGAATCCCTCTAAATACATTTTCTAAGCTCAAACCTGGATGAATGCAAGCGCACAACGAATAATGTCACCTCTTGATACTCTTCCATTTCTTTCTTTCATGCTTTTAAACCACTCTTACATTCCTCTTATGTTGGTCCTTTAGCTCTCTCTACAATCTTTCCAACCTCTACTCCTCTCTTTGAACTCGGAGCATCGCTTTAGTCCACCACCATCTTTCTCTTCGGCGTGTTTTCTCCTCTTTGTCCTGCTCCCTTTTCATTTCCTCATTGCGTCTGTTCTGCATGCTTTGCCGACGCTTTCTTCTTGTGTCTATCCATTCCTGACTGCCAAGCAATTACCACCTCTCCATTGATTCTGCCCCAGTCCTTCTGTTAGTCTTCTGTGCTCTGCCATCCCCTCTAGCTTGCACATCCATCCTGGCCTTCCATGCGCATTGACTGTTCTTTTCCCATTCTTAACTTTTGTATGGTGTAAACAATAACCACCTCTTTAAGTCTTTTTCCACCATTCTATTTAACGCACCCACTGCCCTTTGGTTGCCCCCTGCCCATACATTTCCAAAGTCTTTCGAGAGGTCTCCGTATACATTAGCCGTCTCCATTTGGCCTGATTGAGCTAAATTATTCCACAATAAGTCACAGGGCTAATTCACCGGCATAATCACCTCATGCATTTGAAATTTAAATCATTTCTCGAGCACTGGAGCTGGCGCACTCATTAAATATTTCTTTGCATGAATCCAACAAGCAGGTGGAGGTGCTAAATGAGAATGGTGTCATTTTTCACCTACTTATGATTGACAAATATGCATATTCAGAGGCAATGTCTATTTTCCATCAAGCGCTGGAGTGTCATGTAGCTGAGAGAGAACTCAATCGAAGATGACAAGTTGGTTCGTTTGTTTGGTGTTAAAGGCGACATATAATGCAAAATCAACACTAATGAGCCTTTACAACTGTGTTTCTTCATCATTAGTTGTACTTGGATTGATTCATACTTGTTCTGAGGATACTTTCCGCCCACAGCCTTGTACTTGCGATTATTTGAAAAATGTCACTTTGAATTTAAAACGTGTTGTCAATGGACCTGTTTTACTAAGACGTTTCGTATCAATATCTATGTTTACAATCGACAAAATGTAAAAGAGTGATCTACAGTTCAAAATTAAGTACCTGGAAAATGGATGTGTCTCCTATAAGAGAAACAAAACAACACTGTTCACCAACTAATCATATTTCTTCAAGACTAAAGTGAACCTTTGAGACATACTATAGTTTTACTATGACGAGACAGTGCCTTGTCATCCATTCTCTCTAATTCTTTCTTTTCATGTTTCTACTTTTCTATTTGCGTATTGACATATAATTTCCTAAACTACTTGTGGAGTTTAATGTAGGGTACACCCTGATTCACTACAGCCATGTAAAGCTTCAAGTATATTTGACATCTGTGTTCACAATGTGGATGTTACATCAGCAGCCGTCACCAGTGCAGTTGTCAAATAAAATGAGACAGCTTATGACATGTCAGCAGCAGTCACAATAAGATCTGATGGACAGCTGAAAGGTTTCCTAGAGGACATGAGACAGACCACGTCCCCTAACCACTACATTCTGTCATATACAGTATACAAAAGCAGAGCGATATAGGATCAAATATGTGGTACTGTGTTGACAGTTGATATTATTGGTCATCTTACCGCATTCTCACCAGTGACTGTACGGAGCTACAAATGGAAAAGCACAAGCCATTGAAAAATGTGTAACTAATAATAACAACAAATATTTTTGCACTAGATATGTAAAAAATGTCAAATTGTCATTGATTTGCACCTCAGAAAACTGCTATTTTCATTTTTTTTTTAAAAGTCTGATTCATTATTGCCACATATGTTAGGCATCATTGACATTATTAACAATATCTCAATATTATGTTGAGTATACTGATAAAGGTATTCAGATGATATTATGTCAGTCCAACCAAAATGTGTGGAAACATAACTTTAACTGCAATGTCCCTCCCCAATCTCATCCCCATGTCTGTACTGTCCTGTCTACGGGGGGAAATCCTTAAAAGAAACAGGTCTTCAAATGTATTAGTTGAGGTTTAGTTCTCTCTTCAAATGTGAAATGTCTGTAAAATGAATAACAAAAAGGCAGACATATCACCGAAAACCCTCATTTGAAAGTTTACAACATAACCATTGTTATTTTTAATCAGCTCTTTTTGTTGCATGTTTTACTGTAAACTCGACATTCACATTTTGCATATCTTCACAACAACATTAACAATATCAAAATGTTGGTTTATTAACCACTTCTATTGCCACCACACTAATACTGTATTTTCTCCATATATTTGTCATACATCATGCATTGTAATATACTGTACCATTCACGCTTATGTGGAGCAGCATCAGAGCGGTGCCCGGGGCAGAGTGTCCTCATCTCTATCAACCCTATTCTGGCGTCATGTTCTGTGACTTTCTCTACCCAGAAATGTGATAATCCCTCTTTGCACCCTCTCGAAATAGATTTCAGCTCTGGTCTAATGGGGCGCCGTTTGGAAAGAAAATGTGTGTGGGTTATTTCAGCCTCTGTCTTGTAAACATTCAAATGTAAATGATGATCTGTCTGGCACATTGATTACTGTCTCTGCTGCGCGCCCCTTATGATTTAGTTCAGTCATTCTCTCTTGTTTGGAGTTTTTCATCTGAATTTGTCTGTCTGTGGCTGTCTCCGCGCTGGATCAATGCTACACCTCCCGTGAGCTCTGCTGCAGTCGGCCTGTCACCGCACAGACCTCGGGGGCGCCGAACTCTGAAGGATGTCTTCATAATGTGGCCCTGGCTCGACCTTGGAGGGCAGGAGTCAAGCACACTTAAGCCTATGCCAGTTAATCAGGATGGGTATTGATCACCAGGCTCGGGCACAGTCTGGGAATACGATTGTTTGTCTTTTCAAATCAGCACAAAGCAAAGCCTGCTGTCCATCAAGATCATACAAAAAAGGTTTTGTGGCGTTTAGGTTTGTTAAGGACACATAAACAAGTGAAATGCAGAGGTTACTTGTGTCGTGTAAGGTGAGCTTACTTTTGGCAGGCCCTTACTTAACATTCATTTGAGCCGACATTCGCTCATAAAGCGATCGACCACCAATTCAAAGGTTAGCAGTTTGAACCCTGCTCTGACCAGTGTGTACTGTCCTTTTGTAAGACATATATTGGCAGCCTTGCTTACAGGCTTGCTTGTCTCCCCAGAGCAGCTGTGGATACAGAAGTAGAGTGTGATCACGGAGTGTGGAGTGAAAGAAAAATGCATGGAGCACTTTAAATCAGAAATATTATGCCTTTTTCTGTATGGAACTAAAACATAAGTAGATCATCCTTTTACATTTGTTCATTTGATTCATGGGAAACCGCAAACTGAAACGTCTTATTAATAGAAACTGTTCCATTGACTTCCTGTTCATTGCTGCATAACTGATTTCATGGTTGATATTTCAATATAACAAGCAGCAGATTGTCATTGTTTTGTTTAGAATTCATTATTAGTTTAACTGTTCAGTTTTGTACTGTTTGGTTTCAATAAAGTTAGTACAAAGTCAGGTGCATCACTTCCTGTTTTGTTGTGCCAGGAGAGACAAGGAAGCCTCGTGGTCTGCAGCTAGACAATCTGGTACAATCAATGTCATAAGCTACTGGGATGCAAAATATGAACGTTTATCTTTTGTATATCAGAGATTATTTTGGTCAAATGTTAAATACTTTTGGTTAAAAATATGAAAAGAAGCTCATCTTTTTGGCTCATGAAGATGATCAAAGATTGACTCATCTTTGACAGCTTCTTGCTATGCAGTTAAACCTAATCACCTGTGGATTTACAGTAGGCAGTGGCATGTAATTAAATTGCCATTAACACAACTCTCCCACAGGAGCTTTAGCTTTCCCTATGATGTGTCATTCACCTCTCCTCAAATTTGATTAAAATATAATTCAATTACTGAAATAATCCTGCTGTCTGACACCGCGATGCAATTAAAAACACATTAGTTACAATCACCCCATAAACTTGGTCGATGAGGAAAATGAACTAAGTTGTACCAGATGTGTGGATCTGTCAGACAGCCGCACAGCGTTGGTTATGCATGATTTAATGCTAGCACCCATATTGTATTGAGCAGTAGGCTGGCTGAGAGCTTTTCAAATTAGACAGTGCAGATGGGAAGCAGTTAAAGTGTGGAACCTCGGATTCTTGGAGCACGCGGTGGATTTAATCAAGTGAAGGAAGAGGTTTCAACGCAGCGTAAAATCCCTTTCAGATGACATGCACCTGTTAGCATCCCGCATGGACGAGCACAGCCGCAGAAAGACGCTCCTTCCTGTTGAGCAGTTTGGCTAATGTTATTTCAATAGTTTCAAATGATCAGGTTTGTTTATAGACTGCCAGTTTAAACATAAAGTTCAGTCCCAGTTTGAAAATTATCGACGTATATTTAAATTTCAGACAGCACATGTTTGATATTGTAAGACGGGCTGTTTTTTACAATTTTTTCGAATACTATTTTAATGTGTTTTAATGATTAAGTGTGTTTTATGTTTGTATTGATTTATTGTGATTTATAATATAATATATTATTGTCTTATATTTTTGGGATAAATGAATGTTCTATCATCTGACCATCGTGATAAAGACCTTGTAATTGTGCCCACAAACACATTTAAATTTAAAACGTTAAGCTAGGCAGTAACAAAGTTTGCATCCCACATCCTTTGCAAACTCAAAGTGCAGCAGTCATTGCCTTCCGCATAAAAAACAAAGCTTCTCTCTGTGTCATGCACCAGTCGCCTCAGAGCCTGCTCAGACTGACTGACGTGTGTTTACCTTTTTGTTCTTTGTGCGATCCTCAAATTGCTCCATGGCTGGAGATGGTAAAAGCTCCCAAAGCATAAACGTTGAATATGTGACTCGCCACGGCAATTGTCGGACCATGTCGGCCTCGGTGAAACTGAGAAAAACAGCATTTTACTTTTTTTCCCCCAAATGTGTGATTTTCGTTTTTTTGCAGAATGTGCTAGTTGAAGTTATGAATAAGCCCCTGTGTGCTTCAGATAACACTATTGGTTGTCTTAAACGTATACATTAAGCTGTTAAAAATGTCTTTTCCGGGTCTTTTTCCTGCTCTCCTGGGGGGCGTCACCTTTTTCTAGCCAACGTGTTGTTTACATTTTCCACCAATCAGCTGTGATCCGCATGGCCAGCTGCGTGCTCCGTGTTTTCCTCTCATTACTCCAGACCGTCTGCAGAGCACAGTCTTCAGAGCTTACATTTCCTGGACTACATTGCAATCGAACCGTTTACTCAGGTACACTTTTACTTTACTACTAAATTATTGCTTTAACGCTGTGTTTTAAGGCAGTCTCGTGATCACTTTAGAATCTTACTTGTCTGCTCCGGTGGAGCTAATGCTAAGCTAACATGTTGCTTCAGTGCACTCTGCAATACGGGCTTAATGTGACTACTTGCTGTTATCACCATGTTATCGGGTCATTTTTCGGCGTGGGTTGGCCCGTGGGTTGTGTGGGTCGTGCTTTGTGTCTGTTTTATCGTGCTAAACCGGCTGTTACCCCCACAGCCCGGAGCTAAACGCAGCTATTCGGAGCTAAGTTGTAAGCTAAACTTGGTCGATGAGGAAACTGAACTAAGTTGTACCAGATGTGTGGATCTGTCAGACAGCCACACAGCGTTGGTTATGCATGATTTAATGCTAGCACCCATCTTATCTTATCTTATGTTGTATTGAGCAGTAGGCTGGCTGAGAGCTTTTCAAATTAGACAGTGCAGATGGGAAGCAGTTACAGTGTGGAACCTCGAAGTCCCTGTTTATTTTAAACCAGGAAACACTTTAAGACAAAAACTGGTTCATCCTAAGGACAAGTTGCCGACTCAAAAACAGAGCAATGTAGTTTATTCGATCCAATGCAGTGAAGAAAGCTGTAAAGAACGTTACATAGGTGAGACAAAACAGCCTCTACACAAGAGGCTTTATCAGCACAGAAGAAATACAAGTTCAGGACCTCAGAGTGCCGTGCATCTCCATCTTGAAGCCTCTAATCACTCGTTTGAAGACGGTGAGGTGAAGGTTTTAAGCAGGGAGAAAAGATGGTTTGAAAGAGGAGTCAAGGAAGCTATTTTTGTTAAAAAAGAAAGACCTTCTTTAAACAGAAATGGAGGGCTAAGGTTTAATCTTCCTGTTATTTATAATGGGTTATTGAACCCCTGGAAAGGTAGAGGACCAGGACAAGGACATTTAGATGCTAATCAGGTACTCAGGGTGGTTGAGCCAGGGTCTCACAAAGACAAAGAGGATTCTAATAGCCCATTAAGATTCTGAATAGGCTAGCTCGGTAGATACAAGGGGGGAGTTTCTGTTGAAACAAACAACTCCTTCTACTTCAGGAAGGCTCCTCCCAATGGGTGGGTCTTACCACAGAACAGTATTAATATCGGAGTTCTCGATCTAAATTCTTTTATTGACAATGACTCTTGGATGAGAGTCGAAACGTCTATTTTTTCTAACTGAGTCCAGATGACTACAACTGAAGCTTTTTCTACTATGGAACACGCCTGGACGAATGAGGGATTACACCGACATAAGCTAAACTTTGCTATGTTATCGGGTTATTTTTCGGCGTGGGTTGGCCCGTGGGTTGTGTGGGTCGTGCTTTGTGTGTGTTTTATGGTGCTAAACCGGCTGTTGGCGCCACAGCCTGGAGCTAAACGCAGCTATTCGGAGCTAAGTTGTAAGCTAAACTTTGCTATGTTATCGGGTTATTTTTCGGCGAGGGAAGAGAAAAAAACTACAACTCCCGATACCACTTCTGGTCACGTGGCTTACGTACGTTACACGTCACTCACGCACTGCGTCACTCGAACCAATCACGCGCTTGCCTGGCCATTATCAGCTTCCTGTGTGTCTCTCTGTGCACGGTGTTGGAAGAGACAACAGGACGGCTGAACCAGGTAAGCTTTGCGACTAAAACACCCGCTTTTAATCACTTTAATGTGCGCCGGTTTTAAACTCGAGTGTATGTTTATGTTTTGGTGTGCTGTTCTGCAAGTGTTCTGCTTTTACGAGCCGTGTTATCTCAAGTGAGCTAGCTAGCATCGCTAGCCGATGGCAGATGTCCCAATATCTCCGCGTTTTGCATCTTAAATACACCGTTAACGTCACAATGTGAACTGTTATCTGTGAAGCGTGTTATTCCCATATTACTGTTAACCCTAATCCTTTTATCCCCCTTTTCAGAATTGGCAAAGACACCCTGACTGACATGACCTGTCTCTACGTGAAGTCTGCTAAGGAGCGTGGTAAGTGTAAAACATTATTTGGTGATTTTCGTGTTTTAATGATTAGAGTATAATTAACCATAAGCAACATCTGTTTTTCAGGTGAGCCTGCAGTTTGTACATCAAGCTTCAGATCACTGTGGAAACAGCTTCTCCAACACATCAGAAGCTGCAGGCCACGCACAGATCATCAGATTATCAAGCGAGCATACATGAAGACCAGGGTTGACACTTTGGAAGACATCGCTGAGGTTAGTTTATATTATTTGACTACTGTAATGTGTAAACATTAGCCTGGCAAAACTTCAGTGCTGCTCTCTGCTTAAGATATGTTTCTTCTGTTCTCATTTTTTTTACATTGTCGCCCTTGTCATCAGGTAGTGGAAAACAGCTCTCCTGAGTCTCACCTCAGTATCCCACAGCTTGTTGGAACGGCGGATGGCAAAGTGTTTGTCAAGAACTTGGACTGGCAGAAGCATCTGAGTCCCTTCTTCAGACGGCTTCCAAAGATCAAGAGTTATCAGCACTTCAGGTATTTATATTGAAACTCTCACATTGTGTTAAAAAAAATAAATAGTTAATGAGTGTTTTATGTGAAATAGTTAGCCATTTCTTAAATGTCCTGTTATTTGTTTACAGCTTTGATGCCAAGAGCCGAGAGTCACAGCACAGAAGAGTGCACAGAGGAAGAAGAGGATGAGGATGTGATCTCTGATGTAATTGGACTCTGGTGGTGTACATATCATATCTATTATCTCATATCTCATATATTCAAAGCCATGGACCCGTTGCAGTTCGTATACCTGGCCCTGGCATCTGTTTATAAGAGTTCTTCTATTAAGAGTGTTTTTTAAACTTCCTATAAGTTACTGTCCTTTCCCCCTGTATCTACTGCGTTGTAACATTAAAGGCTATCTTATCTTATCTTTTGTTGTTTGTGTTGAATCATTCAGTGCACCATTGTTGGTGCACTGAATCACCTGTGAATTATGTTTACCGACAAATGCAATGAACCCTATTCTCATTCTGATTCTTTGATTCTATTCAGGGCCTTTTGTAATCCAAGTATTTCCATTTTAATATAGTAACTTCTAATTCTGATTCAAGTCCAGTTACCATCAATAACAACACTCCTCTTGAGTCTTGAGTGACAGCTGTAGGGGGAGGTGCTGTCAGTGTGACAGGGGGGAGGGCTTATCTAAATGAGATGCAAATGAGCCCCCCTGTGACTCTGGGCTCACTCCGGTGAGAAACTTTGGAAGCCGTTTTCTCAGTGAATGGGTTTGAGAGTTGTATACATTCAAATTACCACAACTTACTCAAATATTATCAGATCTACATGAGTGAGACATCATTGGAAAGCTTTGAATTCACACTTTCAGAATCTGTGAATAACTCAAAATGTCTCCGGGTAGACATGTAACTGGATTGGCCACGTTCAGTCACATATGTGCATTTTTATTTCCCATTACCATCCCTTCAGACAGGCCTAAATAGACATAAAATACTTTTTGAGGTGCACTTCACATAGGAGGTCATATCAAGCTTCGCTCTCCTTGCATTTGATTTGTGGGATGTCAAATTCAGCACCAACCAAGTGGAAGTTTTACTGAACCAGATGCTTGTTATGTTGAGAATTTGTATTAGAGTAACAAATTGTGTGTGTACTGACTAGGGTGCACAGGGGCAGAGTAGGTGTCTCGCTCAGATGGGGAGGTTGTGTTACTATGATTCTTTATTTATGGAGACACCAACTATTCAAAATGCCATATTTTCAATAGCCTAATGTTCTAAATTTCCAGAAGTCCTCTCTCTCCTAGAAAAGGAAATTATGCTGTTTCCATAGTGATACATAGTAAAAGAAAATGCACCAAAAAAAACCCCATTAAATTAAGGAACCTTATCTAAAAATAACACATAAGAAAGGAAACAACACAGTAAAATAACAACATAAAAGGCTATTGGCAAAAAATAAAATAGGAAGTAAAAACATAAAATTCCACTGGATTAGCGTGACCCTCGCCTGAGACCCATAGTGGCTGTGATCGGTTCTGGCCATCTCCAACTGAGAAAAATCAGATAACAAAATGTATATGGTTAATGACGAAGTTGAATTGTACTTGCATTAATCACAGCTCAAATGCCAACCTTCATCTAATATTAGTTGTGTGGCCTAATAGCGTCTGTAGTGTTCAGCGGTGACTTTTCATTTCCAAAAGAACCGCTCTTTTAGAGGAAGAAGTGTGGATGAGAGCGGGAGGAGCAGACATGGATAACAGGAACAGGGGGATTTTGCAAAGTCCCAGGGCAGGCCCGAAGCTAAAATCCATAAATGTGAATCTGTATATTGGCCTGTCAAAGTGCTTCAGTCATTCATCCGTTCACGGGCATTCATGCATGGATTCACTCTCCTCCATATTTAATTCAGCGAGGAAAACTATCATGGACTCAAATCACACCATTTCTAACAAAAGCGTGTACATTGTGGCCTTATCTGGCTCTGATTCTACGAAGAATAGACACAACCATTCAATTAAAGTGGAAATGAAAACCTCACTTGAGAGTAGTATGTTATATTGTCACAGCATTGTTTGGGCATGACTTTGGCCATGAGTGATTATATTACATTTGAATTAAAACTATTTTGATATTCAAATATTCAATACTTACACAGTAAAAGTAATACATTGGTTTATAGATCACATTTCAGTTTCAAGACATCACGGGTGTAAATGGTTGTCACACTAGACCATAAGGATGATAAAAAAGATGACCTTATTAGATCAAATATGACCTACCTAAGGAAATGAATAAAACTTAAAAAAAACTGTTAAAGATTGTGAGATTGACTAAATATTCAGAAAATATCACTTTTCTTTTTTTGAGTAGCTATAGATTCTTTTCTTCCTTGAAGCCTCTATTTTTCATGGGCTATTGCATTCTTTACTCCAACCATTCTGTTTGTGGCTCATACAATCAAAAAACAGTTCTCTTACTAGCAATCTTATTAAAGTGTTAATTACCAGGTCAGTACAGTGTTTATTAATGTGCACCGTCCCGGAAATAAATACTACTATTTTCCGGACTATAAAGGTTTTTTTTTTCTGGGGTCCACCTTATCCTTATATTTATGCTTATATACTTATACTCCGGAGCAACTTATATGTGATATTATTTGTTATTTTCACACTTGCAACCGCATTCCATACTCCAGTGCAACTTATATATGTTTTTTTCTTCTCTATTATGCATTTTTTTGGCTGGTGCAACTTATATTCCGGTGCAACTTATAGTCCGGAAAATACGGGTAAATAAAAAAAAATAGTTGATGCCATTATTTTGTTGCAATTATAAATGTGTCAAACTGGATTCATGAAGAACCGTAGACGCTTTTCCACTTTCACCCTAACCACTAACCACATTATAATCTTTACTTTTTACACTTCGGTGCTCTTCTCCAAGTCTGTCACTTCCTGTGCCACAGTCCAGCGGTGTCCCTCCAAGCGCTCCGGGCCATGCCTTCAGCCAATCAGAGTTCAAAGCCCTCACCATGACAACCACACCAAGAAACCCTCTTTTGTGTCTCATCACTCTGGCAACCACCCTGGACTCTTTTATATTTAAAAAGTCTTCTTCAGCACCTGTCAAGCCGTGCTGAGGTGGAATAAAAATAATCCCTTCCTTATGCTTCGGATCTTCCCTCCTTTATGTGGCCATATGTTTGCAATGAGAAAAGAAGTGGAGAGCAGTGGTTTGCATGCAAAGTGAACGTTCTGACAGGTAAAACCACTCACCACATTCTACATCACAGCTTGAGGAGAACGCAGGGTGCAATTTGATGACTGTTCAAAATCGCAGAGAAATACAGAAAGATGGAGAGATTAAGTAATGATGAGAGGTGTACTATAGAAAGAATGTGCGCCTCTCAGATCAAGAGGAGAGTGTGATGGGATAATGAAGCTTCAGAAATGAACATGAGTGGAATTTGAAGGTGGATTGCTGTACTATATTGAACACAAATTGAGCTACCATACACAAACAATCATTATTATTGGATAAGCCCTTTGTGTGGACAAATAAAGGCTTATCTTATCTTCTCTTACATAGTCACTTATGAGGTGGTAAGCCAAGACGCTGAAGAGTCCAGGAATGTTCATGCAAAACATTACATTTCTAATTGTTTTAAAGGACACATATTATTCAAAATTGACTCATTTGAAGCTTTTAACCGTGTCAAATTGTTTTACCTTCATCTAAAACCTGCCGGGAGTGTTTAAGTTCATTCATACTTGCTTCATTCATCTTGCCTATGAGGTGGCCTTCTCTGGTCAATTATGTCTAAAATTGTTAAACCATAGATCAGAAACCCTCTTTCGGAGCATTTATACGGTCAAAGTGTGTTCACAACAAGCATGTGGCTCGAGTAGTATAGCTGTCATGTTGACTAAATTAATTTTACATTGTAACTGCTGTCAGCAGAGGGCGGTTCAACGCTTAAATCTGTGTTGGAAAACGAGGTGTTGATTTTAAAGTGCGTTTGCCAAATGTAGACAAGTTGGAAAATGTGAAATATTATTGTCATGGCCAAGGTAATAAAAAGCCTGTTTAAAAGCCAATTAAAGCATCAAGAATGCATAATATTTCCACATAAATCTTTTGTTCATACATCTCCAGACAGGATACAACTGCTGGTTTCCTCCCAGAATCTAAAGAGAGCCATTATTTGTCACTATTCATTGCCGTTATAGAACATACTGTTGGGATGGCCCGAAACTCATTCCAAAAGTCTTCTTGCCGGTATCCAGACAGGTTCTCTCTGTTCTTTTATATTGTTCCCACACTTCTGTACATGTATCTGCCCTAAAACACAAACAACAAAAACATCAGAAGAAACCACATGTGTGAGATGGATCTTGTTTTGACTACTTGCACATTTGTTTCTTATAGTTTGGGCTTTAAACCTAGATAATATCTATCCCCAACTATCTCAACATGAACCAAGGCCAGCCATTCAAAACAGTTATTTAAAGATAGGTTCATAAAAAAAAAAAAAAACTCTCAATGTTCTGTGAAAAGCCCATACATCTCCAGACAATGCCGCTGGGCGATGTGTTCAAACCCGCGGGGGTCAGGGCAGGTTATCGCCGATGCAGTCTGGCCACTGCATGGAAACTGTTGCAGTGGAGCTTCCTGTAGAACTCCTGAATGTGTTTGCTGTGAAGAGGGAAAGATTTGGCAGCCACACATTGAAAAACATGAGGCTTGTGTTCAGCTTTGAGCCCATTCAACGCCTCTGCTAAAAAGGGACCGGTGATAACCTCCATCGCAGGAAGATCACAACTTGTATTTGGAAAAACTGCAAGAAAAATATGGGGCAAAGTAAATGTTTGAGGCGAGGAGTAGAAGTCGTCGTTCAGTCAACCATGGTGTCATAAACAGTGTGAATATTGCAGCATACAAAACACGAACCACACAACTTCAGAATATTCAGGTGAGCTGTAAGGAGAGAGGGCAGAATTTAATGTTGGAACACCGAGAAAATACGCTGCGTGTTGCTGCTTGGAGACCACAAGTAAAGAAACAATACTGAGCTCACATTAACCTGTTCCCATCCACCTATTTCGCCCTGTGCACAATGGTTGGACATACCCAAATGGCATTGCTTATTAAAAGAGGATGTTACAGCCCTTATGCAAGTGTGATGCATCATTAGAAAGCTTAGGCCTTCTAGTTTCTGCAGATGTGCACATGAACACTGTCAGAACTTACACTACAGAAGACCAAACATAAACATCATTTTTTAGTCTCGCCTGAATATTGTCAATTTGTAATGGTCCTGAGCATGACATACTTCATTGTGTGCATATCCTGTTCACTGTACATGATGTTTATCTTGTTGACAACAACTGTGTAAAGTTTCAGATCTCTAGGAACAGGCATTTTGGTGCTGTTGACCTTTTTGTATCAAAAAGTATATTCGGAACAAGTGATCCAAATATGTGCCAACTGTGCCAAACTGTTTTATTACAATTTTAGCTCCTCTATGATCATAAAACATACATTTTGTTCAGTTTAAGGATAACTCTGAGTAATTGCAAAGTCTACTTAACTTTTTAATAATTTGGTTGTATACTGTATTTAATTGAAGAAATGGTGTTGCACATATTTTGGGTAATTGGCCACAAGCACTACCCTGCTCAAAAGAATAGAGTGGGTTAAAATGAGCTCATATTAATCTGTATTTGAGAACATTGAACTTAGCCAATAGTTTATTTGAGCAAGTTTATTTAAAGAATAATTTCTTGGCACCTTATTCTTGTTCCCTTTGCATTTTGTTTTAGAATTTAAAATATTGCCCCTGTAAGAAACACACTTTCAGACAGCAAAGCTTTACATATAAAGAAAACAAGAAAAATCAAATTGACACATGTTGATACCTCAAGTAAAAGTATAGTGATGTGCAATGCTTCCTTCGGCCCATCTAATACAGTCCAGCTATGTTGCAGATTTCCTCATTATTCAGTTTCAGTTTTCAGAAAAGAAGGCTTTGCTTAGTATCATAGACTTCTCTATACATCCCAGAATTCTCTTTTACAAAATTATCTGCAGATTTCAATGTATAAAAACAAATATGAAAAATGCTGTTGTACACTTTGCCAATTTACTAAATGCACAGTGAAACTAAATGTTTTTGGCTGCTGCTAAACAAGCCATCTCCCACAGGCCCCTGCTGTAAGCAGAGCTCCCTATTGCCTGCCACCATTTTCACATTATTTACCACTACAAAAGCAATCTCAGCCACTGATTGTCATTTCATCCGAGCCCAACAAGAAATTAAATGGAAATGTCAACTGGTAAACAACAACCCAACATGAGGAACATACTCCCCATGTGCATGCACACTTTCACACAGAGAGAGGAAGCCATGACGTGGTGGCCTCATGCAATATGAATTTCCATTTGTTTAGCTCACTTGGTGCCAGGTCCCTGGAAAGGTTTTCAGCAGCTTATGTTTTATTGATGGGGAGGTGTGAATTGACTTGATTTACTTAAAAAAAAAAAAAAATGTATCTCTGACAGATACACAACAACTGGGCATGTTTAGGTGGAAACAGTCAAAACCACAGAAAGCACATCTTCATGTAGATTGAACGTAAGACCTAATGCAGAGTTAACACGTTACCCGGCCGAGAGTTTCCTATGTAGAGGCACAACCAAAGTGGCAGGGTGCGAATCAGATGTGAGGTGCAGCACATTTTCAGAGTTTCAGGCGGATCGAGTGGTGCGAACAAGGCAAACGGGCGTCAAAGTGCGAACGACATCTCTGAACACTGGGCGAGGCTGTAAAATATCACTAATGTGCAATGACAGAAAATGTGTCAATGAAAGCCTCTTTGCTCTATTATCACAGTAATCCTTTTATTTGCCCACATTTTATGTTAAATTAGCCAGTATCAGAAACCCCAGGCCCACGATTTCACCCTGCCTTTATACATGTGTTGAATATACCACTTACACTTTAAAGGTGAAATCAATTCACATAATAAATAATGATAAAATAATATGAAACCAGATTAATACTAATAATAGCAAAGTATATAAAATCAAACGAGGCATGCATAAATTAAGAATTTACTACTAGAATAAAAATAAATTGGTCTCAGTATCTACACAAAATTTACAAATAGTCGGGAATTGTGCTAAACGTGAACAACTTGAAAAGGAAAAATAAATCATGCATGACCATTTTAAATCCAGTAGAGAAGAAAATATCAGAAGAAAACATTGTATATCCACAAAAGAGCCAAGATGTAATCCTTCTTTTGTCTGCGTGTCCAGCGCTGAGAATTCCTTCATCTTTTCATCAGCTCCATAAAGTTAATATCCTGCTTCAGAATATTATCTATATATTGAAGCCTAGTCCATCCATAAAAATACATTGACCTGCATTTATTTCAGACAGGCTGTCTTGGATAAAACAAAAAAACATGTGTAGGATGCAGGATTTAAACTCGGGATCTCCTGAGTACAAGTCAAGAGCCTTTACCCTCTGCACCACAGACATATCTTTCCATAAAGGGCAATTAAGAAAAAATCTAGGTTTAGAGCCCTACAACAAAAAGTGGTCATCAGGATAAAATAAGCACGTATGATATTCATTTGCTGCAGGGAATATGTCTATGTTCAATAAGTAAAAACAGAATTGGCTTCAGGAGCGTGAATATTACAGCGACCACAGTGTGTGCCACAGATAGAATGTGCCGGCAAACGCATATCAAAATGCGTCCAATACCTGAAAATTCTCACTAATCTGTGCGTCAAAAGATTGCGTTGTCTTTATGGGCAAATTAGCGCACATTTTCAGGTGCCCAGTGCCTGCCATTTTGGCCCAGTCTGACGCTTTGTATCTGAAAATACCTTAATGCGAGTTAAAAGTGATTAAAGTCAAGGTGTACTGTTACACTGGCCTTGGAGCATGGCAGGTGCAGGACCAGAGAAGGATCTGCAAAAGTCTTTTTCCTGGACACTGCAGTGGCAGAAGCGGTTTGAGTTTACACAAGATGGTTTAACACACTCAGAATATGTGCCAACTCAGCTTATTGGGTGTAAACGAGCCGCAAGGGTCAAGACATATATTTTTTGTGAACAGTATGAAACACATGTTAAATGTGTAACTACCTGCTTATCTCGCTTCTTATTTATAAAGCGTGAATTTTGACATTTGTGAAGACAACTTGATGTGGAAATGGGCGGTCTGATCAACAAAGTCCAAAGTTTAAACATAGACACCACAAAAGGAGATCTGTGCTTAGAGAGACGAGACTTGGGAAAGTTGAAGAGGTGTATGGAAGTTAGTATTTTGTCTGTATGTTCACTTTTAGTAAGAATTTGTATAAAAGAAACCCAAGACCTGTAATTTGGCCTGATGGCGTCACCTGCTCATCTCCATGAAGATGGCAAAGCGATAACAACTTCAAGGAGACTTTCAGAAACTGTAGGCCATTTGACTAACCCGGATATTTGTCACAATGTTCCTTTTGCTTCTTTTATCTACTTCTAATACACATATTTAGGAGACAATCTTATCATGCTTATCAGTACCATATCCTGTTTTAATCACTGCTACTGCATGTGTCATAATGTTAAACCAGATTGTTAATGCAAGCTATTGTGATTACATTTGCATTTTGCTCAAGGTCCCAACTTAATCAACATTGGCTTTGTGTATTTGTTTACAGTATTTATTGATGGCACTGTTTTAAATCCCTCTTCATTGTCCCTCCTGGCTCAGGTTGTGTTTACCTGTTTTTAGCTTCATCCTGTCCGTTATTTCCCAATCTCACACACAGCCATGCATGAAGCCTGCAATGGGATTTTGCTTTTCTAATCTTGCTGACAGGGGACAATATTTATATATTGTTTTCCAATATCCAGTCCACATAGGTGCTGCTTTAGCCAGTGCCACTGCAGAGGCATAGCAACCATTTCTCTAGCTCTCCCCTTGAGCTTGTATGATGCCAGCAACATTGTCCTTGCTGCTCCTATTATATTCCATTCCATTTATAGTTGTAGTTGAGGATTCTTTAAATAGGTTATAGTTAAATGTGGGGTGCACGGTGGCAAAGGCGGTTAGCGCTCTTGCCTCCCAAGAAGGAGATCGTGGGTTCGATGTTCTCCCCGTGTTACCGTGGGTTCTCTCCGGGTTCTCCGGCTTCCTCCCACCGTCCAAAGACATGCATGTGTTAGGCAAAAATTGGTGACTCTAAATTGGCCCTAGTGAATGAATGTGAGCGTGAACTGTCTGTAATGTCTGTGTCTCTGTGTTGGCCCTGCGACAAGTTGGCCACTGTCCAGGGTGTACCCCGCCTAAGGCCCGAAGTCACTGGGATAGGCTCCAGTCACCCGCGACCCCGAAAGGGAACACGCGGTAGAAAATGGATGGATGGATGGATGGATAAATAGGTAACAAAAGTGACACAGAACAATCTCAAATCAGCCTTATAACACTGCATCATTAACCTTGCCTGTATTCATGAACGTATTTAGCCCAAGGGCAAACATTCAGGACATGTGGAACACGCAGAACACTAAATGTGCGCGTGGTGGGCTCAGTTATCCAATGAGTCTGAGGAACGTGAGTGAACAGTGTGCAAATGGGAGAGTTCTGAAAAGTAAAGGGCAGCTACACCCGGGTTACAATAATTATAACGCAGAGATTAAGTCGCAAATCGACCTGTAATTTGGTCTGAAGGCGTCGCCAGCTTCTCTTTTTGCAGATAGGTATGTTTAATACTGTGCAATATTCATCCTCATTATAACCATCTTTACCCACATTAAGCCTGTTCTGCAAAATAGAAAAGTATAAACTTTGTTCCAAGGGCTAAAGGCTAATGCAGTGCAACCCTATAGAATAAACAAAGCCTCTTATGGGAGGATAAGCTGAGGAGAACAGCATTGATGATGACCAGTGGTGCTTTGGGGCTGTCTGGACTGAACTGAGTCCTTAATAACAGAGACATGGTTGGGACTTAGAGGCTCCTCTCCAGGCCTTGTACAGCCAACACACAGACACTTTGGGGGGAGAAGATGATGAGGCTCTCCTTGGTATTTGCCGGCTCCATGCTTTGAGGCCTAGAATATCCATTGGTTACAGTGGGTTTGTCTGTCCTGTAATGATCCCGGTCATTGTGAATCCTCTCACGCTGTGCCACCTGTCGGTACGGTTCTCCCCTGTCCCCCCCAGACCTCAAACACCTCTTTCTCTCTTTCGCTCTCTGCTACATACTAACCAGCCTCTTCAGACTCTCTACGGCTCTGACCCTGGCCAAATGTCTGACAGTTCACTAAACACAGCATCAGCGCGAGTCGCATAAAGATTAATTTAGATTTGCAACGTGTAAGCCTTACTATTTATGAAGTTTGTAAAGATTTGCTGCTGTCCTTAGATCAGGGGTGCCCAGGGGTGTGGCAAGTATATTTTATTCTCAATATAATCAGCTGTTACATTGAAACGTGAGATATTTACACAGAATTATCTTCCACAGTAGTGATGCACAGGTATTCTTTTGACCGTCTGGCCAAGAACGTCTGGCCAAGAAAGTCTCATTTCACTGCTGCAGGTTCTAAACTGCAGATCTCTGTATATTGCGCTATATGTATATTGCGCTATAAGTATATTGCGCTATATGTATATTGCGCTATATGTATATTGCGCTATATGTATATTGCGCTATAAGTATATTGCGCTATATGTATATTGCGCTATATGTATATTGCGCTATATGTATATTGCGCTATAAGTATATTGCGCTATATGTATATTGCGCTATATGTATATTGCGCTATATGTATATTGCGCTATAAGTATATTGCGCTATATGTATATTGCGCTATATGTATATTGCGCTATATGTATATTGCGCTATAAGTATATTGCGCTATAAGTATATTGCGCTATATGTATATTGCGCTATATGTATATTGCGCTATATGTATATTGCGCTATATGTATATTGCGCTATATGTATATTGCGCTATATGTCCGCGCTCCGTGTTTGTCTTTGTATTCTGCCATGTCTACATTCACTTTCTCATTAGCCTAATTTCTTCGTGAATATGAGTCTGATTGTAATAAAATGTGCCCCCTGACATCTTCTTCTACAGTGTGTCAAACGCTAACGCCTCCTGCTAGGTTTCCCCCTGGTGGCCGTTTGCCAGTATAATCTATAAATTAGACGCACCGTTATAATGACCGCAGGGTTCAAAGCGTGAGAAAAATGTAGCGGCTCAAAGTCCGAAAAGTGTACTTAAAATGGTCTATATCACATGTTTACATAAAATTGAATTATTAGGCCTATATTGTGCTTCTATAGCCTGTTTCTATGTTTTATCAATAATAATAAAACCCTGTTAAACACTGACAGTAAAAATATTACTAAATTATAACATAGATTTATAGGTAGATGTTTGCTTTTGCTGAATCTTAAAGTAGCTCACGAGCCTTTTGTCACTAGGAACAAAAAGGTGTCATTATGAGATATTTGGACACAGTGTGATTTGAAATGGCATCGTTTGTTTACAATTTTAAAAAGGCTTATTGCTTAAATCTTAGTTGCTGAATATACAACGTATCAGTGTACCATGTACCCATGTATCATGGGTTCGATTCCCGGACCAGACCAACATCACATGATCTCTCTGGGTGGAGTCTGCATGTTCTCCCCGTGTTATCGTGGGTTCTCTCCGGGTTCTCCGGCTCCTCCCACCGTCCAAAGACATGCATGTGTTAGGCAAAATTGGTGACTCTAAATTGGCCCTAGTGATTGAATGTGAGAGTGAACTGTCTGTAATGTCTATGTCTCTGTGTTGGCCCTGCGACAAGTTGGCCACTGTCCAGGGTGTACCCCGCCTAAGGCCCGAAGTCACTGGGATAGGCTCCAGTCACCCGCGACCCCGAAAGGGAACAAGCGGTAGAAAATGGATGGATGGATGGATGGATCAGTGTACTAATTGCTAACCTTTTGATTCCTAAATGGCAGCCTTTCCAAAACATGGTTTATTTTTACTTATTTTTACCTGTAATAGGATTACAGTTGGAATACCTTATTTGATTTTCAGAATGATAAGCAAGTATTATATTAAAAACAATGTTTGGAAAATATTAGGTGTCATCTGATCCAGCGTTTGTTAATTGTTTTGAACTTATAATACACTTGAGGTTAAATATCACAATCATTGGTTTCTGTTCAAAATATTGTATACTACTTTGTAGACAACAACATTTGAGTAAACATCTCATGCCCATCACTGAAACAAAACGCCCTTTTGTTCCACAGAAAACACACAGCAGCAAATGTCACGTAGCAGCACTAAAGCAAACAATCCATTAACAAGGATTTATGAGAAGAGGGCGGAGTCCGCCGTGAAATATTCAGTATTTTCCCCATATTTCCTGCAGACGTGGAGCTTCATGGAGCCAGTAGGGCTGTAGGTTATCCACACATGACTGCACTGTGATGCTCTGGAGAATGAAGCGTGCATGTTCGCTTGTCAGACAGTGGCTACAGGGAGTGTTACATTATGTCTACTGACTGTCATCATATTTTACACTAGTTTAATCAGCCATATCCAACACTATGCAGGTTTGGGACTTTTTAGGGCAAAGTCGTTAAAATGCATGCAACTCAGAAACATATTTCCCAGTAGATAGTGAGTTTAACTGGAAATGGGCCACGGTGACACACATCTGCACATCATGGAATTGAAGTGAAGGCTGCTATACTAGCTGTGTTTTTAAATAATATAAAGAATTGAAGAGCCGGTGTCCTCTATGGGACTCCAGGCTGTCCACAATGTTGACTTTGATGTTCATAACTGCCAAGATACATTTGCTTCACTTCAGGCTTGACAGATGCAGTACAAAGATGGTGCAATTAACTTAACACTGGAGAGACACTGAACATGTTTAATGGACTGGTATTTTGTGCCTCCCATGTATAATGTTTCATTTTATTTGCTCATATACTTCTGTTTGATCACCCACATATGAAAATGTTCAGTGTTATGATCCAATTTGCTACTTTTCAGAATTTTTATTTAAAACTGTACTGCTTGTCAGAAGTTCCTGGAAGTATTTATGTTTAGTTTTTTTTCCGAGTGAAATTGTGTAAATTCATAAATCGCGAAATATTGTGTGTAAAATACGGGTCAGAAAGAGTTTGTTAGTTCACCAGATTATGCCAAACTTCCTGAATACATTGTGCATTTGTTTTGATAGACAGGTACAAGTAATAATTTAGCTGTGCTGTGCCCCCCAGGAGGTTTGCTCAGCTTTAACAATATCAACTAAATAGTAAGCAAAATTCACAAAGGTTAGAGTATTACACTGTGGGAGAATAGCCAATGGCACATGCATAACCAAACTATCCCCACAAGTCTGAATCACAAGTAAGCAGTTTTATTCTACGCTGTTTTCTACAAAGGTCCTCTCACTGTGACTGAGCCAGATGCCAGTTTGCCCAAAGATAAGTCTACCATGGCTTGTTGCTAATGTGCCAACAGCTAACATCTTATTATCGTATCACCATTTTCAAAAATAAAGCACCATGATTCTTTTCTTCACTTTTATACATAAATTCATGATATATTGCATTGTATAGTCTCTTGTTAGAGTGCTTAAGCTTTACATGTAAAGCTTGTGCTCTACAGAAAGACAGCTTATTGTGCAAGTGAGAAGTCCATTCCGAAACTTTTGAATGTCAGGGTTTATGGTAAGATAGCATACAATTTTGTAAATGAGACCCCAAAGCTGTTGACATTGTTACCAAAATTAAATTTGCTGTTTTAAGATGCTAAGAGGAGTTACTTTCTCTTTACACATGTATGGCATCATGTCACAGGTGTTAACTGAAGGGAGACAGCAAATCTCACCACAGATAGAAGCACTAAGTGGCCCACAGATGGCACAGAGGTCAGGTCCTGCTTTCTGAAATGGAAAGATATGATTATTTCTAAATATTGTAAACACCATATCAATTATGCTCTTGTTTGGCTTTATTATTCATAGCCACTAAGTGAGTTACAACTCACTTATTGTTACCAAGATGTTTAGGTCAAGAACAGTATACATTTCTTATTTAATACAGTAAATTGATTGAAGTGGAAATATTTGTATTTCCAAATGTATGTGGAAAAACATGAAATGCAGAACCACAACTCAACTCAAATCATTACAAACCTACAAAACAGTTTTCCAAGTTTGCTAATTGGTCTTCAGGGACACCTTTAGCTATTTAGGTCAAGGTCTGTGGTGTTTTCATGTTGAGACAACCCACATTTATTGGTAATTATATTTCCAATTACGACTTAAATTAAGTAAGTAAAAACCTGTGATCTGTCTTTGCAAAGACAAGTATTTCTTGGGTTTTTATACATCCACGACATTGTCATCTTTCTTGGACACCTTTTCAGTGTATTGCCTCATAAAGCAAAGTTACTCTAAAGCATGAACGCTGTGATCAAGGATTTGGGCAATTGTTGTTGAGGTTAAGCCGCAATTTACCTCCGAGTCATGAGGTTTAAAGGTTTCACATTGCATATTTCAAAAACATAAGCATGTCAATGAAAAGCCGCTGCTTGCTACTGTGAAATGCCACTATATGAGGCTTCTTGGTTTTTCAGTTTTGAACAGATGTTTTATCCATTTTATATTGATATAGCAGTTTAGAATGAATAAAAAGTAAAATCATGATTCACATATAATATATGTGAATCATGATTTTACGTGAATCATGATTTTACTTTTTATTCATTATTATGCAAAAGTAAAAAAGCAAACATATAAATAAAAAATAGCACAATATATCTTCAAGGTGGTTAAGCAAACCAAGCTGAAGAGTTTTTAGTTTGTATTCATTCGATTGAATGTTACAAACACAGTCCTATCTCTCATATTTAGTATTCACTTTTGTCTTTTAGTTCATTTCAGTTCAAGTATGAACCTTAAAGACTGTTGCGGATCCTTGACCCCGCAGCTATTTATTAAAGACAGGTTTTCAGTGGGATGCTCTCGCTTCGTTAGCTGATATTTTAGACTTGTACGAGCCCATATCTGCTGTACTGCTGCAGGCAAGGACCGCCCCAGGGCCGAGAGAGCTACGGCAGTTTTTTTAAAATAACCACATTGGATGTTACTGATGGGTCATGGTGCTCCAGTTTGACGCAAAATGGCCTCAAACTTGGCCTCAAACTCAAACTTGGCCTCAAACTTGGCCTCAAACTTGGCCTCAAACTTGGCCTCAAACTTGGCCTCAAACTTCAAAAGATGGAGTCACATGTACAGAAAGAGGTTTAATGTGAAAAAGTAATGTGGACATTGTTTGTTGTAAAAAAGTTCATAAATATTATATTGGCCATGAGTTGAAGAATAAAGGGCTGTGACACATATGTTTAAAATGAGTACATGTTGGGCTTGGAATGTTGGAATTTCAAAATGAAGATGATTTGTCCAGGAACTTCTTTGTTTGATAAATTAAGGACAATAACTCAAGCAAAATCTTTCAAAAGCAAATAGCATAAACCTGGCCTGAGTGTGGTGCTGTAACACTGCCACGGAAAGACACCAAAACTGAAGAGGAGATGATGTACTGTAGGGCAGTTGAAAAGTAGTCAAAAACGTTGCCGACCGAATCAAGTGTTCCAAGAGGCACCACCAGCTTGACAAGGCAGATTGGACTCAACGATATGGGCCATTTGTGCAGCAGCTTTACTGTTTCTTTTGCAATTAAATGGTGAGCCTACAGTAGTCATAGTCGCTTTAGTTTTTTATCAACTCAAACAAGGACTTGTGTCGCCTCACTCTCTCCATAGCGATTTTGAGATGCGCAGGGGCAGCTACAAGTCACAGGTTAAACATAGCCAGATCAGGGGCACAGCTGAGACCAGTCATGACCCCGCAGAAGCAAGATGGTCTTAAGATGAGGAAAATTGGCCCCATATTAAATTGTAAATCATTAAAAAGAGAAAATAAAACCAGGCGTGAGATGCTAACCGCGGGGCATGCGCAAAGTCAAAGTGGTTCAACTTCTTACAAATGTCTAATTCATGTTTTCATAAATTTCATACATTTTGCATGAATAGTTTGCAGCCTGTAGTGTTTTCTAGAACCTCGATCTGTTCAGCAGAAGAGCAGGAGAAATACTTCAGGTGATGCCGGAGCAAAGGCGGAGCAAGGATATTTAGTGACTTTGGGGGGCCTCATAATAAACTGAGTAATGAGTTGCTATTAATAATCTAAAATGCACCAGAATACAGAAAATTAAGTTTTGGTTGAAACTTATGTAGTACAACTTAAGGTTGTATTAAAGACATCAAACCCCCATGTTTTTTTTACAAGTTCAAAGCGAGTTTGGGGCGTGGGGGCACCCTATTGGCCAGTGTACAGCATGGATTTAAAATCTATAGAAGAGAAGAGGGAACTTATGTGTCTCACTGCAATTCAAGGACAAATCTGTTAGAGTGGACTTGCTCTGAACAGCGAGGCTTAATGGAGACGAACTCCATAGTGGGTTTATTTAATTTCCCTGTGTCACCTGGGGCAGTGGCTGAGCGGGAATTATGCAATTAACACAAAGACCAGCCAAATGAAAAAACTCAATGCTGGGGAAGTCATCTAAAAATGATGCAGATATTGTATTGCAGACATATAAACAGTATTTGAAATCTTTGCATGTTCAAAAACGTTGTATAAAGACTTTAAAATGCCTGTTCCATATGAATGACACTGGCTATAAAATATCTGTGGACACTTCTGAAATCTGCACTGTTTTATGACCAGGGGTCTCATTTATGAAGCATGCGTACATACAAAGTGGGAGTTAAAACGTGACAGACATGACATTACAGGTTTGAAAAGTTAAGGATTTCTTTTTAAAACAAACATGACATGGGATTATGCGGTTGTGTGTACGGATTTTCAGAGATGAGACAGAAGGTGATCTGTACTCAGAAAGTTTGTACACAATCAGTCTGGTCAATCAAACTCACAACGTAACTGACTAGTCTACATGCTTTGAGTACGCCATTTACGTAAGCACCACAGTTTTAAGCAGGTTCTTTGAACTGTAGCTTCCTATCAGCTAGAAAACAGGTTGCTTAATTTCTACTGAACAGGTATGTTTTATTTCTCATTTGAAAGCTTGAGTGAGTGTGCTTTGAGATAGAATGATGCAGTTACAGCCTTCAGCGTTGCTTGGAAACATCATAGATTAGTGTAAATTATCCAAAGGATAATCTTTGTGCACATTTGCACGTGTCATATAAAACTTTGCAAGCAAACTGATGAAAAGCAAACATAGCAACAACAGTCTAAGGAATAAAGTCTGGCGGTAATGCAACACTCGGATGCCAACCGCCATAAAACAACAACAACAACATAATTGTTACTATAGCTCTGTTTGTTTCTATTTATTATTTATGCAGCGTTAAATGATCTATCGCTGTCAGACCTTGTCAATAAAGCTGCTTCTGTAGCCGAGCCTTTTATTTTGTAAGTTTCACAGGAAGTGTTTAGGTGCTGTTAGCGAAATATCCACAAATAGTGAAGGAATTTAAGTCCTGTTTCGTTTTGTTCTTGGATTATTTCATTGTCTATTGTCATCCTCAAGTCCTCTGGGTAGAAATTGCTGATGGTCCACCAAACTCGAGAGGATTGATCTTTTAAAACTGTCGCTCACACCGACTTTTCAATGATCTTTCCCTCTTCCTGCATTCTTTCGACTCTACGGATGTTGTAAAAAGAGTCTAAAAATATATATATATATGTATACAAAATTGTTTATGCTTTTACTTTAATTTAAGGCGACATGTAAATTACAGTTAGTTATTAGTTATTTAGTTAGTTAAATTAGTTAGTTAAATTAGTTTCAATATTCAATTAATGACAAATATTATTATTATTTATTATTATTCATCAAGAAATCTACATAAAGAAAAATAAATCTACCTCTCGTGAACCATGTGCACATTAGGCATGACACACTCAGCTCCTCAGTAAGGGGATCAAGGTAACTGTCACATGAATCAATCTGGGAAAACTCTCGCCAAAAGACATCGGGACATTAGAAAAAATGCTGCATGCTGAATGGTCAAAGCATCACAGCAGAAGAAACTGAAAAATCTAAATTAATTTAAATCCAGTGTTCAGAAAAGCACAGTCTCGTTCTCATCCACGAAGCGTCATTTTGTCATAAAATGGTTTGTATTTCTCCTAAAATAGGCCCAAGCATGTTTATTTTGGTTCAGGTTGTTTTGGCTTCTGTTCAAACCACAATTCTGCTCTGATTGGTTCCAGTCCTGTGGGCCTTAAATGCCATGTGATTGGCCTGTTAAACCAGTGGAGCATACTGCAAACGAATCAGCGGGAGCCTAACAAGATGGATTCTCTACAGTTTGTGAACCCACCAAAATCTTGAGAATTCATCTTGCTGGCAAGGTTAAGATCAAGAGGTCTGCAGTAAAAAGACACTTCCTTTTGTCCTTTTAAGCCTGAGCCCGTCCCGCTGAGAACAGTCTGGCTCAATTAATCCTGGATCACATGAATTATACAGACGTTTAGTGACAACCGGCGTGTAGTGAGAATGTCAGGATAGTGTTGTGTGCACAGCCTGCTGCTCTAACCTAAATTACAAATGTCAGCGGTTCCCTTAACTAAACAAGTAGGATTCTGCCCCTTCAGGAATTTTGAAATGAGTTATGGTGTTTACAAAGGAACTGCAGTTTATAAATGGAGAACTACAGAGAAAGATTGAATTTTATTAAGAGTTGGATGTAATCAACATCTACAGTATGCAACAATCAACAAACCAAACTCTTAACTACTATTAAAGCATCTCAGGGGTCGAACAAGGTTAAACTTCTCTGTTTCAAGATTGTGGGATTTATCCTCACAATGGCCCTCGTTTATCAAACTTCCGCACAGCGAAATCAGAGCAATCCAAAGAAAGCAGACCAAATCCAGGCACTCTTCGCACCTGCACTCAAACCGCATGGAAAGTCCAGAGGTGGTGTACCACGTACGCCAACATCAAACAAATGTCAAACTGAACACATTGATTTGCCATTGATTGCATAGAAATTTCACTCACTATCTACAAATTTGTGTTGTTATAACTTACTTTTGCCTTAGTTGAGTTGAATTATGTGTTGTTACTTTAGTTAGACTTTTTCCAATCGAGTATTCACTTTATGTTGCTATTGTAATTCGATTTTTAAAATTCATTATTTTTTGAATGTCATTAGATCTTGCTTGTTTTTTTCTTATTAGATATTCACTTTATGTCATTGAATCTGTTAGATTCAAATATGGAAAGAAAAGAACAACATTTTAAATCGGGCAGTATTTATTATTAAAAATATAAATATTTTATGTGCATTGTCACCTGTAAAAACTGTAATGTAAAAGTGTAATGTCTTTGCCTGATGCCATAAAACTTAGGTCAACATGTGTGTAACATCCGGGTCACACTTATTGTGGCTCTGCAGACATCCCTGGGAAAGCTGCAGGGACAGCTGCAGATCCAAGGATGTCTCGCATGTGGTAGAACATTGAGTGTGTTTTTCTGCAATATGTTTAGACTGGTTTTGTGCATACGTGGCACCTGCTATGCCTTAATAAGCTGAACTCAATGTTTGCTCTGGTCAGACCAGGGAGGGAAAGACGAGAACTGTCAGGGAGAGCTTTTTGGCTGTGCACGGCTGAAATAAAGAAACACTTTTGAACGAGACAACTTGGTTATATTTCGCCTCATTTTCTCTGTCATTTGTTACAGTATAGTTTTTCCACAGCAAAACACAATTCATCCTCTTTTGGTGCCGACATTAACGCATGATGTAATTACTGTGACCATACAAACAATGACATTGAACATCATGTTTTTAAAGGTGCCATAACGTGCTTTTCTTCACGTTTCGTAGTCCATCCTAAGTGTATAATTGATAATAATAAGGGTTGTGCAACACGCTTAACATAATAGTTAAGAAATATCACCCAGACCTTGGACCCCCTCACCAATCCGGAAATGCAAACGGCTTGGTTTGATATTCGCCCCCACCCTTGTGAAGAGCGATCTGGCTCCCCCGCCCAACCCGTGACGTAGTCTCAGAGCGCGTGTGTGCCCCGCCCACCCGCGACGTAGTCTCAGAGCTGTCTGCTCCGCGCTATATATATATATATATATATATATATATATATATATATATATATATAAAGTCTTATGTCCATCGCGCTCTTATTTCCTGGTTTTTCGGTATCGGATAGAACTTCTCTCCGTTTATTTTCCCGGTTGCTGCATCAACTGCCACATAAACCTTCACCATTGTGATAATAGTAAAGAGTGCGATATCATTAATGAAGTTTTGGGCCTCTTTGAGCCGTGTTTCCTCGTAAATCGAAGCAGAAAAACTCCGGGCTTGTATGAGGAGACGAGTCTTCAGCTGCGCGGAGCCGGGGGGAAGGGGGCGGCAGGCGGCAGGCGGCAGGCGGGAGGGGGGTGGAGAGGGGGGAGGGTGAGGGGGGATGATGACGCGTGCCTGTGATTATGACGCGGTCCTGTGAACACCCCCCATCAGTTTGGAGATTCGAGGAAAGGAGATAGTCTGTAATATAGCTAAACACTGCGGGAATCAATCAAAAAAACACTCTGGGTACAAATATGAAGCACAAATAGCAATGTAAGAAGGTTAAAAGCTCTGAAAAGTCGATTTTGCATGTTATGGGACCTTTAAGGTATTTTTGAGATATAAAACTATGCATCTTATCTTATCTTATACGCAATATTAATCTAATAATGCAGAACCAAAATGTTTAATGCCACCCTGAGGAAGGCCATGTAGGACTGAAGCACATCGCTTATTTTAAGCTTAAAGCCATGCTACAAAAAAATGCTTGGTTTTTCTTGTCCTTGGGGAAAATCAACATATATGTTTATATATATTTTGCTACAATTTACACCTGAATAGATTTTTTTTTTGTTTAATGCCGCACTATGGACCATTACAGGCAAAGTAATGTCATCTCCATGGAGACAAGGTGGCCCTTTTCTTTGCACTCTTTTCTTTTGTCTTAAATTGTCTTGTGATTTAATTAGTTTAGACAATCAGTTGGACTGATTTAAAAAGGAGTTGGACTCCAAAAACATGTTACCCTTTGTGGCTAGGTTAATTTCTTTTTTTTATTTAGTTAATTTTATTGTATTTCTATTTCTGTAATTTCTTTGTGATTTTAATGCATTTTTCCTGCTGTGTGATGAACTTTGAACTGCCTTGTATATGAAATGTGCTCTACAAATAAACTTGCCTTGCCTTGCCCTCCTTGCCTTGCCCTCCTCCAGAAAAGTTATATAATGCAATTTAGTACTTTGCCTTCCATTAAGTAACAGAACTATCTGTCTTTAGTCAAGTGCAGCCATATATAAAACTGAGTTCTGGCATGTAATTGTTTCTTCAAAAAGGACTATACGAGGGCCAAAGTGTGATGCAGTGGCTACAGTTGGACTAGATCCAAACCGAGACGCACCAGAGCAGATCAGGTCTGGTTCTGGCCAGGCTCAGATGAAGGGAACGGGGAGTGGCATTAAGTAATTCAGCTGAGTCACGCTCCTCTCTCTGGGAAGTAAAAGGTGCAGAGAGAACGAGTCGCTCCGGACAAGGTCAGCAGGATATGCTCTATCCACCTCGTAACCAGCTGTGAACCGTGAGCACAGGGAGGCAATCCATTGAACCCACGAGCTTAAGGCAATTAGCTCATGACAAAAATAATGATGGGCAGTACATTTTATGTGGTTAAAAATGGTTTTCTTTTTGGCATTTGCTCTTGTCAATATTGATAAATCATTAAGAGTGCTTAATTTGGTTGAAAATTACAGAGACTCTTATTCGTCCTGCGGCTCATCTACAAATTGAATAATGTTTTTTCCTTAATTGCTGTGGGAGATAAAATATGACATATAATATAGCAGCCATTTTTCTTGCCATTGGTACATCAGCAAATACATTCAAAATATTGCACAAAGGAAACCGTTCTATTGGCCGTTTGTACCGGCCAACATAAAGTGCAAATACAAGCTCATGACAAGACTTTACAAGCAAACAGAAAGTGTCGATGGGCAAGACTCAAAGGAAACAAGTGAACAAATGGGGCGGGCATGAAAGCCAGTGGATAAACAGGCATGTTGTGTGGGTCAGAGCGGGTTATCTCTGAACGACTGGGCACACAAGGCGACGGGGAAGCAGCCTGGTCAGCATTGCCATGCTGCCAGGGCAGTGAGAGCGCCAATCCAGAGACAGCAGCCCAACCCTGGGTCAAGCACGCTCCAAAACTCCCCCTACTGATCTTTGCCCAATTAGCAAGGAGCTCCATCTGTTACCTCCAGCTACACAACTAACATTCTGCCATCCAGATATACACACACTTACACTTCCATGGGGATATACACACATCTACTTCCATGGGATATACACATACTTACACTTCCATGGGGATACACACACATACACTTCCATGGGTGGATACACACACATACACTTCCATGGGGATATACACACACATACACTTCCATGGGGGGATACACACACATACACTTCCATGGGGATATACAGTACACATACTTACACTTCCATGGGGATATACACACACATACACTTCCATGGGGATATACACACACATACACTTCCATGGGGATATACACACACATACACTTCCATGGGGATATACACACATACACTTCCATGGGGATATACACACATACACTTCCATGGAGATATACACACATACACTTCCATGGGGATATACACACACATACACTTCCATGGGGATATACACACACATACACTTCCATGGGGATATACACACATACACTTCCATGGGGATACACACACATACACTACCATGGGGATATACACACATACACTTCCATGGGGATATACACACATACACTTCCATGGGGATATACACACATACACTTCCATGGGGATACACACACATACACTTCCATGGGGATACACACACATACACTACCATGGGGATATACACACATACACTTCCATGGGGATATACACACATACACTTCCATGGGGGATATACACACATACACTTCCATGGGGATATACACACATACACTTCCATGGAGATATACACACATACACTTCCATGGGGATATACACACATACACTTCCATGGGGGGATACACACACATACACTTCCATGGGGATATACACACATACACTTCCATGGGGATACACACACATACACTTCCATGGGGGATATACACACATACACTTCCATGGGGATATACACACACACACACTTCCATGGGGGATACACACACATACACTTCCATGGGGATATACACACACACACACTTCCATGGGGGATACACACACATACACTTCCATGGGGATATACACACATACACTTCCATGGGGATACACACACATACACTTCCATGGGGGATACACACACATACACTTCCATGGGGATATACACACACACACACTTCCATGGGGATATGCACACATACACTTCCATGGGGATATACACACACATACACTTCCATGGGGATATACACACATACACTTCCATGGGGATATACACACATACACTTCCATGGGGATACACACACATACACTTCCATGGGGGATATACACACATACACTTCCATGGGGATATACACACACACACACTTCCATGGGGGATACACACACATACACTTCCATGGGGATATACACACACACACACTTCCATGGGGGATACACACACATACACTTCCATGGGGATATACACACATACACTTCCATGGGGATACACACACATACACTTCCATGGGGGATACACACACATACACTTCCATGGGGATATACACACACACACACTTCCATGGGGATATGCACACATACACTTCCATGGGGATATACACACACATACACTTCCATGGGGATATACACACATACACTTCCATGGAGATATACACACATACACTTCCATGGGGATATACACACATACACTTCCATGGGGGGATACACACACATACACTTCCATGGGGATATACACACATACACTTCCATGGGGATACACACACATACACTTCCATGGGGGATATACACACATACACTTCCATGGGGATATACACACACACACACTTCCATGGGGGATACACACACATACACTTCCATGGGGATATACACACACACACACTTCCATGGGGGATACACACACATACACTTCCATGGGGATATACACACATACACTTCCATGGGGATACACACACATACACTTCCATGGGGGATACACACACATACACTTCCATGGGGATATACACACACACACACTTCCATGGGGATATGCACACATACACTTCCATGGGGATACACACACATACACTTCCATGGGGATATACACACATTCCACACACCGTAACAATTGCTCAATGACAAGATAACTGATAACCTTGTCAAGCCTCTTGCCAATAATATCAGAATGTGAAATAGACTGATTCTCTATTGGCTCTCACTGTGTTTTGGACAAGTTTATGTGGGGAGTGGTTTATATTGCCATTGCACAGCAAACATCTGTGGTTCTCCCTCAGTGTTGGCTGGTCCTGGCTCAGCTCAACCCCCGATCACTATTTAACAATTCTCCCCTCTATGGGTGAGAAGAGAGAGTTGTGTTTCCTACACCTGCCCATAGTCATTTATAAAAGACGGCACTAAACAAATCTGGCATTAAACTGACAAAGTAGCCGAGACTGATTATATCAGTGACTAATGGATCTTCTCAGCATTGAGATTTTCAATCGTCAGGTTTCTTTTGAGTCGAGAAAAAAAAAGTCTGATCATATTTTATACATCATTATTTATGAGTTCTAGCGTACAGAGCGCAATTAAATCAACTTTATAAGATAAGATAAGATATTCCTTTATTGTCCCACATGGGGAAATTTCATTGATGCAACGCAGGTAGATACAGAGGTAGATACAGAAGAACAGATCACTTATAGGAAGTTTGAAAAGCACTCTCAGTAGAAGATCTCTTCTCTAAACAAAAACTCCCATAGACAAAACCTCCCATTTCCCAACAAGGGATGGAGGGGAAAAATAATAAAGATAAAAATAAATAAATACATAAATACCGTTGCATGTGATCACGACAGTAATTGCACATGAATATGTGTCACGACGGCACATGGATTTCACATGAATTTCACAGTAATTGCACATATGACGGAAAATATAATATATTTGACCAATCCTTGAGATCCTCCACAATAGAATCTAGAAACTGCTGCAAAATATTGGAGCGTTTATGTTCTTTGAGTCTAACAAACAAATCTAAATCCAAGTGTAATTAAAGCCAAGGTTCTGTTCCGACTAAGAATCACGAGGAGTTTGAACTATTATACGTACCCACTTAGTCACTTCTTGCACTTGAAAGTTTAATCATAACAGAAAAAACAACTTGGATACTCGCATTCAGTCGTCTACGTCTATATGTCTATTTTTCTATTAAACTTTATTTTTATACAATGTCCATCTTGTCCCACCTATACGTTCATCAACTAAAGAATCCTTCAGAAGTAGATTTATTCAAGTCTACATTTCCCCCCCTCCCACGTGGCGATGGTTCATTGCTGGGGGCTTGTATGGATTTGTGAGGGTGAGTGAAAAGCTGGTCACATTGACACTAGTAGAAAATTACAGAGCTGGAACATACTGTTTGTGAAAAGTGGTCTGAACACACATGCTCTGAACACCTCACTACACGACATAAAAACAAAGATGTTGGAGTCAATGTGATTGTCATGTTGATATGGATAAAGCAGTAAGTTTTGATACAGTATAGTATGTTGCATTGTTTGGCAGAGTGGTTATCTCTGCAGACTTACAAAGCTCTACCAGGAAACTTACGGAGTGCACCTTTAACTTGGGCCTTAGTTATTTGTCCAGCCATGACTGAATAAGCGTTCCTCCTTTCTCTCTTGTCTTTATACACATGATGTCACAATGCATGAACACTCATGAACACTGTCACTTTAACCATAATTCAATCACTCACTGCACTGTTCACTTTCTGCACTACATATGTAAATTCAACTGTAAATTTGTGTACATAGTAAGACTATTTTTATTATTTTTTTGTTTTGTTTTAATCTTATAGCCTATTGTTATTTGTATCCCATAGCAGATTTAAATAGTTTCTTTTATTGACTTGTATAGGTTGTTTTTATCATTTATCATTTATCACCAAATCACAATTCTGTTCATTGATGATGGCAATAAACCTTTTTCCGATTCTGATTCTGCAACAAAACCTTTGATTTTGATGCTGTAGATCCCATCCAAGAGGCCACACCGCTCCATGTTCTTATGAGATTAACTCGTGATGCAATGGTGCCGTGAAAGCCCATGAAAGCCGCTTGTCAGTGCTTCAAATTTAAAGGCGGTGCAACACAGAACATCCTCCTCGTAATGAGCCATCTAATCTGTTCATCAGCTGTTTCCTTTCACTCGGTTCACACCAGCATTGACGTACTAGTCTGTCATTGTTTTCCAAATCATTCAATTATACATTCACAGGCCGCTGCAGCTGAAGTATGCGCCTCAAGGGAAATAAGCACTGTTAAACCTCAGTAATGTCATCTCTGTTCCACTGGAGCAAAAAAAATAAAAAATCTTTAGCAGCAGATTATTGACACTCAAGGGACAATGACAGTGTTGCTATATATTCCAGTGACTTTGTTTGGGAAATATTTGCTACCACTTAAGATAGCCTATATGTTACATTATTTCACTTCTGAGTTAAGTTAGTAGAGTGTGTTTATCATCTGAGGTCAGGGACGCAGTAGGAAGAGTTTGCACAAAGATTCCTAGTCTTCTACCCGGGAAATGTCAAGGACGGCCCAAAGGAGTGCCTCATAGTTTTTGTGCAAAAGAACATGTGCAGTGTTCTGTATAGACATTTGCAAGTAGTGACATTCTCGTTCCAAAACTGCCAGGGTAGATGGATGTGAGGGTCAGGATTGTCTGAATACAATACAGTAAACTACACATAACCCAGTCCAAGAAATATTGGAGGCGCACTGTGTAACCTACTGGTGAAGGGTCAGCCGCTTGCTTTCCTCCAAGGACCTCGCTCACGATGACATGTTTTCAAGGTATTTTTTAGCAGTACAATGACAGCAAACATATTTAACATTCATGTGAGACTTATGTCCAAATCTTGTTTCTTTTACATGGACCCGGTCTTGTGTCCCTCTCTTGTACAGTACATGCAGCCGAATTGAATGAATGCATTCATGAAGATGAGCAATTGACAGGCCCCCAATAGAAGTTCAAGTAACTTTATTAATACCAATAGGTACACCACACGCACATGAAATAAAAACAGACATAAGATGATAGATTAAACAGACAGAAAGTACCCCAGTGCAAAAAGATCAGCACTAGAAGGAATATTTACTCCAAGTTCTATACAAGATGCACCAGCAAATGCATTTATGTATTTTTTGCTCAAGAATACGTTGAGGTGCACTTCTGGATGAAAAATAAGCATAAATAAAAACAGTAGACCATGCTTTTCAAAATATACTGTAGTTGAAGTATTGAGACGAAGCAAAGCTGTTTGTTTGCCAAAAATAATGTGGCAGATTTTGTCTAATCATCTAGTCATTCGGACATTTTTATTTTTCGTGTTTTTGTACCGCAGGCTGAATGTGGACAAGGCTTGAGCGTTTTCACAGCACGCTAACATTGCAGAAGCCTTTCAAATGTTTGATCAGTCATACAACAAAGAACGGACAAATATGCCAGAAAACACACAAATTGCCAAAATATTTGCTGGAAAACTAAGCCAACAGCAAACAAAGCCCCACATCAAACTACTGTGTGCACAATTGAGAGCCATTACCAGTCACACAGCAGCATCCAAACACATCTGTCAATCCGTAAATGAAGAGTAGTGACAGTACAAAGGGGTTCAGGACTATTAGCCTGGCATTTTACATACAAAACGCTTATTTAAAATAGGCCTTGCATTGAGCAGTGTCCCAGAGTGCTTCAAATTGCCGCACTCCATTTTGTTACAGGACGACATGCAATTCTCTTGCCTATGCCACACACGTGCACAGGTCAGGCACCAGCGTCATCTCTTAATATGAAAATCTAAATTAACAGAGAATCAAATAACAATCCTCTTTTGCTGCAGTGATTCAATTATAGATTGGACAGTGAAACCAATTTTTGGATTCATTCAAGGATTTGTGTCATCGTTCGAATTGTCATATTTTCTCAATATGACTACTGTTCATTATCCATTTCGCCGGAACAAACCGAACAAAGGAGTATTTTGAACAGTGCGGTGGTGTTATCGGTGCTTCAACTCCATCTGTTTATGCACCACTGGGGGGATTGCCTCATTATAGTCTGTATGAATGTGTGTGTGTGTTGGGGGCATGTTATGGATCTTACAGCTTGCTCATCTGGTGGCAATGTGTCAGTGCCATTGACCCCTGTGTTCCCCATCTGGTTGGAACACACAGAGAGCCAAAGCTGACAGCTGTTCAATCAGGGGACTGTCTCTCTCCGGCTTCCTCTCACAGGCACTAGTCCTATTCAAAACAGCGCTGTGCCTGCTGATATAAATTTAGTTTTTTTTTTTTTTTGTTGCATTTTTCGACTAAAACAATGAGATTTACAAATGGGGGATTATTTGTGGGGCATTTTTTTTTTACAAAAGCAGGAGCGGAAACATGTATTCACTTCTAAGGCACTTGACCAGTTGTGTCCCTCGGGATTCGCATTCAAATTGTCAGTTTTTAGCGTCAAAATCTTGTGTGGAAGACCAAATCCAAACATCTCCCCACCAGGTAACATAAAAAATACAATAGACACTCTAGTTTCACACATTCATTCAAAGTGTCTTTCCCAAGCACGCACACCAACAATACTGTTTGGAACCACTGATGTTTGTTTGTAAGACATTCTAAGACCAACATTTCAATACCAAAACATTACAAAGAAACTAGAGCTGCACAATTTAGGGGAAAAAGTCGAATTCAATTTTAGATTCAATTATTTGTTTAAAACGTAGGATTCTGTTTCTGTTTCAATACATTAACTGTATTGTCTTTTTTGTAACTTTTTATATTTATCCTATGTGTAGGGACAACAGATGTAAATTAGGATTTTTGCTATAATCTGTCATATCTACACTGTAATTCACTATAAACTATGCATTACAGAACTATGTCTATACAGGTTCAACTTACAGGGGAGGACATTCTAGTTTATAAACAAAAGCAGCCTTTGCAATTTGATAGTAGCTCCAATTAACATTCTGATTGCAATATTAATAGATACACTATTTTTGTTCCACCTGGAATTTTGTTGAACTTTGTGAACACTTTCCCAACAGACTTGAACATAATCTGGCTGTTAAATAGAACCTTAAGAACGTTTATGATGAAATTAGTGCATCTTTGTTTAGTTACATTAGTAAATTTACACCTTCAGAGACATTTCCAATAGTTATCATATTGTTGAATTGAAGACATTGAAACACAACCTGGGGCCATATTTACCCCCAGAGACAGCGCTAACACGGGCGCAGCAGTAATACCTTGCAGTCGGCGCAATGGATGACACCGCAGGGCGTGGAGTTCTGAACAAGAGGTGTGATTATGCCAAAATATGAGCTGGAGTAAAGCAACTTGAGGGTGTGGTCTGATGCTTTCTGTGAATGGCCACAATCTAATAAACTTCTAAACTGACATTGGTTATAGTTTGGGGATGTTTCTTCAAGCATAAATTACCTATATTAACCTGTGCGGGTTTTATATTCGAGGACCCGCACACATGGCGCAGCTAGTGATGTGTGGGTTGCGTCTAAATTAAATTAACTTCCTCGTTTAGCTTGTTTCTCTGTGAATAAGTTACTGATTGTAATAAAACACAAAGCATTATGTGGCTTATACTACACTCCTCTCTCCACAATCTCTCAACTGAGCTGCCTGTTGTAATAATGTCCATAGCAACAGCGTGGAAACAGTTTTTGAAGATCACGGTCTAGAGGAGTTTGAGCAATATTGCGCTTCGTCTGAATTATGAATGCCAGAGCTGAAACAAACTTTGTTCTTGTTCTGGCAGCCCTAGGTAAACGAACAAGCTTTTTGCTTCTTAAGAAGTAATGAATTGGCCTTTAAAGCTCTTTGCGCCGCGTTGGACACCTGGTACCGCGTTGGACACCTGGTACCGCGTTGGACACCTGGTACCGCGTTGGACACCTGGTACCGCGTTGGACACCTGGTACCGCGTTGGACACCTGGTATTGTTGATTCGGCCCTCAGAGGCGACTGTTGTTGTGATTTTGGTCCTTACAAAAATAAATTGATTTGATTTGATGATTTGGTACTGCACGATCTGGGCCAGACTGGAACTGCAGACTAATGTGCTCAATTTAGAGAGGCACATCTATTTGGAAAATCAAATTAATCCTCACTGTCACATCACCCAAAATCCTTGTCCCAGCCTGCGTAAAACTGGCACAGACTTGACGGGCACACGAGATCCGCACATAAGATGAGACTGAGCTGACCACAGTGTGTTCTCGAGCCCTCCGGACCACGCAGCATCCCATCGAGCACCCCGGTCTGGTTAATTTGGCTCAAGCCCATTTTGAGGACATTCTGCGTTGTGTAAAACAAATAAAGATTAATTAAGAATGACGTTTTTCATTTTGAGGACACACAAAACACCACAACTGGGGACACAATCTAAAAAGAAAAGAAAAGGCTGTATTTCAATGTTTGAATTATTTTTTTATTTCATTTTTCAAATTTTGGGGACTGAAAATTGAAATATAAACTGGGAATTGAAATATGCAAAATCAAACAAAATGATTGCTAATTTCTTTGATTGCTTGTATATGAGGCATCTCCCACACAGAAGGTGCTTTTGAATACCACAGTTATCTGTCATTGGACCAAACACTATCACCATATATGGACTGGCAGCATCTCACTCCAGCCTTCCACGTGCAAAGTTTTTGTTGTTATTTTTTTTAAGGACTTTTGGCCCGTAGGCTTCATTGGACAGGACAGATGCGAATGAAATGGGAGATGAGAGAGAAGGGAGGACATGCAGTAAATAGTTGGAGTCAGGACACTGCAGCCAGCTGCACATGGAGCCTGGCATATGTGCTGCGCCTTAACCACTCGACCACCAGGCAGCACTGTCCAGCCTCTTTAAACCAGCGCCCTGGCCCCGTCCGTGGAAAAGGCTCCCGTTAACGCTATCTCCGGGGCAAAATATGGCCCCTAAAGCCTAAGAGGAGAAACATGAATAAATACATAACTGTAAAAATGCTTTTTACGTTACACATGCAGATAATTAATTCAATTGGATTAGTATCTAGTCTGTCTCTATTGACCCTATCTAAAGGTCAAAGGCGCAAGACTTAGCCGCTCAATTACCAAATCAATGCATCGACATCTTTTAAATGTTAGATCAGAAGGAAGCGCTCTGCCGACAGTAATATCCCACGCAAATGAAACAGTCCTCTCGCTGGCGCCGCTTCCTCCCAGCCATGTTTTATCTTTTATTGAGCTGAGAAGCAGAAGGTGGGCTTTTGAAGAGCCGACAGGTAAAAAGGCAACTCCACAACTGTGCTCATTTTCAGCGGAAAACTTAAATCAGTGTGTCGTGTTGTGCCGTGAATTATTGAAGCTCTGTGTGCGCCGAAGCAGATAGGTCTCACACAGGGGGCCGTGAACGAAGACCTTCTCTATCCCCGTGCCTTAACCCTACAGCGCTACACCTGCCTAATAAAATATGGAGTCCAACCCAAAGGCACAAAGCGGTAAAATATTCACAGCATCAACAGGCCTGAGTGGATCCCACATTGCAACGTTTTCTCGAGATTAGGGATTGTGAGAAGGTTTACAGATTCTTACTTCCTTGGGCTACGACAGCTTTAAACATGCATTAGCAATTCTATCAACACTACAATACACGTAAAGCTTTTCAGATGTTACAACATTTAGTCAAATATACCATTCAATTGGTAATTTCAGGAATTCCAAGACATTTGCGCAGTTAATCAATGAGTGATGAAATACAGAAAATACCCTCCATTTACTTGATAATTTAGTAAACTAAACATTTGTGACGCTCTTTGTACTTTTTCATATTATTCTTGCTAAAAACTTAGCAAATTTGCCAGCAATATTTTTGGAATGAACACTGAGTAAAAGTTTAAATCCAATGCCACCAAAATCCTTTCCTTTTTGGGGCGGTAATAAGATGATTACAATTGTTGCGGTGTTCTTTTACAATAGCAGATCCTAACAAGCTTATGTGATGGTGTGGATGGTGTTTAATCAAATTGGCCAGCAGGTCTCACTCCACTCCTTAAAAAAACCCTCTACCACTTACTCTTCCTCTGCTACTCCCACTTCCGCCTCAGATTGGGCCGTGTCGACGCCCTGTTCTCCTGGCCTCAGGTAGTTTCGGCATTTTCCACAATATTTTGATCCTACTGCCACTAATTTTATGTTACTCTAGTGCCTATGGGGAACTCCTGGACAGTGCTTTGGCGACTGGTAGTTCTGGAAGCTGGGGTCCCATGTGTGTGTAGCCGGCTGAACTAGCCACGTCCGCTGCCCCGTCAAGGGTGCGTAGCAGAAGTTTCCCAGTGGTCATGGGGGATGGAACAAGTATGCTCCGCCACCTTGCCTTTTTCTTACCCTCAACATAAATGTGATTGTTTTTATGGACAACGATGAATGTGTAACTTCACTGAGAAGTTTTTATTAAGAAACCTATTGTTCATAAAAAAAACTTACTTATAAATAAATCACATTCTGTATTAAAAATGTCTACGTTTTCAATATGGTCCTGGGCCCATTAATGCCCAGATGGCGTTGTTGGTTTTCTGATTTGGGTTTTAACAGTAACTGCTAAAGTTAAAACACCCCTGACATGCCACACTTAAAAGACATCATTTTGGATCAACCATTTAGAAAATAACTTGACATTGGTCAACAATAATTGCCACATATTAGTCTTTCAATCAAAATTAAATGATTAGTCACTTGAATGCAGAATTATGTGCAAAATCCAATGATAGAAGTAACGAAGTCCTCCACTAATGAGCCTATTTGAGCCCTTTCCATTTGGACTTCACTGTGTATTTAAACATCAATGGGTCTGTCTCATGACACCAGACTGTCAGCATGGCTCCATTTCATACCCACTGACCCGCAGTTATCCGGAGAATTCGCTCTGAGCACATTCTGAGCCACTCGCCAAAAAAACGGCATCCATGTTGAAGCCTCTGCCAAGACGAGGTGGCACTTTTCAGCCTGAGCCAATGACAGGTATCGCCACGCAACGGTACACAGATGACCAGACCGGCCCGGCATTTGTAACAGCGCTATGCTACTGTTGCATTTCAAGCATGATACCGATGAATTATTTATTTATTCCTAGGCAGACGAGGGGATGTTTGTCTGTGCCATAAACTGTGACAGTTATGATATCACCTTGAGTCATCATTCTGACGTTCTGCAGGTGAAACACTGGCAGGCCTGAAATATGTTATACATGAGTGTGTAAACAAGTCAGAGGGAGACTGGAGAATAGGATTCAACCTGGGTACACGGCATTAATTAAACAGATAGACAGCATACCAAACTGTACTAATAAGCCACATGCTTTACATAATGGCACACTGCACTGATGAGGTGATGAGCGCTTTAATGGAAGAATTATGAAACATACTCAATACTGGCTAGGAGCAGAAGTGTGGAAATTACAAAGAAGAATACATTTTGTGACTAATTGATCTATCTATATGGGATGTATTTATTTTTTCAATTTTGTGCCAGCAGGAAAGAGCTGTATGCAGACCTAAATTATTATAATTTGCAGGCTTTTCTATGATGATAAACGACAAGGATTCAAATCCATTTACATCAGGAGTGTCAAACTCATTTGGGCCGCGGGCCGCATTTTGACGCTCAGGCTGGGTCACGGGCCGAACATAACGTAAAACATAAAACAATAAAAAATATAAGAAATAAAGAGCTTTATATAGCCTACGCTGTTTTTGAAGCAATTACTGGATCGGTGAAAAAAAAAAATACAAAACGTTTGTTGTCATAGACTGAAATTTATTAAGAAAAACAAGTGTAATTTCACCAATACTGTGCTTCAGTTTATGTGCATTACAACTTCAGATCACAGTTGATCTACAGAGCAAAACATTTAGTCATCGGTATTTGGAACAGAAAAAAATATTGTATTTGACTTTATAACAAAATAAACGTCTCAAGATCTAAAAAATCTTTTAAATGTACTAACAAACATTTCCACGTCTGTGTAGTTCTCTGTAGTCATCTGTAGTTATCTGTAGTTCTCTGTTCACCTGAACTGACTCACCACTAAATACAAACAAATGTGGGAGCGTTTAAGTAAGGAAGTTAAGTAACCCCTCTGGCCTTGAAAATATAGAATAAGTGCATGAGCCACAGTGTTCCATCAAACCAAACTCTTTTGTCGAACTTCGACGCTCAAGCTGAGTCGTGGGCCAAATATTGTGTGCAAAATAAAACAAGAAAAAACATAAGAAATAAATAGCTTTTTTACAGCCTAGTAATAGTTGTGGGGACTGTTGCACAAATCTGCAGCAGGTGAAAGACTGAGTTCATATTCATGCAGCAGCAGGAACATGGACTTTTGATGTGCTTTCTGATGTGAAATGTTCATATCACAGACGTGTTTCTGCTCAAACTCAATATGAGCTCGCTATTTTCATCGTTTAAGCTGATCTTAGTGACAAATGATTCATGTAGTGACTCAAATGAGGTCGTTGTGTTTGTGTTCACAGTCACATTAGTGTGGACACTGTCAGGGACGTGCATTCAGGGGCGGCAAAGGAGGCAGGGCCTCACCTGTCAATCTTGAAAAAAAAAAAAAAAAAAAAATTAAATATAAAAAAATATTAATATTTTGTCATCTGGTATGTATTATAAACCCACTTTCCGTTTGAATCCAATATCGAACAATATTATGTCAAATAAGAATGTCAAAATGTTAAGATGCCGTTCAGATACAGTGAGGAGGCTGAAGCTGCTCAGCCTCTGGAGTACACGCACACACTCCTCACAAAAGAGCTGGTGCAATTCAATATGATGTGTCACTCTCTCTCCCTCTGTTTATAACAAATAAAACACCCTGGCCATGTGCTCAGTGCTTCCATATTCTCGATAATGTATGAAATGTATTTCTGAAGCATGTTTTAGGCTCATAGATTCATTATAAAACCGCAGTAAAAGTTCACTCAGAGAGGCTGCATTACATGCGCCGCATGGACGCGCATGCTCCTGAGCCCGGCCGTGTGTGGACAGGTTTCACTATCTTCTTCCTTATGATTGTTTATGTAGAATCTGGACGATTACATTTCCAAGTTAAAACTTTTCACAAATCTGGATTTTCAAGCAAAGCAAGAGGTTATAACTAAAGAAAGACCTACACCGGAGTTGAACGGGTTGTTTTAGACGGACCTATATATCTAAAAACAGTGACATCACTCATTGAACACCTAATGGTGAGCGACGTGGCTTGGAACATAAGAGAAAGTGTATTCGACTCCCGCTCGTTCCAAAAAAGTTTTTGGCGCCTCACTCGCCCTGAACCTCACCGCACATCATGTTCATACTTTATTACACTCTGACCTGTGTTTTTACCTGCGGCTGCTGATCTGTCCAGGTTTGTAGAGGATGTTTTCCTCACAGAGCATCATCACAGAAGTTAGTTTTCCTGTTGTTAGCTCCACATTAGCTCCACTTTTAGCACAGCTCTAACGTCCACAAAACCGTCTCCTTTCTTTCTTCCACATGTTTCCCAAAACCACACGTCTCTATCCTCGCTCAGACCTCTGCTCAAAAGTGTGTAAAGTGCACATTGCGCGTCGTTACTTCTTTGCACTTCTCCCTCGGCAGCACAGAGAGCAGTGCAGAGCCGCGCGGGGGAGGGGCAGCCACCGGCGGCATTGTGGGACGTGTAGTTTTAGCATTGTATGTATGCTATGAATCGATTTAAAATTAATAAATCTAAATTCAAAATGTTCGGCGGGCTGGATTAAAACGTCTGGCGGGCCGGATGTGGCCCGCTGGCCTTGTGTTTGACACATGTGATTTACATCTATCCATCTATTTTCACCTGATTATCTGAGGACAGGTCAGGGAGATGTGCGCCTCCCCAGGTAGGCCTCCTGGAGCCATTAGAACCTCTCGACTTAGAGGAACACAGTGTGACTGAGCTCCTCACTTTATCTCTAAGGATGCACCCAGCCACCCTGCGGAGAAAACTAATTTCGACCACTTGTATTTCCAATCTCCTTTGTTCGGTCATTACCCAAAGCTCATGGCTATAGGTGAGAGTAGAAACACAGATTCACCGGTCTTTGCCTTCCCACTCAGCTTCTCTTGACTTAACCAGGAAAGTCCCCCTGACCTTCTGTGGGAGCTTGTAGCACCTGTCTTTAGTGGTATGAAAACCGACTCCATACAGGAGTCAAACCCAGGATCTTCTTGCTGTGAGGCTGAAGGACCAATCATTGCTACATTGTGAATGCACTATGTCAGTCACTAGAAGGACAAAAACCCCAGATTGCATGTCTACACGATATACAACATAACGCACACATTTTCAGTTAAACATTCATTAATATTTTCTCAATGTAAATATTTAATACTACTTAAACCTGCAGTGGGACCCGCACGGCCCTAGTTGGAGACAGTGGGAATGAGGTGGGAATTCGATGAACAGTTGGATTAGGCCTGGATTCAATTAACTTGAGTATGGCAGCGACATATTTTTACTAAATAAACACACCCTGCATAATCTTCATGCTCTGTTTGGTAAATGGTGTATAATACACATGGAGTAAGATGGAATAAACTGCAAAAGCACTTTATGGAGGTCCCTGGGTGGAAGGCTCGGACTAAATTAACTTGATGTGTGATTTGCAAATGGATAAGGGTCACTGAGTCTGCCTTCGCTCATTACTTCATAATGCTGATTGGTGGGCAGAGGAGCTAAGTGTGTTGTATGCAAATGATTACTGCTGTATTATGAATAGGCCTATTTATGGAGGACTTTGCACTTCATAATTGTACATAATCAAAGGTGTATTGTGTTGTGCGAATTACTTGTTATATTGTAGATTAATTGCATACCTAATAATTGTTAATTGATAATAAAAAAAAAAGAAGGTTGATACTATATACTCTGCATGTACATAATTCCTTTCTATTTCCACAGCCGTCACGTTTTGCTGTCTTTTTGATTTGCTGACAATGAACAACAATAACTTCACTGTATCGTATGCTATAATTTGTGTACATTTTAACTTAAACTTGTTCGGTCTTCTCTCATTAAAAATCACCACTCACACCCAGACTTACAAGCACTGTGGAGGCAAAGTAGGTTGAGTGTCTTGCCCAAGGATATGTGTTTGGGGAAGCGGAAATTTCACATCAAACGTTTCAGCCTCTCGACCATGTACTGCGCATCTCAATTCTTCAACTAAAACCTTTACACACTTCTAGCCCCAACAATGGACAAATCCTCTGTGAAAGGGGCAGTGAGCTTGAAGTTTTCCTGCAGGCCTGGCACATCATTTTAGCGAGACAAAAGCAGAATAAAGAAGTGTAAAAGTGTTGGCCAGAAAGCTGCTGGAAGCCATTCTACTGGTGTGGAACTTCAAAAGATCCCATTATCAGACAGCCTGTCTCAAAGATCTCTGCTACAATCAATACTTGTTTTTTGGGAGTTTTTTTACAGCCGTTCCGCAGTCCAAGAAGTGAGAAGTTTATTTTGTGTGAACACACTTGATATGAGCCAGGTTATGTTAGGAATGGCTAATATTAAGCCAGTAAAGGAATATATATATATATATATATTCAATATTCAGCTAACTGAACTGCAAATGAGCCTCGGGTTGTGACAATAGATGAGAAAAATGTAGTTGAGGTTTTTGTCATGGAATTAGACATACACCGATGCTATTCCTTAACACATAGAGAACACAATTCAACCTAGAATATGAAACGACACAGAAACATCAGACATTTGTGTGGCATGCATGGGAGAAAACGCGGGGACTGTGTCAGCCAGGCCGTTGTAAGGAGCCTGGCTGACCCTCCTGCGTCTCACCCCCGCGTCTCACCCTGTTTTTTCCCATGCTGGTTGGTTTTATTAAATATTCTGGAATAGGCGGGTCACATTTCTCATTGGTCAGCCTCACATCAAGGCACTTGGTATTTTTCCGTAGAGATCAAGCCTTGGGTAAACATTACCCAGACTCCTCTGGGTTATCACCCCCCCCCCTAGGGTAAACATCCTTTGGCCCATCTTTACGACCCCTTCACAAACAAATGCAGTTTGTCACACACCCGTTCTTCTCTTAGACTAATGATGCAGATAAAATATCACTATTATGCAGATAAAATATATCACAGAAATATACTCATATATTCACATTTTATCACAGTTTTTGAGAGTCCTCTTTGGTAAAAATAGGACATGAGTAAAGATTAAAGTAAGTCCTTGGGAGATCTGCCAAGCCTGTTAGAGTAGCTACAAGACAAGTTTTTTGATGTTTTGGAAAATCATAGTTTGGATTTTGCTGACATTAAATGCAAGAGACATCACAGCTTCATGTCAACAAGCAGGAGACGTCTGGACTAGACACTCTCCATATAAACAAGCAGGAGATGCCTCCATGTTCCATGTTATGCAAATCTAATCCTCATTAAAAAAAAGAAAACTTTGATTCCAAATGTGTTATTCTGTGCTGTTTTTAAATCCATAAATCAGTGCCAGACAAATATTTTTTTATTACAATGTTCTGCATCCATTAGCAAATTGGGTAAAAGGTAGCTTTTGTTTATCTCCTCTTTATAATTCCCCCTATTGCCAGTAGATGGAGTGCTAACACCAATCATGATGAGGGATCGCCTCACAGATACAGTGAGGAAAGTATGTATTTGAACAGTGATTTCTGAAATTGTATTCACAGGTGCATTTCCACAATAAGAGTCAGAATTTAAAAAAGAGGGAGAACTTGCACATTCGGTGGGTGTTCAAATACATACTTTCCTCACTGTATAAAGCAATGCATGCTTTCAGTGATTGTGTTATTTTAAGTTAAAATGAGATGCCAAAGCAAAGGTATTAGAGGTATTTTTGAGCAATTGAACAAATGCCTGTTAGATAAGTTTGCGTTTCTGGAACATTTCTGGTAATGCAATAAGATCTCCATGGTAGCGGACCCCCCCTGAAAAATTTACATAGTGCACCTTTAATACACATTTATTTTTCTATTATTAGTTAAAACTGTGTCTGAAAGTGTTACTTCCAGTTTATACTGCATTAAAGCATACATAAAGGTTTAGTTTGCATGCCACTCTACATTTGTATGCCATGCCACACTCCTTTAAAAGTACCATTTATAAGCCTTCCATTTGATGCCATTTCATTATGGGTATGGGGACAGTGACCACCTTTTACTGCAGAGGGCTACTCCACAATTAACATAAACATCCTTGGGCTCGTGCCAAATTACTTTTCCTTGGCCTGACTACTTCTCCTCCTCCTCCTCCTCCTCCTCCTCCTCCTCCTCCTCCTCCTCCTCCTCCTCCTCCTCCCACCACCGCTCTTTCCCTTCCCTCTCTTTCTTGCTATTGTAAACGAAACAGTGATTTTCTGAGAGAACCGCAGCGCTGTTCCCCATCGATCGGCCCACCAGATTAATATCTATCGCATTTTTTTCTCTTTTTTTCTTCCTTTATGGTGGCAGCGGAGAGTCAGATGAAGTTCATCCTGTTTAGTATGCCTTTCGTGGTCTCTCCGGCTTATTTGAAACGTCAGCGAGTTACAACTACATCTTGAAGTAGCAGGTGGGATCTTGAAATATTTTATGAGGCAATAGCAAGGTTCAGATCAAGAGTGAAAAGAGGTACAATGTTGTGCACACATTTGAAGCGGAAAATGCAATTTTTAAGTTAAAAGAAATGAAGGTGTATCTATTTTATATACAAAAAATACAGAATAAGCTGAAAATGTAGGGACCTTTGTGCATACACTGTCACAAATACGTTTAGCGTCCACTGAGCAAGATCCTGGCTTAATATTCAGATAAGCATGCTATTTTATGATATTAAATGTACGATGCATTTCTCCACCCAGTGTAAGAAAGATGAAATCGCTGAGCCAAGCAATCTCTCCTCTACTACAGTATGACTTGTGGTATTTTTCTGCATTGCTGCCAAAAAGACTGCAAGCCAAACTCCTATCAACTGGCACCGTCTTTGAAAGTCATCCAAAAGAAAAAGGTGAGCTAGCATGCCACATAAAACGCACTACTCACTGGGTTTCCCTGGGATTTACATGAAAGCAAGTGTGTCATGCAATGTACCATTACATACACTTTTGGATTTAATGTCTACAAGTGTTTACAACGGCAGAGTCGATTCCGGCTCTTGATTGTTGGATGGAATGTCCTTCCCCATTCTCTCATCCCCATTCCACGCCATACTGACATGTCTAATAAAACCTACAGCCCAAAAACCCTTGGAAAAAAAAGAAAAAAGCAATGGTATAAAATAGAAGTGTAAGTTGTAAATAGGCATTGCTTGTGGGTGCATGGCGGCGTTATAGCAGAGATAACTAATACTTGCTTCTTACTTTCTCTATTAGAGCTGCAACTATCAATTATTTTAGTAGTCAACTACTTAATTATTTTCATCGATGAGTCGACTAGTCAGTCCAAATTGTTGAAGTCGGGATTCGAACTCACTACTCCGCGGCCGGCTGCACTGGGAGCCTTAACCACACGACCACCGGGCAGCAGTGGATTAGATTTGTCAAGGTCATTATTGTTTTAGTGTAGCTATTTCCATTTAAAACAATGTATGTTTGGGATTGTTTCATAAGAAATTGTAGTATTTCACATGGCCCCCAGGGGTCCCGGTCCCCACTCTGAGAACAACTGCTTCACAGCGTAGCCTGAGCAGTACCAAGTACAGTGCTGAGGCTAAAATCCCTCAAAGCCCACTGATAACACGCAGTACACAGACCACCTCTGCCTCTGGTCTGCAGACGTCTCTTCACACGCACTCACACGTTTGGTGGGCTAAGCCTGGCAAAGGGATCAGTGGAATCACAAAGAAATGTGGGTGAATAGAGGCAGAATGCAGCGAATAGGTTGTATTTTTGTTCACCTGACATCACAACGAATAGTTTAAAGTGGACCAAATCAAATTCAACCCTTGCTACAAATGTTTTTCCTTGTAATTATAGTTCACTCAAAGTTGTATTTTGATATTTTAGTAATCCTTTATTGTTCAGCAACTGCTCACAAGATTCTTGTTTTCACCTACCCCCCCATGCTCTCCCACATCCAGGCATTTAATCGCAAGTATTAAAAAAAAATTCAACTCCTGTAGATATATTAGGAAACATATAGGCTAAAAGTAAACCTGCTGTTTGTCACGTTGAAGAGATGATTTTTAACAAGAAGCAAAGGAACCGGTTTCCATTACTAAGCTGTTTTGCCTCAATATTACAGTTACAATGACCAAAATGTAAAATGATGATCTACTTATGTTATTGTTCATTATATATCATACCCAAAAAAAAGAATGTATCTAAGATAGAGATGGAGTACAGGTCTTAAAGCTAGTATGTCAGGTTATAGTTAGTATATAATGTATCCATATGAAACAAAACTGTCAGTAAGTTTAAGGTAATTTTCGTTACTATACATTAACTAAGATTACATTATTTTCACACAATAGCCTCAGAAAGACTGAGGCTCTGTGGCCTCTCAAGTGTGCTACTGTTAAAGATAGAAACATTCATTCAAGGAATATATATTTAAGGAAAATCGTTGAGCTCGGTACTGCAATATTAGATTCCAAAACTCTTTTTCAATTCTGAAATACTTAATTGTTGAGTCTAGCACCAAACCAAGTGTTTTACAGCACATAGTTTTTCAAAGATTCAGAGCATTGACAGCATTTGAAAACTTGGATACAAAGAGATACTTAAGACCTATTCAGACAGGATTAGGTTTAACTTCGGGACCTTGGGTAAATTGATACAATTATGAACTTTGTCTATGCTTCTAGTTCCGCATAAATCATCCATGTCTTTAAAAATGTCCGTTAACATTCCTCAGAATTTTACCGACCTCTGGTAAATCTAGTCCCATGCGAATGCTCATATCTGTTTTTGTGCTTTGAAGCTCACTCGATTCAGAATGTCTTTTTCTCCATTTTACAAAACCAACCAAATTTGAATATGAATAAAACTATTAATTTGCACCTTTGGACCTTTCTCCAATCGGATTATTGCGACACCAAGTAACATGGGTTCTTTTGGGAACGTTTATGCGTTTTTGGTGCATGGTGTTTCATAAGAAATATTATTACGTGGATGTTATTCTGAACGCAACAACGAGGTGCCTACCGACGTTTAACACTTCAGTACAGGCAAAAACAAACCTATATTTGAAATTTGATGTAATACTAGCAACAGAGCTGAATTCAATAGTTCTTTTCATTTCATTTACCTGTTCAGAAATCTGTAAAACCGGCTGAACTACGTACATTGCTTCCCTCTCACAAATGTTCCTCTATAGTGGCATCACTGAAAGATTGCACACATAAATGGATATGACCAGGACATCAAGAGGACTGACCTGAAGGGGGCTGATCCCCTCCAAAATGGTGACAATGACACTTGACATGTGAAGCAGAGACTGGAGCTCACGGTTGCAGACATGTACGTACACAGTAGATGCAGAGTCACCCAAGTGGAAGCTCACCTGGTGCCTGGCCCAGTACCTCCTCACTGCCATGGGACGTACAAACCTCACGCCCCCTAACCAGACACTCATGGGTTCAGTCTCACACAGGAATCCAACAATTCAAGTATTTATTGTGATCAATTATGAGGAAAGCTTAATTAAAGTATCAAAGAAACATATGAAGATTTGCATATTTAACAGGAATGATCTGTTATTTGTTGATTTGCCTGTTTTTTGTATTTTGTATCTGAACACAATATAACCTGGCTGAAATGCAGTACACCAAATCAGTCTTAAGGTACATGCACAAACAAAGCGCCCAAAAATGTGTGCTCTTGACATGCAAACTTCAGAGCGGAGCTATGTCAGTGGTTTGGTTGGTAGAGGCTTTAGATTGGGAGTTCACTCATGAATTGTGCGACGCACTGCACTCATCCAAAGGTATAAAACAACAGACAGCTGGTCTGCCACAAATGCTGGACAATCTTTCTCTTCTATATGATTACTATCCTGGAGCAGCATCTAAACTTTATGTGAAGCTGATTGAATGAGGTGAAAAGTTGTGGAAATTCTCAGAGCTGGACATGCAGACAAGAGGAGGACTCTTTTGTGCGATACGATGTTTTCTTTTGACGTTTTCTTCTATTAGTCATGCATGCTTTATGTACTTTTATTATTCTATGTGAATTTAATTAATGTTTTATGTGTACGTATTAATAAAGACACAGAGAACAGCTAATCAACATCAAATTTGGGCAAATAAAACAATAGTTCAATTTAGGACAGTTGCATGTTGAGCGTTGTGTTCACGTTGATGGGCCATTCGCTGTGTTCACGCTGCTCGATCCGCCCGAAATGGCAGCACCTCCACAAAGGATTTTAACATAGAAAATGATCACGTGATCACGTCCAATGTATCTACGGCTTTAGAGCGCTGAATGTGTAATTTTTGTAGTCATGACAACTGTTACAAGGGCACAACATGTTGTATCACATTGACCTTCAGTTATTAATATTGAGCACTAGTGTTAATTGGCATGAAATCTCCAAAGTATTGGAGGGTTAGAGTCCAAATTATCTAGTTATACATTGCTGTACATAATCAGGAAGGGTGCCAAGGTGGGATCAATGTATGCCTCTGAGTGTAAGAGTTTTTTTTTTTTTTTAAGTTATCTGTTTCTTTATTATTATACTTCTGTGCCTAATCTGTGTTGCAACATTAGAATTTCCCCATTATGGGACAAATAAAGGTTATCTTATCTTAAATCAAGTAAAAACAATGTGGCACATAATTGAGTTCATGAAAAGTGAATATTTGCATTTTCCTGAGTAAATATTGTTCCATTATGAATTCATTTTAGACAATGGATTATTTTAAATGCCGCGCGCTTTTTCAACCAAAAGAACCAGCGACACAATTTAAGTTTATTTTGAGATTGTAATCAGTGAAAGCGAGCTAATCTGTTCATTAAATGTTTACCTTAAACCTACTGGCTTTAAGTTTATACAGTTATTCTAGAGGCAAGATTCATGTGGTTAGTTGCTTGCCCATTATTCAAGGCCACCGTAATGTAAATAAAGCACTTAATGGGGTTGAGGGTTAAACGGGGGTCAGATGAAGTTGACCTCTGGTTAATGATTATAACTTCTGCTGTCAGCACTTTTCTTTTCTGGTAAGAAAAAGCTCAGCAACAGAACCAATCAACACTGGCTCTGAAAATGGTGCAGAAGTAATAACATCAGTCTCTACGCTAAATACACTAAACCCATATACTGTTTATTTATAAAGTAAAATAAGTTCTAATATTAATCCAGTGTAATATGGGCTTTATTTGATTATACGAAAACATTTTTAAAACACATTTTGTTTGCCTTTGTGAATCTGCCACATCAATTCAATAAAAATCATCTTAATTTTCTTTTGCCTTTGTAAAAACGTATGCACACATTATTAATACATGATTCTGCAACTAGTACAGTATATACTTATTCAGTTGTTACAGATTTCTAAAGAAAAAAAAGGATCTAACACTAACTTTAATTTACATCTAGTTAAAATATAGTCACCCATAAACCAGTCAAAACTAACACAAACCAGATACATACAGTTTTGCCACACCTGCTCAAGAGCCTCTGAATGGAAAGTTTAAATCTAATAAATGCAAGTTCTATAAAGCAAACCTACAATACAGCAGTAAAGTTGGTGTTCCCCATTTCACCAAATAAAACTGCAGATGTACAATATATCATGTTCAATTTCTTCTCCTTCATTCAGCCATGGCAAGGCAGCCACCTGCAGTCTGTGGATTATTGTATCGATCATATAATTCAAATGCACGTCAGAGCCAAGCATTCATTTCTCTGCTGCTGAACAACGTGGTGTACGGCCATTTGTAACATTATGTCAGTGTGACTGTAAAGAACGCTGAGCAGTAGAAATGTTAAACAATGCAACGTGTAAGATATAAGTCCGTGGAGAGAAATGAGCATGGTTAATAATAGAAAATAGACAGTAAATAGATAGTTCAAACCCACAATTATCCCTCAGGCTACAACAGTGTCCCTGGAAATATTTTGAGTGCACAGAATACTTGAGTAGAAGACAAACTGGATTTATTTAAATGTTGAGTGATACTAAACACCACCAACAACCACAGTCCAGATGTCCTGTAAAACTGGACCCTGAATGAAGGACTATAGGAGAGAGTGAAGAGGAAGGAGGGGAAAGGTCTGGCCCATCGAGGACCAGCCTTCGACTGCACTTCAAACCCGCCCCTGCAGGTGTGTGTCCAATGGAAGCTAGTCTTTTTAAAATGCATTGGCTGTGTTTATGGAGTATAAGCAGAGCAAGGCTTAAGCCGGACAGCCCTATGACATGTGCATCAGCTCCTGTAATATCGTGAGATCAAGGCACCAAGGCGGTGCAGCCGGTGAAAAGTAACTGCAGCTACAAATGATGGGATGATGGCATGATGGGAGATGCAGTTCTGTGTAACGTTGTATAGCTGATTGGGCAGCACAGTTTATCCTCTTCTCTCATCTCATCTACTTTTAATATACTCACTGATGGTCCAAATTAAACAGTAGGTCCAGGCTCTTGTACAATAAAGACAGTATAAGTTCTATACAATCTTGGTGTTCTAGAAATAATTTTCACCATAAATCAAGACCAAGCTAAAACATTTTTGTATGGTGTATCATGGCCTTATTCCACATCATGCAGCTCCGGTGCACCACTGAACGCCTCCATCTGAGGGCACAGATCCTTGCTTTTTGGATGCGTTTTGTCTCCTCGGGGCCGCTCCATGCAAGGCCCCGGAGCCCCAATGTGTTCGAGAAGAGTATGTGCGGAGAGCTGAGTTTGTGAAATAAAAGCAATTTTTTTCTAAAGCAGGAGTTTTCTGGGATTGCTCTTTGGGTCCGCAATCTGGTTGGACGCCTGCGAAGTGAAACTGTGGTGCAGACCTGTACAGCGCATAAATGGACTTCACTTCAATGGCTGCATAAGTACTGTGTGTGGCAGAGCGGGGCGGAGCTGCATGGTGTGGAATTAGCCCATCAGTCCGTGCTGTTTGAGGGAGACAGGAGCTGCCTGATCTGAGGCTGCCTCTCTGTTTTCGGGCTTGAGGAGTGTTCAACTTGATTCCAGGAGATTCCGCCCCTTGGCTCTTGCCGACAATCCAGGCGGTTGTTTGGGGAACACAAATAAGTTATCCAGAATAACCACCTCTCTAATTCTTCACAAAGAGCGATACTGGTCACCACACCCGTCGTCATGCCTCGAGTCAAACTCAAACAGAGTCTGATTTATTTTATTGACACGTGCTACAAAGGAGCTCATTGGCCATCGATCTTCTCTCACCCTCGACATTGAATCTTATGAAAACTATGCTTTGGTTTTCAGTCTCCTGTGATATTTAATCCCCTTCATTTTTTCCTCATAAGCAGCCATGTTTGTTTTGATATGGATGGCGGGCCATGCCTGTCCGTGATTGGCTAATCCACCTGTCAATCACACACACATCTGAACTCTGGGAGATTAAAGTTTGAATTCCAGTTTTGGGCATCTTTTGTAATCGATCTGTGAAGTGAGCCTATTAACTTCAACTAATACTACTTAAAGTGGGAGACAGGTTCAAAACTCACCCATGCATGTTTTTTCCACTAAAGAAATATTGATGAATGAACAAATAAATACCCCAAGTCTACTTGCTCATCCATAAAAGTCACGACACACTACTGGTGTTAACTTACCACTGTTAGGGACATATGCAAACGGGAACAAGATAAATGAATATTTAGTCCTTCCAGATGAAAAGTGTGCTTATGGTTAGTGATGTCTAGGACAATATTACCTTCTTCATCAGAGCTCTACCCAGTGTGCATAAAGCGTATGTTTTGTGCATAATTAATGACAATTATCAGGCTGACTAAAGTAGGTGCAGAGAGGCCATTTACCAGCAACCCAAAAACACAATCCAGAGACAAAATGGTGTGAAAAGTAGCACAGATCAACAACAGCAGTAGTTCTCATGAGGACCTTCCTCTGAAGAACACATGGTTCTGAGCACAGCCTGACCCTACCGCGTGAACCACACGAGGAAAAAACGTGGCAAACAGGCAAAACGTGCTGGTTGTTGATTTTAAGAAGCCATTTTTTACCATAATATAAATATACTGTATATTTAATTATATTCATATTACTTTTATAATCATACAAATGTTTATTTTTTTCTATTAACAATTTGCTGTGACTTTCTTGGAGAAAAAAAGACATCTTTAGAAATAAGACATTTAGTTGGTTTCATCATTATTATTCTGATTATGATTAAGAGCAATAAAATGTGTTTAAAACTACATTTTATTGTTTCTCAACTTTTCAAAATCCCTCTTCTAAGCTCATTGTTGTCAAACCATACATTGCCATGGGACTAACTCCATCCCATTTTCTTTGCTTTTATGAAGGGCACAATAAATGTTGCAAACAAGGTAGTTTATGTGTGCTTCCATATGTTAATATAAAACATAAAGCGCTAGTGGATGCGGTCCCTGACTTCAAAGTGGCATTATTCATTCCCTTTTTGACTGTTTCCTGGCACTTTATCAAGCACAGAGACAAACTGGCGCAAGTCCCTCAGTCACCCCACCTCTTCCTCAGTCGAAAAACTTCTCATCAAAGAAAATGCAAGAGTTAATGTTCAGCGCAACCAATAGAGGATTAGCTTATCCTGTCTTGAGAAGAGAGGGAAACAAGTGTGCTGTTAGAATAAGAACGAAGGCATCCATTGGGTTCGCTGAAACGCTAATGAGGTCCAAATCTACCACTGGCTAATTAGCCATGAGACACTGTGACATAAGGATGGATGGCGCGGGGGCAGGGCAGATTTGAAGGGAAGACAATGAAGAGGGAGTGGAGGAAGTAAGGGGATGAAGGGTGAGAGCATGGGACACTTAGGGCACAAGGGGTGTGGGAGGAAGTGCATACTGTACAAACATAGCAGGTAAGCCAGCAGTTTGCAACTTTTTTTGTCTTGAGGACCGCTCAAACGGACAAGTTAGCTGCAAGCCTATCTTACAAGCCTATCTCCTGTACATATGAGTATTTTGTTTTTCTCCTCACTGTTTATTAAAAATCATACTACTCCTCTCTGCCCCATCTAATTTGGGTTCAGAGCAGATTGGCTGTGTATTAGTGGTCCACCCTGCTTCACTTCTCATACTGCCAAAAGGCTGTGGTTCTGTGTATATAATAATGACATATGTCAAGGTTTGTTAGAGATAAGATCTAGTTAGATAAATCTAAAGACTTAATTCCTCCTTTCACAATTTGAAAATCAAGCTGACCAGATTTGATTGACAATTAGTTGTATGGAAGAAAAAAAATAAAAGTCTTATTGGTAGGTGACATTGAACAAGGAACAGATATCAATATAAAATAAGATCACGCATCAGTAAAACATGGTATTCTGAGAACAAGTAAGTTATACTAAGACCTAAAATAATGTCAAATCTGTTATGAATGTGAGAGCTGAAAAGATGCAGCTAAAGTAGATGACATTTTTGTATTTGTCCCCTAAATATATTTTAATTCTGTAAGTGGAACAAATTGAGTGTCAGATATGTTAAGAGACATTTTAGTGGACATTAAGTCCACTAAAATTAAGACATTAAGTGGACATTATGGAGAATAAAACAAACAAGAAGAAATTGGACATTCATTGTAAAAGCTTTAAGAAGAAACAATTTACAACTATCTAAAAAACTGCACTATTGTTTGTTTGAAAGGACCAAAAACAACTTCGGGAGATCAGAGTTGGACAGGTACACGGAGACCGCAAAACTTCTTGATGAAATGATGGAAATGGATATTTGACATGATTTAATGTTAATTTGTGATTACCTGGTATGTATCTTACGTCTTTATTCTGCTTAATCAGAATGTTGTTGTTGTGAAATAGTGTAAACAAGTACAATAACTATTCAGATATTCATGCATGTATTCTTTCTGCATTAAACCTTGCTCTAATCTTTCTTTTTCTCTCCCCATCACCATCCATCCCTCAGTTTACATGTGGAGCATGTTAATCGATCGCCTCGCAGTCGGAGCAAACACACAGCAAAGCAATAGATGTCCAATAAATCATGCATCAATGCAGCCACCCAAGTGTGAAAGGCTTTGGAATTGTTTTGGGCCTTTTTCACACACAACAAATTGCACTTACACATTTCAGCATGCAGCCATTATGAAAACAACATAAATCAAAATAATACAAGTGGAGATTGAATTTAGTGAAGTTTGGAGATAGGATAAGGAGATAAATGCTGGAGAGATAACAAACATTACCTATTTGACCTTTGAAACAGAATAATATATAGCAAATAATGGATTACCCTATACTGTACTTTTTGGACTTTAAGCCGCTAATTTTTTTCCCATGCATTGAACCCTGCGGCGCATACAACGGTGCGATTAATTTATCGATTTTTACTGGCTAATGGCCACCGGGGGGCCCTCTAGCAGGAAGTTGAAGCATTTGACACACTGTAGAAGAAGACGTCAGTGGACAGCGGTCACTTTATTTTAAGCTTCAAAACGCTGTGTGTTTTATTACAATCAGACTCATTCCCGGAGAAAGTAGTCTAATGAAGAAGTGAATCTAGATGTGGTGAAACGCAAAGACACACGTGGAGCCCGGACATGCGATACACGGCGGCTTATTGACAGGTGCGGCCCGTATATGTACACTGTCTTGTTTCTTTGTAAATTCTGTTGGAGTGGCTTTTATTCAGGAGCGCTGTAAAGCTCAAAAAGTACAGTAATTATTGATTTATTTTTGCAAGTGAGTTGCAATGTTGTGTTTCCCCCAAATACAAAGCACACATACCAATCTCTGCAGACTACAACTACCCTTCAACAAGGATGTAAGGAGCTTTGGACGAGTTAGCGGGATTTAAATACCTACTTTTGCAGTTTGAAAATCCGGTACCTCATGCTTTAAAATGCATGGTGCACAATGGCCTTTTTAGCATACGTTTTTCCTTTTTTACCCTGAGATTAAAAGGAGTAAACCTCCATCAATTCTATGATTTTCTACAAAAGCTGATTTAAATTATATTTTCTTATGAGTCCTGTAACTAGGAACCAGCCACTGCACGCTTACTTTTCTTTCAAGCCGTCGCTAATGGCCCTCGATCAACACACATACACAATATCGATCATTGCTTGATTGCATTCTCAACACTGGACTTCCTGATCTCCACACGCTTCACCATTTACCTGATACTTCAAAATATTGCACTAATCACACAGCTCTCACTTATCTCAAATTCACACTCTGTGCATATAGGTTAGTGCTGGATATAGTCAGCTCCAGAGGAACAGAAATTACGCCGTGGCTCTGGTTGCCACGATAATGTGTAAACTTCTGGTGCTATTGCTGCGTTCCAGTCGCTCTTGTAGGTCAGAGTTTCCATGTTGTGACGTGTGAATTCACACTGAAACATCTCAGAATTCCTACTTGAAAACTGTTGTAACATTTCTGTACTCCAAATTTATTCGAATAAGAAAATCCAACATTGTACCCTGCATTTGATGAAAGTTGATCATCTGACAGTTATACATTAATAGTACTTGTGTTATTTCCCTTGTTAGTTGCTCTAAACTTTCTACCTGTTGGCTCTAAACCTGCGCAGCCATTGAGCCTCTGCAGTTATTAATGCACTGTTATACTAGTGTCGCTGTCAACGAAAGAAACAAATGTATACATAAGTGTAAAACTATAAATATGGAAACATTTATTACAATTTCAATGAAGAGCAGCAGTTGGCATGCCCTCCTCCAGAAGAAATACACAGTCCCCCCATAACAACACAACATTAATAATAACCTTGTTCCTAAACTTTGATTGATCAAATCTGACCGTCCCTCTGGAGTATACTGTCCATCACCAACTACATAGGATGTTTGCCTGTAAAGTCTAGAAGATGACTTGTGAAGGCTGCTGTAGAGAGCAGAGGCTATGATGCTGTGTGCACGTCTGACAGCCAAAGTACATAGTGTGATCCCAGCAGGTGGCTTTGGATTAGTGTTATGATGACCACAGAGGAACATTATGGGCTCGGATCCGTTTTGTCATCTTAGTCTTCCCATTTGTCGACATGGCTGTTTGGTCTTAGACATTGGAGTGCAAACTGTTGGCAATCAAGGGTATGCTGAAGTTTATATATTCATTGTGAACCTATTGTTGTCTACATTTCTACAGCAATTTGTTTCCATAATACGTCTGCTATCCGCCCGATAATTAATTCAGATTAGGTAGATAAGTAAATGGCTACTGTTTACTGATCCATTTTTTCAGTTATTGTCATTGCTGATAGGCCCAATAATCTTGTGTGGCATCACTTCTTTACCATTAAGTTCTTCTGTTGTTGGAGCAATGCAATTTCAACACTTCCAGTTGTATGCAATTGACCTTGTTTAATGTAAATTAACAAAGGTACTCTGTAGGTTTGGACGATATGATGGGAAAAAAAACAGCTCTGCTCAAACACTGTCACTTTTGCCCACCAAATAGTTGGGTGGAGATAGGATAAGAAGTGCCTGATGGAGACTATGGGCTCACACAACATGGTCCAGCTACCGTTGCTGTGCCGGAGCAGTCTGGTTGCAGTGTGCCTCTCACACTTGGAGTGGAGCACTGCGGTGCTGTTTCTGTCACAGGCTCTGACCTTCGACAGAGTTCACGTCATAACTAACCATGTATATAGGAATTACTGGTAAACAAAGAACTATTTACTTACGGTTTGGTTTTGGATTGTATTCACTTCAGTTCTTTTTATCTTTATTTTTCTTCAAACACTGGGTATACACGGAAGTTTTATTTCGATTTATCCCTTGTCGTTCATGGTCTCGAATAACAGAACGGATGTGGTGCAAAACACTTAGTGACCCAATATCACTGGTTATGATGTAATACGGTGGTAGTAAATGTAGTGGTGTGAATAGATGGGTGTGATTTAGAAAAAAATATGGATGCATTTCACCCACACTCATAATTTCCTGTTGGTATCTGTATATTGTCTCATTTTGACAACTTCACTTTAAAGGCCTGCAGCGGGCTGCGGCAGTCCGATGAATATTCAATCCAACAGAAAGCACCTCCACCAGTACCACCGTACACGCGGAGCGCAAACATGTGATGTACAGCGGTCTGCAGTTTAGAACCCACTGCAGTGAAATGAGACTTTCTTGACCCGACCTGACCCACTAGTCAAAAGACTACCTGTGCATCACTACCATGGACCATATTTCTGTGTAAATATCTCATGTTACAACGTAACACTCACTCGGTAAGTACGAGCTCAGGAGCAGATGCACCAGTTGTGAAGACACAGACAATCAGCTCACACAGAGTAATCAAGGACAGAGGGGACAGTATGGACAGCTCAGATGTTTGTTAAGCTTTTAAATGCTGAGTGTTTAATTACAATCCAACTCATATTCACTGAGAAATTAGTCAAATTAGACCCGCGGCGCAGCAGATCACAAGAACCCCGGTTAAAAAGACAGCCCTGGCGCATCACAAACGTGTACTATATATATATAAATATATCATGTTACAACTTGGGCATCTGTGGCTCATGAACAAGTTCTATTTTCTTCATAAATTTCGTGTGCATGGTTTTATTCAGGAACGCTGTATAGCCCGGAACGCATGGTACTTATATTATTATTATATATGTATAGGTTACAATGCACTTAGAACTTTTACTTGAGCACATGTTTTGGTCCCTCTTCCCACTGTGAGTAAATCTATAAGTGAAAAAACCTTGATGACATGAAAATTTTTGAACATTGTGTTTCTTGCACTGCTCCATTAGATATGATTTTTGATCATATTTTTTTCAAATTTGTTTAATCTACCCTTTGAAAATACCAAATTTTGCAGCTTATTTGTTTATTCTGCTTTGCATATCATGTTATTTTATGTTACAAAACCACCTTCAAAATAGATGAGCCATTTCAAGGGGTCATCCTTAATAAATAAATTAATAAATAGTTTAATGTTGTGTCCTTCAAATTAGAAAAAGCTCACCTGTTACATACTTTTTTGCTCATACTTGACTAAATTGCTTGGATCCCTTTGTCCGTATTTTTCTCACTCTTTCTCTCTCCTTTTTTTTTGCAGTGTAGCGTAAAACCCATACTTTGAAGACGTACAACTACAATAGGTGGCGGTAAATGCACCTTTCCATTAAAAGTAACATAAGAAGAAGAAGAGCTTCAATGCAATGTGGATTTCCTGCTTCCACTATACAACCACCTTTTAGTATAATATACAGTATTTACATACCGTAAGCGCCAGAGAAGCTCCATGTATCAGTTCCCTGTCTTCCCCTTTAGTCTGTCTATTGAACTGTCTCCATCCCACCTTGTTACCTTACTCTCCATATTCACACATGTCTCTCCACCTCTCCATCCCAGCCTGTCTCCCTGTTTAAACCCTTAGGTGTCAATCTGTTTGTCTTTGCTGTCTCAATTCTTCATTTGGAGTTGTCACTCATACACTCATGACACACACCTCTCTTTCCTCTTTTTCCTGTTTCTCTTATAACAAACTGCCATAATGTCTGGGAAGTGCCTCGGGGCTGATAGTGTGTGTAATAACAAAACCGCTAGCGTTTCCTTAGCGATGCCATAGAGACGCCTCCTTCCTCTCTCCATCTGTCCAGATACATTGTTGGATTTGGGGAAAGGAGAGAGAGGGAGAAAATAAGGCGCTGTCAGTAGGGCGGCTATAAATTCTGCTGTTTCATCTGTGCAGTTCCCAAACTGGGCAACGGGTGGCGCTAGAATGCAAGGGAAAGACAAAGCACAGGACGTAACGTCCATTGGTCTCAACAATGCACTGAATGTGAGTTCAGTGACTCCAATGTAAGTGAATTATTCAAATACATTGTTTAGAGAAGTGAAAGAAGTACATTAACATTGCAAAAGTAATAGTAATATTGAGTGATAGTAATTTAAAGCATTATAACAAACTATGCTACTCAAAATAGCTGAACTGCATTACTACTACTACTACTACTACTACTACTACTACTACTACTACTACTACTAATGCTGATGATGGTGATCATCAAATTATTATTTTTTTAATCAATGCTTGAAAAAAAAAAGTTATTGATGATTTGAAGTAGGTTCTTAATTTGTGTTCAATCAATGTCCCAGCACTCTCAGAATTCACAGCAGTCTTTTTGTTTCTTGAGCAATGCTGAATGCCTTCCTTGAGATGTTCTTGAATACAGGTTTTGGCTTCTCTACCTCCCACTGACAATGTGTTTCTTCAGCCGGCTCCATTTAACTGCTATAAAATGGATTTCTTATTTTTCTGCTCCAATATCCATCCACCAGCAGCCTCTATTTTGTTATTTAAAGCATGTTAGCGCAGACACAAGTTTGCAAGTCATAAGTCAATGTGGACTCCAGCGAATTGGTGTGATGGAGAGCGCTGGACTCTGCAGCGAGAATTATGATCAACAATCAATAGCCCGCATTGACAAAACCCACACACTAATACACATAGACGCACACAGACGCACACAGACTGCCTCCATCACTTTGATGCTTTTGTCACTGCACCTGTTTTTAATCAACTTCCAAGGCCGCACGAACACACACACACATGCAGGCACACACACACACACACACGCAGGCACACACACACACACGCAGGCACACACACACACACACACTTTTGGCATCTTGTCTCTCACACCAGGAGAAGAAGGAGAAAGAGAGAGCAATAGTAATTTATTAGTAACTTTTTTCTAAGTGCTGGACGATAAGTCTGAGAATGGATCACACCAGTCATTTTCACAGCCTCACAATTTATCACTGCAGCACTAAGAAAAAATGTACAAGAGTAAAAGTTAATTTAAGAATCAAGTACATGGAATACACTTACTAGATAGACATATTTTTACTGCAACTGCTAAAACTACACGCTCACCAGATTTGTATATTGTTGTAACCAAGTCAGCTAGTAATAACTTTGCTCAAAGCAATTTTTTTTCTTTGTGCTAATGTTATGAAAAATTGCTCAGATCCTTAAGTTTAGTCCCTATTGTATAGTGGCACTGCACTTTTCTGGACTGAGATGTCTGATGTTTTTCCAAAGATTTGTTGTAGCCACTCCTCCAGTGTGGGGGTCACTGCCACAAGTGCTTCAATGATCACGGGGGCCACTCTCACCTTTCAGGTCTTCTCCGGCTCTTCTCTGAGCCCTTGGTATTTCTTCAATTCATTTGGTTCATTTTTCCTGATGTTGCCATCCCTTGGTATTGCCACGTCAACCACAACAGCTTTCAACTGCTGTTTATCCACCACCACAATGTCTGGTTGGTTTGCCATTACCATTCTGTCAGTCTGTATCTGAAAGTCCCACAGGATCTTGGCTCGGTCGTTTCCCACTTTGACCTTGGGGTTTCCAGTCCATACTCCGCACAAATGGTCCTGAACACTATGCCACCCACTTGGTTATAGCTCTCAATGTATGCTTTCCCTGCCAGCATATATATACAATTAGTACTGAGTAAGAGCCTGTCACTTTGTGTGCCAAAGTGTTGTTTGACACTATAAATTCTATTGTTTGTCCTTCAGCTGCAGTGACTCCTGTTTCCTGCAAAGCTGACAGCAATGAATTCCTCAGGTTCTTTATCAATAAGATCAAGATGATCAAAGACCAAATCCCACTCCCATTGTCTGATAAACCTGTTTCTGTGGAGCCTGTTTCCCAAAACTGGTCTTCTTTTAAGCCTGTCACTCTAGAAGACATCTCAGCTCTGGTGACCAAGATGAAACCCTCCTCTTGTACATCAGATGCCCTTCCCTGCAGGCTCTTCCTCAAAGTGTTTGATGTTATTGGCCCCTGGGTTACCAAAATGGTAAATCTCTCTCTTTCTACTGGTGTGTTTCCTGGTCCATTTAAACATGCCATAGTTGAGCCTTTACTGAAAAAAACAAACTTGGACCCGACAGACCCCAAAAGTTTCAGACCCATATCAAAGCTCCCGTTCATGTCCAAGATCCTAGAGAAGGTGGTCTCTGAACAATTGTCCGATTTCCTTGATCAGTCAAACATTCACGACTCTTTTCAATCTGGTTTCCGCAAACATCATTCTACGGAAACCGCATTGCTCAAAGTGTCCAGTGACATTATGATGTCTGCTGATTCTGGGAAATGCACTGTTTTAGTTCTGTTGGATCTGTCTGCAGCCTTTGACACTGTCGACCATCATATCCTGTTGAACAGACTGAGGGACCTGATTGGACTGTCGGGGTCAGTTCTTCATTGGTTTTCCTCATATTTATCCGGTCGGAGCTTTAGTGTTGCTGCAAACCAAATAATGTCCGACTCAGCTGATCTGTTGTGTGGAGTTCCTCAGGGCTCCGTCTTGGGTCCCGTCCTATTTCTGCTTTATATAATTCCCCTGGGAATGATCATTAAAGAGTTTAGTGATGTGTTCTATCACCTGTTCGCTGACGATATTCAGCTCTATTGCTCTTTTAAACCTTCTGAGATCCAGAAGCTGAACTCCTTGGTCAGTTGTTTAGTGCAAATTAAACAATGGCTGAGTCAAAACTCGTTGCAGCTAAATGCTGACAAAACAGAAACTCTGATTATTGCCCCTGATGATGCCATTCCAGGGATAAACCAGTACTTGGGTGTTTTAGGTCAGACTGCTAAACCAAGTCTTAGAAACTTGGGTGTTGTCTTTGACAAAGACATGTCTTTAGAGCACCACTCCAAGCTGTTGACGAGGAACTGTTTCTTTCAGTTGAGGAAAATCTCTAAGCTCAGGAAAATGGTGTCTCAAAATGACCTGGAACTTATAATTCATGCATTTGTGTCTTCACGTTTGGACTATTGTAACAGTTTGTTTTCCTGTCTTAACAAGAAGGAACTCTCTCGTCTGCAGCTGGTCCAGAACTCTGCAGCGAGGATCTTGACCCGCACAAATAGAAGGGCCCACATTTCACCCATTCTTAAAGCCCTTCACTGGCTGCCGGTCTCCTACCGGATACAGTTTAAAATTCTTGTTTTAACTTTTAGAGCTTTAAATGGTCAGGTCCCATCGTACATCAGCGATCTGATTACACCATACGCTCCCTCTCGCTCACTAAGGTCCTTGGACCAGAAACTGTTGCTGGTTCCTCGCACCCGTTTTCGGACCAGAGGAGACAGATCCTTCCAGGCTGTTGCCCCCAGACTCTGGAACGATCTTCTGTTCTCCTTACGGTCACTGGACTCAGTTACTGCTTTTAAGGGTCAGCTTAAAACCTTTTTATTTAGTCAAGCCTTTTAAATGCACTTGTTTTAGGGACTGATTTTACTGTATATTGTTGTATATGTATTGTTCACTGTAAGTTTTTTTGTGTTTTTATTGTTTTATTCTGTGTTTTGTGAAGCACTTTGTGACCTTTGTCTGTGAAAGGTGCTATATAAATAAAATGTACTTACTTACTTACTTACATCTATAGTCTAATTAAAACTGGTGACAAATACTTGCAGCAGGTGAAATTAAACTCTTTACTTTAAATTGAGCTGTAGGTTTTCATTAGCTGTACATTTCACAGACTTTCGTTTTAAGATTCTGCTTGGATTACACTAGATTTCACAATTACTGATGAAAGGATGTAGACACATATCATGGTGGAAGTGGAAAGATAAAAAGTTTGAGCTAGTACTTGAGCTAGTACTTCAAATTAGTATATGTATTCTAGAAATCCATAACTGTGGTAGTAATGCAGAAGTAAAATCATACGTATAAGGGGTGCTATGTTGTTGACAATAGTAGTTTACCACCACCAAGTGTGGATTGAATATACTATACAATCTAAAGTGCTATATAAATCAAAACCAGTGTGAATAATTCTTCTGCAAGGCTTCCCATTAAATTGAGAGAGCAGAGACAACCAGAGATACTTGGATAAGCCTGTATAAATGGGACTTATTGGTAGTTAAAGGTATGGTTAAGAGTGGAGAATTCCAGTGCCCGGTGACTCTGAAAAATTCATCCCAGTGCCCAGTAGCTCTGGAGAGGGCTTCTCGTGCCCCATCGACGATTCTGGGAAAATGAATGATGAGGAGAAAGCGGCCGATATGAGCTGCTCCACGTTGAACCAAGGAGGTGGATGAGGAAATGGTAGTGTGGATGGGAGTAGTGTAGATGGGAGTAGCGTGGATTGTAGTAGCGTGGATCGTAGTAGCCTGGATCGTAGTAGCGTGGATCGGAGTAGCGTGGATCATAGTAGCGTGGATGGGAATAGCGTGGATCGAAGTAGCGTGGATCGGAGTAGCGTGGATGGCAGCAGCGTGGATCGGAGTAGCGTGGATGGCAGTAGCGTGGATCGGAGTGGCGTGGATCGGAGTAGCGTGGATCGGAGTAGCGTGGATCGGAGTAGCGTGGATCGGAGTAGCGTGGATCGGAGTAGCGTGGAACGGAGTAGCGTGGATGGCAGCAGCGTGGATCGGAGTAGCGTGGATGGGAGTGGCGTGGATCGGAGTGGGGTGGATCGGAGTAGCGTGGATCGGAGTAGCGTGGATCGGAGTAGCGTGGATCGGAGTAGCGTGGATCGGAGTAGCGTGGATCGGAGTAGCGTGGATCGGAGTAGCGTGGAACGGAGTAGCGTGGATGGCAGCAGCGTGGATGGGAGTAGCGTGGATGGGAGTGGCGTGGATCGGAGTGGGGTGGATCGGAGTAGCGTGGATCGGAGTAGCGTGGATCGGAGTAGCGTGGATCAGAGTAGCGGGGCGAGAGGTGGCATCAAGCCATATGCAATAGTGAAGGTGAGAAACTGTGAGCAGATATTGCATGAGGCACGGTGGGCTGTGGTTTGGAAAGCCTGGTCTATGTTATATGCGCTAATAGCCCATAGAGGGCTACTCACATACTCATAGAACTACTGTTACATTAGGTAACTTACATTTACGCTGTAGTGGTTGTAGCTGTAGGTGTAGAAGTGGTGGTAATGGACGGAAAACTGGGGATGGTGGTGGAAAAAGGAAGAAGCAAAAGGGATGAAGGCCCGGGGGATTTTACAACCTGGTTACCCCCATCAGGGGGAGCTGAGAGGACGGGCTATGGTAGAGGAGAGCGCAAAAGACCATTGGGGCGATGGTGATGTCATCAGCTGTGCATGCTCTGGACAGGGAACCAGGAAGTGCGGATTAGAGGTTGTGCGTAGACGCCCCAGAGGTAGAGGTCTGCGGAAGAGGTGCGTTTGGAGAAGATTACTATGTTCAGAAGCCACAGAACGCGACTGCCGTGTGTGCATGGCAGAGAGGGTACCTGCATTTGCAAGTCCTTTTTTCTCACGGAACCTTGACCACAGGAGGATACTATCGACTGGATAGTTCAGATTGGTAAGATGTCAGAATCTAATTGAAAATGGCTCATGATCCACATTCATGCAAACATTGACTCTGAGCAGAGACAACCAGATGCTTGAATAAGTCTAGATAAATAGGGGTTCTGTAGTTAAATAGTGGAGGGGTGGTATCAGAAGGAGGAGTAGGAGGTTGAGGCGTGGTCCAGCTCCTGAACCTCAGTCAATTATTACAACCATAAACTACATTGAAGCTACCCCATGAAGTACAGTGAGGAAAATAGGTATTTGAACACCCTGCAATTTTGCAAGTACTCCCACTTAGAAATTATGGAGGGGTCTGAAATTGTTATCATGCATTTCCACTTTGAGAGAAAGAATCTAAAAAAAAAAAAAATCTGGCCATCATATTGTATGATTTTAAAATAATTTATGTATATGCTATTGCTATAAATAAGTGGAAATGCACACACAAAAACCTTTCAGACCAGACCATACTTTCTAACTAGGAGGAATTGCAAAATTGCTGAGTGTTCAAATACTTATTTTCCTCAATGTATATGACCTAAAGACCAAATAAAGCACATCCTGACTTCACAAAGCAAAGGTTTAATCTGGTGGAGGCTGAATATGGGTGCACAGTGAGCGGGCTGCTCAAGACAGATTTTTCTTCCTTTGTTTCTTTCTTCTTTTTCTTAACCCTGTTATGATGGCCAATTGACCTCTTTCACTTTTTTAAAAGAAATAATTATTATATCTGGTATATCTGGATATAATGCAGAAGTCAAAGGGCATTGTGGCCGAAGGAGGTTGATTGTTTTTTTTCTTTTTAACATGTGTTAAATAATGGATGGGCTAACACATGTTCAATTTTACATCAGCGAAAATTAACTAACAGCTCAAAGAGGCATCAATCGGTCATACTCGTCTATCTTATTCTTAAAACCTAATTGAATAATAACTACAGCACATATGCCAGCACTGTAAGGTTGTTTCCCACTCCCAACAATTTGCTGACTGTCTTTTCTAACATTATGCAATTTTTACATTAATTTAACCAGGAAAGTCCCACTGAGGTGTGGCAAACCTATAGAACCTAGAACATACAAACTTAAAGGGCCAATGCCACCCAAAGGGTTGGCACAGCCCTAATTAATAAGACATAAATACAAATACATATTAAAAACAAAAAAAAATGTTGTTTGTTTTACTTGTGGCAAGGAAAGGCAAGTAAGTTTATTTGCGTACACAAGGAAATTTAAAGTGCTTCACACAACACCCCCAGATTTCTAACTTGATTTGTAGGTCTTAGAGCAAGACTCTGGAGGTGACTGGTAATACTTTCTCTTTGATGACAATGATGACAATGATTTTAGTCTTGTTTGACTTCAAACTGATCTGTTGGATGCAGTGACAGAGTGAATCCACTGGTCCATAGTCTCCTGCCGACAGTGAAACATAGATCTGAGTCTTGTCTACATAATTGTGATAGGACACATTTTCTCTACATATCAGCTGACTTAGAGGTTGAACAGAAAGGGACCCAGGATTGACCCTTGGGGCAACCCACCGGTCAGGGGCATGTGGTCACAGTTACCAATTTCAACAAAGTACTTCCTGTCTTCCAGATAGGACCTTAACCAGTTTAGGGCAGTGCCAGTGATGCCCACCCAGTCCTCTAGTCTCTGTAAGAGGATCCCATGATCGACAGTGTCAAAAGCAGCACTCAGATCTAACAGAATTAAGACTGAGGCTTTGCCCGTGTCAGTGTTCAGGCGGATGTCATGACTGACTGAAAAAAATGAGTTGTTTATTAAGAGGAAATCTGTGAGCTGTTGGTAAACAACCTTTTCAAGGACTTTGACCCAAAATGGCAGATTAGAGATTGTTGTTGATGTTGTTGTTTTATGGCGGTTGGCATCCAATTGTTGCATTACCGCCAGAATTTATTCCTCAGACTTTTCGTAGTCCTCAGACTCTGTCGTAGTCCGTAAAAGTACTCCTTCTGAAATAGCAAACAACAGAAGATACACGCTGACGGTGGATTATTGAGCGTTGTTTGGATATTACGGCAACATAGCGGAACGCCTCGGTCCGTATGACGAGGAAGAGGAGGCGTGACCTGGTCGGTGACGATATGAACAGCGGGGAGGACTCCCCTGGAGCCACTGATCCTGTGCAGCGTAGGGCGTCTTCTTGCTCGTCTATGGAGGGCTCTCTCAGTGAGGAGCAGGGCGGGGGGGTTGCAGATATCGGGGATGTGAGTTCAGAGTGTAAGGTGTTCATAAAGCTCGCGCAGGATAATGCGTCCTTTAAGGGGTGGGATCCGATGGCGTTGACAAGGAGCCTGACTGTAGCTTTGGGAGTGGTCAAGCATGCGAATGTCCTTAGGGATGGCTCGCTGCTGGTCGTGTGCAAGGACGTGGCACAGCAAAGGAAGGCGATTGAAGCTAAGTGTCTGGGTGGGAAGGACATTCTTGTGTCTGATGCTGTAAGAGGCACGGTCAGGGGAGTTATCATAGGCGTCCCTACGACGACATCTGTGGATGACATAAAGGAGAATTTGACTGGAGCTAAGGTGGTGGATGCTAGGCGGTTGAAGGTGACCCGGGATGGGGTAAGGTGTGACAGCCTGTCGATAATGATTAGATTTGAAGGTGAGATCCTGCCTCGTGTGGTGTGCGTTGGGTACATGCGCTATGGCGTACGCCCATATGTTCCGCCGCCCCTGCGCTTCAAGTGCCAGCGCTTTGGGCATATTGCAGCGGTCTGTAGAGGGAAGCAGAGGTGTGGTAAATGTGCAGGAGACCACGAGTATGGGAAGTGTGATGAAGGAGCAAAACTCAAGTGCTGTAACTGTGGGGGAGAGCATAGCTCTGCCTACGGGGGATGCGTGTTCAGCAAGAGGGCTGCTGAGGTGCAAAAAGTTAGAGCCTCTCAAGGCATATCCTACGCGGATGCGGTCAAGAAGGTGTCTGGTAGTCAGGTGAAGGTGGATTCAGTGCGGGCTGCCAGTGCTGCTGGTGACCTAGGCGACAGGGGAGGGGGCAGCGTTGCCCGCGGCCAGGGGGAGGTCCCCACTGGGATCCCTGTGAGTGTGGCTTCCACGGGCAGAGGCCCTGTGGGTGCGGAGGATGTACTGGTTGTGAAGAGGAAAGATTTCTTCCTCTTTATGGTGGAAGTGATTAACTGTACTGGTCAAACCAAGAAGAGATCCGAAAAGACTAGGATCATCGCTAAGGCTGCAGGGAAGTACTTTGGAGCTGGGGGTCCCGAGTGGACGGAGATAGAGGATGCGCTGCGGGAAGGCACCCTGCCCCATTCTGGCAGTGGGAGTGGGGGGGCTCCCGATGCGCCGTCAGGTTCCGGGGGCTCATAATGGCGGTGGTTGTCTTGCAATGGAATGCGCGTAGTCTTCGTGCTAATGGCCAGGAATTTAAGCATTTTGTCTCTACCTTGTTGAACAAGCCTCACGTTATGTGCGTGCAGGAGACTTGGTTACAACCTAGGTGGGTTTTTGGGATACAAGGATATGTGTGTGTTAGGTATGATAGGGAGCAGGGTAGAGGCGGAGGTGTGGCTGTGTTTGTCCGAGATGACCTAAATTACGTTGTTGTCAGTGTGAGTAAAGCGCCGGAGGCTCTGGCGGTGAGGGTCTGGCTGGGTGGTGAAGCTGTTACTGTGGTAACCTTTATAATCCGTGTGGTGAGTTAACGTTAGAGTCCTTACATAGTATCGGTAAGGATGTTCGGGGAAAGGCCATGTGGTGTGGGGATTTTAATGCGCATAGCGCTTTGTGGGGCGGTAGTGGTACCGATAGGTATGGGCAGGTGGTAGAGGGTTTTATCAATCAAAGGGAGTTGGTTTGTCTGAATGATGGGAGTGGGACCCGCTATGATATGGGGACCGGTACGGAAAGTGCAATAGATCTTACGCTTGTATCCAAGGAGTTAGCTGGTGTTTGTAGTTGGGAGGTTCTTGGTAATCTTTCTTTTGGTAGCGATCACTATCTAGTCCGCACCGAGATTGGCTTTGGGAGCTGTGTGGTCAGGGGGACGAGGATCCAGAGGTGGCAGTTGGCAAGGGCGAACTGGGGGGCTTTCCTGAGGAAAGCTGATGATGGTTCTAGGGTTCTGCAGGAAGGAGGATTGACTCAGGTGGATGATCTCAATAGTGCAATTGTCTCGCTCATCACGCAGTCAGCGGTAGGCACGATTCCTAAGAGTGGTGGTAGTGGACATAGGAAGCGGGTGCCGTGGTGGAATGAAGCATGTGGTTATGCTGTTAGGGCAAGAAATGCGGCATTTCGCCGGCTAAGGGTTACCCACACTGAGGGTGCCCTCATTGACTACAAGAGGGCCCGCGCTGTTGTGCGGAAAACTGTAAGAACGGCCAAGAGTGCCTGTTGGAGGCGGTATTGTTCCAAAATTGGGAGAGAAACGCGTCTCGGGGATGTTTGGGGGATGATTAAGCAGATGCATGGGGTTGAGCGCCGTCATGGGACCCCGGTCCTAATACAGAATGGTGTTGAAGCATTCAGCGACGTTGACAAAGCTGAACTGTTGGCCAGCACCTTTGTGTCGGTGCACAGCTCTGACAATCTCTCACCTGCGGAAGGCACAACAGGGAGAGTACTTTGGCCCAGAATTCTGAGCTGATTGGGCACCAGCCTTCGACTCAAGATGACCTTGACCTTCCGTTTAGTTTGTTTGAGCTAAGGAGAGCACTTTCTAAGGCGAAACAGACAGCCCCGGGTAAAGATGAGGTGTGCTATGACATGCTCTCTCATTTGACTGATGACACGCTTGGGCTAGTCCTGGGTCTTTTCAACCGTGTTTGGGATTCAGGTTGTGTTCCATCTGCGTGGAGACAGTCTACGGTGGTGCCGGTTCTGAAGCCGGGTAGGCCAGCGTCTGACCCTTCAAGTTATAGGCCGATTGCCTTGACGTCGCAGCTCGGGAAAACGATGGAGCGCATGGTTACCGAGCGGTTGGATTAATTCTTGGAGATTCAGGGTTTGCTTCCCGCGCACCAGAGTGGTTTCCGTAGGGGCAGGAACACCATGGATTCCGTGTTGTGTTTGGAATCTGATATCCAGCTGGCCAGGGCTCAGAAAGAAAAGGTTATTGCAGTTATTGCTCTTTGATGTGGAGAAGGCGTACGATATGGTTTGGAAGGATGGGCTCCTCATTAAGCTGCGGAAGTGTGGTGTGAAGGGTAAACTGTTTAACTGGGTCCGGAGCTTTCTGTCTGGCCGGCGTATTCAAACCAGAGTGGGCGCTGCTTACTCTGGGGTCTATGAGGAGGAGAATGGGATCCCGCAGGGGAGTGTGTGTAGCCCTATCTTGTTCAATGTTATGATTAAGGACATCTTTGACGACGTGGATGGGTCTGTTGGGAGGAGCCTTTATGCTGATGATGGCGCTCTATGGGTGAGGGAGGAATCTCCGGTTTTACGAGGCGAAACTGCAAAGGGCAATACAGCAGGTGGAGCAGTGGACCCTGAAGTGGGGGTTTAAACTGTCCGTACGGAAGTCTCAAGTGATCTGTTTCTTCAATGGGCATAGGGACGTCTCCCTTCGACTGCATGGGCAGGTGCTCGAACAGGTCAGGGAGGTGAGGTTCTTGGGGGTCACCTTTGACGAGAGGCTTAGTTGGCGTCAGCACATTGATGAGGTCAGTGGTAAATGCAAAAGGGTGAATAACTTGCTTCGTTGTCTATCCGGCCAGGACTGGGGGGCCAGCAGAAGGTCGCTCCTGGGTATTTATCGGGCCGTCATGAGGGCGGCTATTGATTATGGCTGTATAGCCTACATGTCTGCGGCTGAGACTAACTTAAAGAAGCTTGATGTGGAGCAAGCCCAGGCCTTGCGCATCTGCTGTAGGGCTTTTAGGACCTCCCCTGTCTCGGCGCTGCAGGTTGAGTTGGGGGAATTGCCGTTACGGCTCCGGAGGCTAGAACTTCTGTTGGCTTACTGGGTGAATGTGCAAGGTCATTCGAGCTCTCACCCGGTGAGGGACTTTCTCAGGGTTGATGGGGGGCAGAATAAGGCTGGCAGTATGGTTTTTAGCCAGGTAGGAAATGCGAAGGCGCGGCTTGCGGGGGTTGGTGATCTGCGTGTGAGCCCGTCGGTGGCTTTGTCTGCTATAGCTCCGTGGAAGTTTGTCCCGGCTCCTGTTGATGTTAGCTTGCATGGCAAGCTTAGAGGAGTCGCTGGGAGGGCACCGCAGTTTGCCGTTCAAGCGCTCATCGATAAGCACTCAGGTGATGTGTTTATTTATACCGACGGGTCTAGGGATCCTGAGAGTGGGCGTACTGGCGCCGCTTATTTTGTGCCTGACCTGGGGCTGGCGGTCAAGAAGAGGTTGACAGATCGCCTTTCTGTTTTCACGTCGGAACTCATAGCGATACGGTTGGCATTGGAATTGGCGGAATCTGCTTTGCAGTGTTGCTGCATTGTGGTGGCCTCTGACAGCCTTTCTACATTGCAAAGCATTAAATCTGGGAAATTGGATTGCAGACAGGATGTGTTGAATGGCATCTTCTGTCTGACGCTCTCCCTGTCCAGGAAGGATGTGAGGGTTTCCTTCATTTGGGTCCCTGCGCATGTGGGGGTGGATGGTAACGAAATGGCTGATACACTGGCTAAACGTTCCATTAGGCGGCCATCAATTGATGTGGCGGTTGAGTTAAGCAAATCTGAAATCAAGCCCGTTATCAAGAGTCATGTGGTCGGCCTTTGGCAGGAATTTTGGAGCCACTGTGTTACTGGACGGCATCTCTATCACATACAGGGTAGTGTGGGTCCTTGCGGGTCTATGGGCAGGAACGCGTGGGAGGAAAGGGCCTTCGCCCGCATGAGGATTGGCCATACTGGACTCAATTGGTCACTGAGTAGGATAGGCAAACATCCGACCAGTCTGTGTGGTCACTGTCGGGTGCCAGAGACTGTCGAGCATGTGCTGATTTGCTGTGAGGCTTATGATAGAAAAAGGGCCAGGTTGGCCTTGTGGTTTCGGAATAATGGGCGGGAGTTCAATCTGCGGAACGTTCTGGCGATCCAGTCACAGGGTTTGTGTCAGGCTGTGGTTGCTTACTTATGTAGCACAGGGCTGGGTAAACGTTTATAGAGGTGGGGGATGTTGTTGTTGTTGTTGTTGTTGTTGTTGTTGTTGTTTTATGGCGGTTGGCATCCGAGTGTTGCATTACCGCCAGACTTTATTCCTCAGACGTTTCGTAGTCCTCAGACTCTGTCGTAGTCCGTAAAAGTACTCCTCCCATTGCTTTGGCGTACAAAGCCCATGAGGTCATGATGTGTTTTTGTGACTAGAATAGTTGTTGTGTCAGAGACCAACCGGCTTTATTCCAGGGAGACTCTTCTTCACCTTCCTTGCCCTCTTTGACGTTCGGTTAGAAGTCCTTCTTCCATCACTTTGGCGTTTCTAGGCCCACGAAGTCCAAGCGCGTTAGGACATCCTCTTGCTCCTCATCCTCGGCTCAGTCTCCAACACCCCCCACCTCTATAAACGTTTACCCAGCCCTGTGCTACATAAGTAAGCAACCACAGCCTGACACAAACCCTGTGACTGGATCGCCAGAACGTTCCGCAGATTGAACTCCCGCCCATTATTCCGAAACCAGAAGGCCAACCCGGCCCTTTCCCTATCATAAGCCTCACAGCAAATCAGCACATGCTCGACAGTCTCTGGCACCTGACAGTGACCACACAGACCGGTCGGATGTTTGCCTATCCTACTCAGTGACCAATTGAGTCCAGTATGGCCAATCCTCATGCGGGCGAAGGCCCTTTCCTCCCACGCGTTCCTGCCCATAGACCCGCAAGGACCCACACTACCCTGTATGTGATAGAGATGCCGTCCAGTAACACAGTGGCTCCAAAATTCCTGCCAAAGGCCGACCACATGACTCTTGATAACGGGCTTGATTTCAGACTTGCCCAACTCAACCGCCACATCAATTGATGGCCGCCGAAGGGAACGTTTAGCCAGTGCATCAGCCATTTCGTTACCATCCACCCCCACATGCGCAGGGACCCAAATGAAGGAAACCCTCACATCCTTCCTGGACAGGGAGAGCATCAGACAGAAGATGCCATTCAACACATCCTGTCTGCAATCCGATTTCCCAGATTTAATGCTTTGCAATGCAGAAAGGCTGTCAGAGGCCACCACAATGCCGCAACACTGCAAAGCAGATTCCGCCCATTCCAACGCCAACCGTATCGCTATGAGTTCCGACGTGAAAACAGAAAGGCGATCTGTCAACCTCTTCTTGACCGCTAGCCCCAGGTCAGGCACAAAATAAGCGGCGCCAGTACGCCCACTCTCAGGATCCCTAGACCCGTCGGTATAAATAAACACATCACCTGAGTGCTTATCGATGATCGCTTGAACGGCAAACTGCGGTGCCCTCCCAGCGACTCCTCTAAGCTTGCCATGCAAGCTACCATCAACAGGAGTTGTTGTTGTTGTTGTTGTTGTTGTTTTATGGCGGTTGGCATCCGAGTGTTGCATTACCGCCAGACTTTATTCCTCAGACCTTTATTCCTCAGACTTTGTCGTAGTCCGTAAAAGTACTCCTTCCATTACTTTGGTGTTACAAAGCCCATGAGGTCATGATATGTCTTTGTGACTAGAATAGTTGTTGTTGTTTCAGAGACCAACCGGCTTTATTCCAGGGAGACTCTTCTTCATCTTCCTCTCCTTCTTTGACGTTCGGTGCTTCCACCGTACAGCTTTATTCTTTAGGCTTCATTCTATAGGCTTTAATATGTCCACTGATGTCGCTGCTTGGTAGCCGTGCGTCTACGAGACTGGGCGAGGACAGGAGACCACCCCCACCCCCATCCCGTCACTCCGACCACTCTGACTCCCCACAAGCAGACCCCCACCACTCCGACTCCCATTCAGCGCCCCCAGCCCGCTTTCCATATCTACCCAATCAAGCTCCCCCGTTCCAAGGAATCTCCCTGCAGCCCCAGTTGGAGACTGAGCCGAGGATAAGGAGCAAGAGGATGTTTTAACGCGCTTTGACTTCATGGGCCTAGAAACGACAGAGTGATGGAAGAAGGACTTCTAAAGGATAAAACGACAAAGACGTCCCATGACCTCATGGGCTTTGTAAAACAACAAAGACATCCCATGACCTCATGGGCTTTGTAAAACAACAAAGACGTCCCATGACCTCATGGGCTTTGTACTTCCAAAGCAATGGAATAAGATTTTTTAGCACTGGAAGACAAAACTGTGAGGAGACCTTGCTCAACACCCGGTCTGGAGAGACGGGAGATGGCGGAGGAGAGTGGATCGGGGATGGAAGACGTTCTGGACGGCGTGGAGGAGCAGCCTTTTCTGCCTGCACGTGCCCGGAAACGTAAAAAGTCCCTTAGCTCGTCCGAGGGTTCTGGGAATGAGCAGCAGGATGAGGCTGTAGCTATTGATGTCCGGGGTGAGAGCAGAGACTGTAAGGTGATCATAAAGCTTGCACAGGATAGTGCATCCTTTAAGGAGTGGAATTCAGTGGCATTGTCAAAGAGCCTAACTGTAGCTGTGGGAGTGATCAAGAGTGCGAGTGTCCTTAGAGATGGCTCGCTGCTGGTCGTGTGCAAGGACGCGGCTCAGCAACGGAAGGCGATTGGAACTAAACGTCTGGGTGGAAAGGACATTCTTGTGTCTAATGCTGAAAGAAACACGGTCAGAGGAGTTATCATAGGTGTCCCTACGGCGACGTCTGTGGATGAAGTTAAGAAGAATTTGACGGGAGTTACGGTGGTGGACGCTAGGCGTTTGAAGGTGACCCGGTTTGGGGTAAGATGTGACAGCTTGTCGGTAATGGTAACACTTGAAGGGAGGTGCCTGCCTAGTAAGGTGTTCATTGGGTACATGTGCTATAGCGTCAGGCCATATGTTCCGCCGCCCCTGCGTTGCTTTAAGTGCCAGCGCTTTGGGCATATTGCAGCGGTCTGTAGAGGGAGGCAAAGGTGTGGTAAATGTGCAGGAGATCATGAGTATGGGAAGTGTGACGTGGGTGCAAAACTGAAGTGCTGTAACTGTGGGGAAGAACATAGCTCTGCCTACGGGGGATGCAGGTTTAGCAAAAGAGCTGCTGAGGTGCAGAAAATAAAGGTCTCTCAAGGTATATCCTATGCAGATGCAGTCAAGAAAGTTTCAAGTAACGAGTTTAGAGTAAATACAGAGAGAGGAGCCAGCGCTGCTCCCAGCCAGGGCGAAATGAGAGAGGCCAGCGTGGCTCCCAAGAAGTGTGAAGGTTTCAAGAGTGGAGGTCCCATGTGTGCAGGTTCCAGAATTAATGAGAATACCCTGGTTGTGGATAGAGAGGATTTTGTACTCTTTATGGTGGATGTTGTAAACTGTGCTGCTCAGACTCAAAGCAGAACTGAAAGGATCAGGATCATTGCTAAAGCTGCAGGGAGATTCCTTGGAACAAAGGAGCTTGATTGGGCAGATATAGAAAACAGGCTAAAGGCGCTAAATGGGAGTCGGAGTGATGGGGGTCTGCTTGTGGGGAGTCAGAGTGATCAGAGTGACGAGATGGGGGTGGGGGTGGTCTCCTGTCCTCGCCCAGTCTCGTAGACGCACGGCTACCAAGCGGCGACGTCAGTGGACATATTAAAGCCTATAGAATGAAGCCTGAAGAATAAAGCTGTACGGTGGAAGCACCGAACGTCAAAGAAGGAGAGGAAGATGAAGAAGAGTCTCCCTGGAATAAAGCCGGTCACAAAGACATATCATGACCTCATGGGCTTTGTAACACCAAAGCAATGGAAGGAGTACTTTTACGGACTACGACAGAGTCTGAGGACTACGACGACAGAGTCTGAGGACTACGACAAAGTCTGAGGAATAAAGTCTGGCGGTAATGCAACACTTGGATGCCAACCGCCATAAAACAACAACAACAACAACAAGGACTACGACAAAGTCTGAGGGGAGGAAGAACTGTCTGGCGTGGAAGAAGAGCTAGTCTCCGGTCTGGAGAGACGGGAGATGGCGGAGGAGAGTGGATCGGTGGTCGAAGACGTTCTGGACGGCGTGGAGGAGCAGCCTTTTCTGGCTGCACATGCCCGGAAACGTAAAAAGTCCCTTAGCTCGTCCGAGGGTTCTGGGAATGAGCAGCAGGATGAGGCTGAAGCTATTGATATCCGGGGTGAGAGCAGAGACTGTAAGGTGATCATAAAGCTTGCACAGGATAGTGCATCCTTTAAGGAGTGGAATTCAGTGACATTGTCAAAGAGCCTAACTGTAGCTGTGGGAGTGATCAAGAGTGCGAGTGTCCTTAGAGATGGCTCGCTGCTGGTTGTGTGCAAGGACGCGGCTCAGCAACGGAAGGCGATTGGAACTAAACGTCTGGGTGGAAAGGACATTCTTGTGTCTGATGCTGAAAGAAACACGGTCAGAGGAGTTATCGTAGGTGTCCCTACGGCGACGTTTGTGGATGAAGTTAAGGAGAATTTGACTGGAGCTACGGTGGTGGGCGCTAGGCGGTTGAAGGTGACCCGGTCTGGGGTAAGATGTGACAGCTTGTCGGTAATGGTAACACTTGAAGGGAGGTGCTTGCCTAGTAAGGTGTTCATTGGGTTCATGTGCCATGATGTTAGGCCATATGTTCCACCGCCCCTGCGTTGCTTTAAGTGCCAGCGCTTTGGGCATATTGCAGCGGTCTGTAGAGGGAGGCAAAGATGTGGTAAATGTGCAGGAGATCACGAGTATGGGAAGTGTGACGTGGGAGCAAAACTGAAGTGCTGTAACTGTGGGGAAGAACATAGCTCTGCCTACGGGGGATGCAGGTTTAGCAAAAGAGCTGCTGAGGTGCAGAAAATAAAGGTCTCTCAAGGTATATCCTATGCAGGTGCAGTCAGGAATGTTTCAAGTGGCGAGTTTGGAGTGAATACAGAGAGAGGAGTCAGCGCTGCTCCCAGCCAGGGCGAAGTGAGAAAGGCCAGCGTGGCTCCCAGGAAGTGTGAGGGTTTCAAGAGTGGAGGTCCCGGGTGTGCAGGTTCCAGAATTAATGAGAGTGCCCTTGTTGTGGATAGAGAGGATTTTGTGCTCTTTATGGTGGATGTTGTGAACTGTGCTGCTCAGACTCAGGGTAGAGCTAAGAGGATCAGTATCGTTGCTGGAGCTGCGGGGAGATTCCTTGGAACAGGGGAGCTTGATTGGGCAGATATAGAAAACGGCCTAGAGGCGCTGGATGGGAGTTGGAGTGATGGGGTTCTGCTTTTGGGGAGTCGGAGTGGTCAGAGTGACGAGATGGGGGTGGGGGTGGTCTCCTGTCCTCGCCCAGTCTCGTAGACGCACGGCTACCAAGCGGCGACATCAGTGGAAATATTAAAGCCTATAGGATGAAGCCTAAAGAATAAAGCTGTACGGTGGAAGCACCGAACGTCAAAGAAGGAGAGGAAGATGAAGAAGAGTCTCCCTGGAATAAAGCCGGTTGTTGTTGTTGTTGTTGTTGTTGTTTTATGGCGGTTGGCATCCGAGTGTTGCATTACCGCCAGACTTTATTCCTTAGACTGTTGTTGCTGTTGTTATTGTTTTATCGGCAGGTGACTATGGACCAGTAGATTCACTCTGTCACTGCATCCAAGTTTCCATCCATCAGTTTGTGGATGCAAAACAACTTTCTCCAGCTGAACTCAGACAAGACTGAAATAATCGTTTTTGGCCCACAGAAACAAAGAGAAAATGTTAGCGGTCACCTCCAGAGTCTCGCTCTAAAACCTACAAACCAAGTTAGAAATCTGGGGGTAATAATGGACTCAGACTTGAACTTTAATAGCCACGTCAAATCAATAACATCAGCAGCTTTTTACCACCTAAAAAACATTGCCAAAATCAAAAATATAGTGCCAAAACCAGATTTAGAGAGACTTATCCATGCGTTTGTCTCCAGTAGATTAGACCACTGTAACGGCCTGCTCACTGGCCTCTCCAAACGAGCTGTAAAACAGCTGCAGTACATCCAGAACGCTGCTGCTCGGGTCCTGACCTGAACCAGGAAGTACCATCACATTAGTCCTGTTCTCAGGTCTCTGCACTGGCTCCTGTGGCTCAGAGAATAGACTTTAAAGCAGCTCTGCTTGTGTACAAGTCTCTCCATGGCCTAGCACCAAAGTACATCTTGGATATGTTAGTGCCATATGAACCATCTCGGACTCTGAGGACCTCAGGGACCGGCCTCCTGCTGGTGCCCAGAGTCAGGACAAAACATGGGGAATCTGCGTTTCAGTTTTATGCAGCTAAAATCTGGAACAGTCTTCATGAAGATGTGAGACAGGCTTCTACTCTGACAATGTTCAAATCTAAGCTAAAAACAGTTTTGTTTAGCTGCGCATATGACTGAAACAATTTTTTCTTTGCACTCTTCTCTTTTGTTTGTGATTTTATTAGTTTCGAAAATCAGTTGGATTGATATTTTTTAATTTAGTTAATTTTATTGTATTTCTGTTTCTGTAATTTCTTTGTGATTTGAATGCATTTTTCCTGCTGTGTGAAGCACTTTGAATTGCCTTGTGTATGAAATGTGCTCTACAAATAAACTTGCCTTGCCTTGCCTTTATGGCAGTCGACAGCCGAGTGTCGCATTACCGCCAGACTTTATTCCCCAAACTTTGTCGTAGTCCTAAAAGTTGTTCTTCCAGTGCTTTGACCTCCAGTGCTTTGACAAAGCCCAAGAGGTCATGAGATGCCTTTGTCATTGTATCCTATAGAAGTTCCTCCTCCCCTCAGACTTTGTCGTAGTCCTTAAAAATTCTTATTCCATGAAACAACAACAACTATTCTAGTCACAAAGACATATCATGACCTCATGGGCTTTGTAACACCAAAGCAATGGAAGGAGTACTTTTACGGACTACGACAGAGTCTGAGGAAGCCCTGGACTAAAACTGTGAGGAGACCTTGCTCAACACCCGGTCTGGAGAGACGGGAGATGGCGGAGGAGAGTGGATCGGGGATGGAAGACATTCTGGACGGCGTGGAGGAGCAGCCTTTTCTGCCTGCACGTGCCCGGAAACGTAAAAAGTCCCTTAGCTCGTCCGAGGGTTCTGGGAATGAGCAGCAGGATGAGGCTGAAGCTATTGATATCCGGGGTGAGAGCAGAGACTGTAAGGTGATCATAAAGCTTGCACAGGATAGTGCATCCTTTAAGGAGTGGAATTCAGTGACATTGTCAAAGAGCCTAACTGTAGCTGTGGGAGTGATCAAGAGTGCGAGTGTCCTTAGAGATGGCTCGCTGCTGGTCGTGTGCAAGGACGCGGCTCAGCAACGGAAGGCAATTGGAACTAAACGTCTGGGTGGAAAGGACATTCTTGTGTCTGATGCTGAAAGAAACACGGTCAGAGGAGTTATCGTAGGTGTCCCTACGGCGACGTCTGTGGATGAAGTTAAGGAGAATTTGACTGGAGTTACGGTGGTGGACGCTAGGCGTTTGAAGGTGACCCGGTTTGGGGTAAGATGTGACAGCTTGTCGGTAATGGTAACACTTGAAGGGAGGTGCCTGCCTAGTAAGGTGTTCATTGGGTACATGTGCTATAGCGTCAGGCCATATGTTCCGCCGCCCCTGCGTTGCTTTAAGTGCCAGCGCTTTGGGCATATTGCAGCGGTCTGTAGAGGGAAGCAAAGATGTGGTAAATGTGCAGGAGATCATGAGTATGGGAAGTGTGACGTGGGTGCAAAACTGAAGTGCTGTAACTGTGGGGAAGAACATAGCTCTGCCTACGGGGGATGCAGGTTTAGCAAAAGAGCTGCTGAGGTGCAGAAAATAAAGGTCTCTCAAGATATATCCTATGCAGATGCAGTCAAGAAAGTTTCAAGTAACGAGTTTAGAGTAAATACAGAGAGAGGAGCCAGCGCTGCTCCCAGCCAGGGCGAAATGAGAAAGGCCAGCGTGGCTCCCAAGAAGTGTGAAGGTTTCAAGAGTGGAGGTCCCAAGTGTGCAGGTTCCAGAATTAATGAGAATACCCTGGTTGTGGATAGAGAGGATTTTGTACTCTTTATGGTGGATGTTGTAAACTGTGCTGCTCAGACTCAAAGCAGAACTGAAAGGATCAGGATCATTGCTAAAGCTGCAGGGAGATTCCTTGGAACAAAGGAGCTTGATTGGGCAGATATAGAAAACAGGCTAAAGGCGCTAAATGGGAGTCGGAGTGATGGGGGTCTGCTTTTGGGGAGTCAGAGTGATCAGAGTGACGAGATGGGGGTGGGGGTGGTCTCCTGTCCTCGTCCAGTCTCGTAGACGCACGGCTACCAAGCAGCGACATCAGTGGAAATATTAAAGCCTGTAGAATGAAGCCTAAAGAATAAAGCTGTACGGTGGAAGCACCGAACGTCAAAGAAGGAGAGGAAGATGAAGAAGAGTCTCCCTGGAATAAAGCCGGTTGTTGTCTGAAACAACAACAACTATTCTAGTCACAAAGACATATCATGACCTCATGGGCTTTGTAACACCAAAGCAATGGAAGGAGAACTTTTACGGACTACGACAGAGTCTGAGGACTACGACAAAGTCTGAGGAATAAAGTCTGGCGGTAATGCAACACTTGGATGCCAACCGCCATAAAACAACAACAACAACAACAACAACAACTACGAAAAGTCTGAGGAATAAAGTCTGGCCGTAATGCAACAATTGGATGCCAACCGCCATAAAACAACAACAACAACAACAACAACATTCGGCCTGGTGGCACTCCCTTTTTTGTGCCCTGACCAAATCATAATTTCTCCATGGCACCCTCTGCCTATTTTTAACCATTTTTGCCTTCATAGGGACAATGATGTCCAGAAAGTTCAAAACACTAGATTCAACAAATCAGAATACTGTAAATGAACAGTTTAAATGTTTCATGTTCTGAACATGGGGCAGATTCTATTAGAACAACAATTTCTTGTCAAGCCATGTTTCAGTTAATAAGAAATACAAGTATTCACCTTTTGTTTTCCCATATTTGTGATGTGACCACAGAAATGGCACGCTGAGACCCAGTGCATCCTATCTATGGGAGATACCAGGTGAAAGGCGAGGGGGGATGGTTGGTGGGGCTTTTTTTGGTGTTGTGGGAGCCGGGGAGAGTTTGGGACCAGGTGAAATGCCGGTGGTATAGGTAGGGCAGCTTTTGTTGGTGAAGCAGGAGTCGGAGGCAAAGGTTTGTGCACGATATGCTACTTCAAAAGCAAATCAAATCATCATAAAATTATAAAGCATGTGATCCAGAATGGTGCTACGCATACATAACAATAATACATGTATTGACATCCCTGGTGCCTAAATGATTGTATATGGTATTCGAGCATGTAAAACTTCAAAACCGTTCAACCTTAAAAACTGCTAACCTCTGCTTCTCTCTGCATAAATGATTGGTCAATACAAAAGATGATTACCTTCTAGTTTATATTGATAAACAGCAACGAGAGCCTGGTCAGTCCCATTAAAGTTTATGGGATGTACGGATAATGCTATGAATTCTGGGCAAAGTGACCAACATAATACTTACATACACATCCATCCATCCATTTTCTACCGCTTGTTCCCTTTCGGGGTCGCGGGTGACTGGAGCCTATCCCAGTGACTTCGGGCCTTAGGCGGGGTACACCCTGCCTGCGACAAGTTGGCCACTGTCCACATGATTTTCATAATGCCTTGTACAGTAAATTAAGATGACAAAATATATATAGACAGTAGGCAGTGGTACAATACATATAAGTACAAAAAGATTACATATTTATATAATTACCACACATATTTCTGAACGTGTATTTCCGTCAAAAAAAGAGTCCACTACCTCCTTGTCTTCACGACAAAGCAATTACATCTCCACGAAGATAAACAAGTAGTGGATACTCCAAAAGAAAACATAGTACCTCTTATAAAATAACATTAAAAATCAGTACATGAAATGTAACAAAAAGCTGCAAGAACAGCACAAATGTAGGTTTAATTCACCTTTATGGAGTGCTCCATAAAAAAATAAATAAAAAAAAAACGTTTCTAAAAACAGTGTCCATATGACAAATAATAAGGCCAATACTAATTGTAATTCCTCTATGAAATAAATAAAGATACATGATTATTTTATATTATAGTATTAAAAAAAAATTGGTCCACAAATGAAAATTACTAGGAACTTGGAGATGGATGGTGTTCTTTCAGCAAAATAAATACATAATTACGTATCTATTTGTTAAAAATAATTAAAATATGGTGATTTTTCCAAAATAAAATGTTAAAATATATGTCAGCACCTGTGAAGATGGGAGAATATTAGACAAAGTCAGATCTTACAGTTATTGAGGATTTTAGCTGCTAAGAACCGGCAACATTGCAAACAGCAGATTACTTTTGCACTTCGAAGTAATTGGTATTCTATAGATTGCACCTTTTTAGTGCGAGTGAACTTAATTGAATCATTAAAACGAATTAGAACTTGCTGCTATATACTGGGCAATATTGGAGTCTCCAGTTTCTCATAAACAATGTCTTTGGGCGTTCAGTCTAAGACTGACTGTAAAGCCAAGCTTTTTTCTTTTCTTCATTTAATTTTCTTTCACACTACATTCCTTTGACTCTTTTCCTTTGGTTAAACTGCACCTTCAGACAATAAAGCCATGGCTCCTGTTGTTTTTCTTCATATAGCTCTGCTGCTGGCGGATATCTTCCTTTAATATGTGTCAGAGAGCTGCAGCCCCCAGGTGGTCCACAGTTATGAATGGAGACAGACACAGGGCCCTAGTTCCACAAAATCCACAGAGTTTTACAGCCTTGAGAGGGTTACACACTATAACACAGTTGATGGACAGCAGCAGCAGAGGTGCTATATAGGAATGGGCTCTAAACAAACTGGACCAGAGTCTTCACCCGTCTTGCCTTCTTTCATCTATGAATACAAAATATAAAACCAACAGGTTTATTCAGCTGGAAATGTTTTCATTTAAATCACAAAAGGGAAACTGAAAGCTTTTGGTCACTGCCTTTGGGGGTCATCACAGCCCGTATTCAGCTTCCATTTAACTCCAAATAATCTCAAAAATCTCCTGTTCAACCCTTTCCTTTTTGCCAGTGTACATTAAACATGCTTTTACATATATTCATTCACACTCATGACCTTTGTATGTAATATTTTCCCAACAACATAATTTGTGAGATAGCAGTGATTAAACTGTGAAAGCGATACAAATACAACAAAATATCAGACAGAATTATTATGCTTGATAGGGTTGTTTGTATCAGCAAATCATTTCAATGGCATTTTATCTATTTTCAATGTATCAGATATTCTGAAACAAACCAAATTGATTTCACATTGCTGCAATTTTGAAGTTGGTGTAAAATCAACATCTCCTTTAACCTGTGATTCAAATTGATTTGGTTTCACACATCTTCTTTTTCTGCCTTTTCTCCAATCAGTGGTGCAATATGAAAATGTTTGGTGGAAGCTCTGCCACCTGCTTTTATCCATAGATTCTTTCATCCATAGATTCCTTTTAGTCTACTTGCCTGGAATGTTCCACGGTGTGGCATTTGTCATGTAGCAGTATAGCCTGCAGGCGGGCTCTACTACTGATCAGACTTTCTATTGGTGATGTCAACCACTCTTAAAAGCGCTTTCGTCCTTACCTTGCGCCCTCTGACCTCTCGCTCTTACTTCCGGGTTCCCGGTGTTTACGCCTCACACGCCACTCTCAGTGCTTGCTGCCATGGGCCGTGCGCTCTTTATGCCGTCCGTTATGCCGGCTATCGGGCGTGCTATTGTTTACAGTATGTCCAGTCCTCCGTCGCACTTATCCAGCTGCAGAGCTGAGCCATGGAGCCAGGGTGCACTGTTGCCTTCTTGCCTTGTGTCTTTCATTATTTGAATGACCTGAGCGTCGAACAATGAACTGTGCGTAAATTATTCCAACTGTAATGTCCAAATAACTTATTGACCATGGAGTAATAAACATGTATTTTTTGCTAACTTCAAGTCTCTGCCTATCAACGACGAACCTACGTGCCTTATATTTAGTTGGTCCTGGGCCAACTCCCAGGTGGCGTTGTTTTCTTTTATAAAACATGAGATGGTTTAGTCTGGTTTAGCCACTATGGACAGAAGGGCTAAGCTAACGACCCTCGGAATACCATATATAGATCACAAATGTAACATGGAAAGTAGTGTACGTAACCTTTTTGTACACTGTATAAAAGAGACCCCTGACCTGTAACTTGGCGTATTGGTCTTGCATGCATGTTACCAAGGAATTAAATCAGTTTAATACCATACTCCGAGTCCGCAATAACATTACAGGCAAAACCTCTGATCTAAAATCAAACCATTATATGACCACACTGCTGACAGTTTCAGAAGTGCTGGTGTGCCACAGGTAAAGTCACATTTAATGACACGCTTTCCCAAAACTGCAAGAGTTGCAGAGTGAGCACCTTGTTGACACAGTTTGTGTTCCTCTCGGCTGTTCCCACTTTTCATTACCTCCTCTCGTCTCTCTCCTTCCTCTCATCCCTCTTTCCATGGGTTTGCTTAGGCTCACTCAGGGTCACTGCAATTTAGCACTTTGGCCCCGAGCATATAAGAGTTACAGAGGCACGGTAAATGGAACCTCCGCTCAGTGCAGCGCTGGCGTTGGTGTGTACGCGGGCTGTATTTATTAGCCATTATTGGACTGTGTGGTCAGCGGCTGGAGACAAGTCAAAAGTCAAATGATGGCTGTTTGAGTTGTGAGTGAGAATATATGAAGCGGGAAACCACAAGCGCAGAGCCAATGTGGGTGGAATAAAGAGGCCAAACCGAGCTCATGACTGACATTGCATACACAATTATACATGATTATTTATATTCTACAATCAAAAGCCATACAATAACTAAACAAAGATATCTGCTTTTTGGTCATGGATATATGAAAGACTGAAAGACATTGTCAGGCCTAAATGACAGAAAAATATTGATTGAGAACAAGCAAAGTGTTTAAAAAAATGTTTAAATACTGTATGTTTAATTTTTTAAACCGTACAACTTGCAGGTTTTATCAAAATCCGTTTACCTCATAAACACGCCTTTTACAGCGCTCACTCAGCCTCCTGTCCTGTTACAGACAAATGCTAACACTGATAAAATGCACTTGTAAAATTTGCAGCAGTTGGTGAACATCTCCCCCTGATGACCAATTGGTGTTGCTAGGTTACTCGTCTGAGGCGGGAGTCGATGAGCGGCGCCTACTGTGGACCATTAAGCCATTTGGCAACCCATAATTCACTCCTCACCTGGAAACAATGCAGTGCGAGAAGTGTAGAAATGATTGGCTTAAGCGCCGCGGAGTAAAAGCAGTTAAACTCACAGAAGTGCTCCCATGTGCGATTGATTCTTTTGTGGCTGCTTTGGATATGGATAAGTAACTTCAAATTCATCTGTAATACCAAATTATAATGTTCGTGTTTAATGCATGAATGACCACACTTTATTTAATCACGTTTTGTAAAAAAAAAGAAAACAAAAGGCACAAATTATTACCATAATTTCCGCTGGCAAGATAATTATATATATTTAAAGGAGACTTGAGCTGCAAAGTTTTATTATAATCTGGAGATGAAGATTCAAAGTGCCAATTATAATGACCACATGGAAATCACGGAACAATATGAGACAAAGCAGCTATTACAGGTGGATAAGTAGAGGAGAGAAAGTAATTTTCCTACCAACATGGTTTCTTTGAACCATTCATACATGTACAATGTTCTTTTTTCTTGTAAATTTCGTTGGCGCGGCTTTTATTCAGGAGCGCTCTATAGCTCGAAAATTATTATGAGTGTTATTTTTCAATGTCTTTTTACAGGTATATTATTTTATGTACTTTATTGTAAAGAAGTTCAAGTCGGTGTTGTCCCGCATTCGTCCAGGAGTGTTCCATTGTAGAAAAAGGTTCAGTTGTAGTCATCTGGACTCAGTTTAGAAAAAAGAAGTTCAACACGTTAAATTTAGGATGATTGCATATTTCAAACCATAAGCAGGTGCAAGGTCAAAGTCATTATTTTTAGATTTTCAGCACTGATGTGTTCAGCTGCAGAAATCCAACTCACTGCCCAAAGATAAGAGAAAAATATGTTTAGTAACCAGAAGTGATAGACACAATAAAAATAAACACTTTTTAATAACTAAACTCAGTCTTTCCAACTTCTATGTTCTAGTGTTTGAGAAATGAAAAACAGTTGGTGTTAATGAACAAGTCTTAATACTTTGACAGACTGCACTTCTGCACAAAGAGACTAAGCTGAACTGGGAGTAACTGCGTTCCAAATCTGTACCTTTTTTATTTCTAAAAAATATATGAGAAGAGATGATATGAATAAGTAGAGTAGGAGTAGAGTAAAAAGATAATTTTGAACATCAATGACACTTGCTCATGCAGCACAAAAAACACAACTGTTTTTAAACACTGGTCCTCTTCTATAGACTCCAGTGTCTAATGAAAACAGTTCAGATTACTATGCAACTGCAGGCCTTGTGTTTGTCTGGTGACCTGTAAGAGAAGATATACAACATTAATGATGTTTACTTTTAAGTGGATGCCCTCTGCTGGGTTATTTCTTTGAACTGTAATATACTTTATACATTCATATCCACTATAAGATAAGGTAAGGCATTGGTTATTTCTATACCTAGAAACGCAACTCCTTGTGCAAATGAATGTAGGGAGCTGATATCCTTTTCACAAATTCTTCTTTTATTTCAGCTTTAATGTTCAACTATCCACTTAACGGTTTGCCCTTGCCCAGGTGGAATTACACCCACCGTGAACTAAAGTCTTCTTTAGAATGAAGTGAGTTTTGTGTCACATGGCAGACAGTAACTTTCTGAAAACTGTTTTGTTGTGAGTTTGGAGTGTGTTCAGCTCAGATACACACAGAGCACAAAGGAAAACTGCATGACTGCGGTTGGCTTTTTCTAAGTGCTTTTCCTCTTGTTTCATGTAGGACGCTAACTGTGCTAAATGTGCCTTCATTGCAATGTTAAAATGACATTAGCATTAGTTAAACAAATTAGTAGGATATTTGTTTTTATCTACAGAGACCCCAGATGTTTACTATTCCAAACACAATTTCAAACGCCACTTAGGTAAAGTAAGTCAACATGAACAGGAAACATGTTTTAAATCACTGTAATATTCCCCTAAATCCTGGTGAAAGTGGGTGTTTGTAGCAGTCTGTGTGAGCGCAGCTGCAAATGGCTGCTGTGGGTTTGAAAGTGCTGATGGCTGAAGTGAATTGACAATGTGTGCTGCAAGTGAAGCCCAAATACCAGTAACAGCATACATTTTTAGACACTGAACAATTGCCCCATGACCAAATTAGCCAACAGTGTCTTGGAACAAAGAAGTGTTCAAATAATGAATGTGTGGTCAACATATACTTTGTGTGTGAAAATCTTCTGAAGCCCATGTCCAAGTCTTGTAAGTTACACTTATTGCCGCCCCACTCTTTTGGTTATTATGTCCAATCCAACAAGGCATAAAACACTATTCCTCCAATTTAGTCTGCTCCAATGAAGAGCAACTTCTGTGGCTAAACATGATCATCAGTGTCTCCCTTGCACTGATATGCTTCTCTGGCTTCCAATCACACACTCCTTCATTAGCCCTCTCCTCTTTTCAAATCATTGGTCCTTGGAAAACACAGTCAGACACACACGCGAGCATGCAGGGAGCTCCTCTGACTTTAAATAATGAGAGACCTGTCACATCCGATCAGTATCCGTGTCGTTGCGTGCCCTGGTGGTCAGCGGGACAGACGGGAGCAACCGCTGGAGGCTAACACGCCTTCGGACACATGAGGACAGAGGGAAGGAAGAAGGGAAAGGGGAGGAGAGGGAGGCAGGAGAAGTGATGGGTGGGGTTTTGTCTACGGGAAGAGAGGGAGGGAGAGAAGGAAGACGAAGATGGACAGTGCAGTGGCCCCCTGTCTCCCAAAGCATTCAGAGACTGAGCTGCTAAATGCCAGAGACAAGAGAGTTCATGAAGGGCTAAACAAGAGGGAATCGTCAGCTCTCCGGGTTACTACGAGTACTAACCAGCTTGTTTTCATGGAGATAAAAATCCTTTGCTGTAATTTCCGACAGTATGGCATTAAATATATATATATAAAACCTCTTCCTTACCCTACGCGGGTTGTCTCTATTTATCCCTTTGCTCGGGTCCTCTACCAGAGGCCTGGCAGCTTGAGGGTTCTGTGCAGCATCTTTGCTGTTCCTGCACTGCACTTTTCTGGACAGAGATATCTGATGTTTTTCCTGGGATCTGCTCAAGCCATTCCTCCAGTTTGGGGGTCACTATAATTGGTGAAATCACACAGAGGATGACGGAGGTTGCCTGAAAAGGGTCTATTTTAGCGTATTGTCACAGGGTTCGGATCCTGTTTTTATTTTTTCTGTGATATTACCCAGCTCTATGGAGAAGCAACACTGCTCACATGAGAATTAGTGCTGTCAACCGAAATGTATCCACATTCATCACAATTTTGAAATTACATTGATTCATTTCATAGCAAGCTTTTTAAAATGTCATTATTTAAATGTCTATTTGGGTGATATCACACTCATTTTTTGTAATACATTTAAATAATGCAATTATCAGCTGACGAGTGCTTTGCTCCTTGGCAAGAACAAAATACGCCGATCCATATCTGTATCGAACATGACAAAAATAATACTTGCACGTGTGGTCAGAATGATTTTGTGTGTAAATTTGACCATGTGGTGTCAGCGCTGCTCCTCCTTCGTTCAGGAAAGGCTCTTTGCATAACAGCCCTAAGAAGAATGCAAAGTAATTGAATGCACACAAGAGATAAGTTTAATGTCACACTGCGGAACATTCCAGGTAATAACATAAAAGGAGGTGGCAGATATTCCACAGAAAAATAATAAAAGCAAAAAAAAAAGAAAAAAAAAAGGTCTTAATTTCTTGTGTCATACATTTGAACATGTTTATTTCACATGCCCCCATAGACTGAATCTGACCCTTTCACACAAACACAGGGCAACGCTACCTATTTTCCATCGTGCATGCTTAGGTTGACAAACATGGGAATAGGACATCATTACATACAAGTCTGAAAGGAAAAGTCTCATAATTTCACCCCAAACCATCTTGCTGTGAGGCAGAGCTTACCCAGTCAATGTAATTCTTACTTTGTGCTCTTTCCAAATTCTTTCTTATTTACCTGGTCTGCAGTAGGGCTGGCAGTTCATCGAGGCGTTATGAGAAATAAAGAAGCTTTTTGACACTGTAAACCTGTAGTTAATGGCAAATTCACCCCCGTCACCCCAAATCTGGCTTTGTAAGAACATTTTTTGTGGTAAGCTCAAGAACCATATTTATTTCTCACAAAGTCACATCTAAAGTTGGAAACTAGAAGAAAAGAGAAAGGTGAGCGGGAACGATAAGCAGGAAATCCGGTGAGATAAAAGAAAATGAAAAAAGTCACACAACAAAACACAGAGAAGAATGGATAGGAGATAAGAGAAGAGGTGAGGTTGCACTGTGAGTCAGAGAAAAGGGTGGTAAAAGCTAATTCCACCCAAATAATGGCATGAGGCGCTCCCTGAGAGACAAAGGAGAGGAGAGAGAAGACGGAGCACAGGGACAGACAGGATTGGAAATGTGGCTGTTGTCCGGTGGAGGTCACAATCCATTAGTTTCACTGCAGCTTTACCCAGACCCCACAATCAACAGCCTGGCAATGTTTCAGTCAAGCCACAACTCCAACTGTATCCATGGGACATTAAAAATGTACATACAGGACCGATGGGAGTATGAGACACTCGCAACATGTCCTCCTTCTTTTATTGTGCCTTTAACACTACACATCACAACAACAAGAAAAAGGGATGAACTATTTAAATAGGCATCAATAAAAAAAAATTAAAAAACTGTTCATACAATGGCAATAAGGTATAACGATCTTTTCAATGCAACAATTTTTGTGTCAAGACTTCCTCACAGCACAATTTAAAGTTTAACTGGAACTACCAAAATATCAAAAATAGTTTATAAGCACTCTAATGATTAATTAATGAATAATATAATGATTGCAAATTATATTCAAATATGTGGCGCAGCAGCCCTAATGCCGGTACATGTCGGCCTCGGTGAAACTGAGATAAACCCCAAAAAAGTTTTTTTTTTCAAATGTGTGATTTTCGTTTTTTTGCAGAATGTGCTAGTTGAAGTCATGAATAAGCCCCTGTGTGCTTCAGATAACACTATTGGTTATTTTAAACGTATACATTAAGCTGTTAAAAATGTGGAGTTTTCGGGTCTTTTTCCTGCTCTCCTGGGGGGCGTCACCTTTTTCTAGCCAACGTGTTGTTTACATTTTCCACCAATCAGCTGTGATCCGCATGGCTACAGCTGCTGCTCCGTGCTCATTACTCCAGACCGTCTGCAGAGCACAGTCTTCAGAGCTTACATTTCCTGGACTACATTGCAACCGAACTGTTTACTCAGGTACACTTTTACTTTACTACTAAATTATTGCTTTAACGCTGTGTTTTAAGGCGGTCTCGCGATCACTTTAGAATCTTACTTGTCTGCTCCGGTGGAGCTAATGCTAAGCTAACATGTTGCTTCAGTGCACTCTGCAATACGGGCTTAATGTGACTACTTGCTGTTATCACCATGTTATCGGGTTATTTTTCGGCGTGGGTTGGCCCGTGGGTTGTGTGGGTCGTGCTTTGTGTGTGTTTTATGGTGCTAAACCGGCTGTTAGCCCCGGAGCTAAACGCAGCTATTCGGAGCTAAGTTGTAAGCTAAACTTTGCTATGTTATCGGGTTATTTTTCGGCGTGGGTTGGCCCGTGGGTCGTGCTTTGTGTGTGTTTTATGGTGCTAAACCGGCTGTTAGCCCCACAGCCTGGAGCTAAACGCAGCTATTCGGAGCTAAGTTGTAAGCTAAACTTTGCTATGTTATCGGGTTATTTTTCTGCGTGGGAAAAAAAAAAACTACAACTCCCGATACCACTTCTGGTCACGTGGCTTACGTACGTTGCACGTCACGCACGCACTGCGTCACTCGAACCAATCACGCGCTTGCCTGGCCATTATTAGCTTCCTGTGTGTCTCTCTCATGGATGTATTATATTATCTGGATAGGGTACGCCCCCTCTGCCTCTGGCGCCAAATTGAGTAGTGGCCAATTCGCAGAATGCAGCCTTTTGGTCGGACCATTTCAGGAGTTCGGCCTCTAAAATTACCAAACATGCTAAATTGTTTTTAGTCTAAAAATAAAATAGAAGGAATTTCACTCTTCACCTGTTTCTAAAATACTTAAAAAAATACATTTTTAACCTTCCGGTGAACGGTGTACGCGCACCGAGCGCGCACGTAACCCTCATGAACGAGCCTCAGGAGAACACGTGACGGAAACTAAACACAAACAGAAGAATGTGACGAGACGAGACCACGATACACGTAAGTTGTGTTTGTATGTCATTCCTCACGTTTCACACATCGTTCCATATGAAGTGTAAAACAACGATTACACAGTTAACACGAGTTAACACAAGTTAACACGAGCTAACACGAGCTAACGTAAGCTAAAGTTTAGCTACACAAAGATGCAACAACACGTCACGATGGCTCGTGCTTCTGCAAATAAATAACTAATTATTTATCTTACTAAATGTTCTATTAGACAAGAGGTTATGCACAGATCAAGGAAAACTAGAGAAAGAAGGGAAATAAAGTGATGTTTGTATTATGTGCTATAAACAACAACCAATAATTCAAATATAACCTGCTGAAATGGGTCATATCTTACATATATAAATGTAAAGGTGTTTAAAAGTGACAGTGCTGTACTCACAGGGGCTGAGACGACATTTGAGGTTTTATTACATATTTCATAATGACGTGTGCTGTGTTTAAACAAAGCACACGCTTGTTTTCTATAGGAATGTCATGGATTTACTTCCATGGAATATGTAGAGATTTAGCAAACATGTCAGTTATGTTCTAACTTCTAAGGTTTAAACTTATGCATAAATAAATGACTTTTGGTTCTCGCTTTAAAAATTAATGTGAAAAGAGGAACTTTTGTGTTACAGAGCGAAATGTAAATCTGTCAATAACATATTCCAGCTTTTCTCTGTTAAATGTGCATAATATATCAATGTTCTAATGAGTAACTTTCTCATCTTCAGAGTGCTGACCAGTGAGTTTAGTCTGTCTGTGCTGACCAGAGCTCTACAGGTCACTACAGGTCACTGCAGGTCACTACAGGTCACTGCAGACCTAATCACTGCAGACACAGAGTCATCTCAAGTAAACTCCTGACGACTCCAAAGCAAAAGGTATTTTAATAATAACTTCTGCCTCGACTAAAAGTAAACAGTGTAGAATCAGTACTTTGAATTTATAAAATGTCTGTTTTGTTATGACCAAAAAAACTAAATGATAATTGTTCTTCAAAAGAGCCACTGCTGTGTCACATGTGTCTGTGAAGCAGCTTCAGGACAAACATATGAAGTGTATGTTATATGACTTGTATAATCTATACATATGAAGTGTATGTTCTATGACTTGTATAATCTATACATATGAAGTGTATGTTCTATGACTTGTAAAATCTAAAGCTGTGACATGTTCTGTTTGTCTCTCAGTCAAACGATGGAGCTGAACGGAGGAGTTACTGAAGTACAGAAGACTGCGTAGCCATGGAAACAAAGTCTTGTTAAATACTGAGATATTCAGTATTTAACACAATAATGTCACATTCATGTGCATATAACTGATGTAAAAAGAGTGTTTATTTTACCATTATTATTAGTATTATTTTGTCTTACGCTGTTTTTATTTTATCTTTATCTTTATTTTACTCCTCCATTCCTTATTAAGGTATGAGAGGTTCTGTCTAGAGGAGTTTTTGTTTATAAGAGTTCTTCTATTAAGATTGATCTATTAAGAATGTTTTTTAAAATTCCTATAAGTTATCTGTCCTTTTCCTCTGTATCTACTGTGTTGCAACAACAAAATTTCCCCATGTGTGGACAATAAAGGAATATATTATCTTATTCAGTATGTTCTATTTGACTTATACAGGTTGTTTTATCATTGTTAATATTTTTATGTTGCACTGAATCACCAAAGCAAGTTCCACTGTTTGTGAATTCTTTTCTTTGACAATGGCAATACATTTTCTGATTCTATTAATGATGATAATAATAATGAACAGTACACAGACTCAAACTCCTTAATAAGGGACTCCCACATTGTAGCTTTAAAACTCATTGTAGCTTTAAAACTCAACTAAAACTGGCTAAAATCAATTTATCATTTGTAGTTATAATCAGATTTGCATTTATTGAACAAGTTCATTCATGTTCATTATTCTTATTAAATACATTAATAAACAAATGTGTTTTGTATTTATTAAAGATTGACATGATAAAAAAACGACAGAAAAGGAAACTGAATATAATTAAATACTGCTTAACTCAATTATGTAACAGAATCGATGATTATATTTTATATTTCTTCTCATCTGATTAAAAAAAATGCATATTGGCCAAATTATATTATGTAAATAAATAACTGAAAAGTTAATAACAAAATAAATACCCAAACCAAAAACTACAGAAAATGATGAGGATTCGACCTCTAAATGTAATTCATTGTCATCAAACCAGACTTTTTTATCTTAACACTTCTTTATAATTCTCTTAAATATCAGAGCTTTACAACATGATACATGTATATTTATAGATGGATATAACAATCCATCATTATACGTTACGTAAACAGACTATTTCAAGCCGAATTATTCCAAAAGTCCGTGTTGACTGTTCTCAGTCTGTCGCGCTGCTGTGACGTGCGCGCTCCCGACGCCAAAGCCTCACGGCGATGACGTCACAAAAGTGGGAGGAGATATACCAGTATACAGGAAGTAATGCGGAACTAAAAAACTTTTTTGGAACCATGCGCCAATGAGCAGCTCCATAGGTTTCAATGGCGGCCATCTTGGCTTCCGGGGGCTTGGTCTCTCTGTGCACGGTGTTGGGAGAGACGACAGGACGGCTGAACCAGGTAAGCTTTGCGACTAAAACACCCGCTTTTAATCACTTTAATGTGCGCCGGTTTTAAACTCGAGTGTATGTTTATGTTTTGGTGTGCTGTTCTGCAAGTGTTTTGCTTTTACGAGCCGTGTTATCTCAAGTGAGCTAGCTAGCCCCGCTAGCCGAGGGCAGATGTCCCAATATCTCCGCGTTTTGCATCTTAAATACACCGTTAACGTCACAATGTGAACTGTTATCTGTGAAGCATGCTATTCCCATATTACTGTTAACCCTAATCCTTTTATCCCCCTTTTCAGAATTGGCAAAGACACCCTGACTGACTTGACATGTCTCTACGTGAAGTCTGCTAAGGAGCGTGGTAAGTGTAAAACATTATTTTGGTGATTTTCATGTTTAGAGTATAATTAACCATAAGCAACATCTGTTTTTCAGGTGAGCCTGCAGTTTGTAAATCAAGCTTCAGATCACTGTGGAAACAGCTTCTCCCACACATCAGAAGCTGCAGGCCACGCACAGATCTCTACAACAGAATCTAATGTGCTGTCTTTGGACCCTCACCGCCAGCAAGCAAAGACATCAGGATGCATTACAGCTTTGACTTTGCACAGCAGGTACTAATAATAGTGCGAATGCAGAATAGCAATTATAGAGACATATACGTCTTAATCAAATGTCATATGTATTAATCTAATCTCCTTTCTCTCTCTGTCTACTACAGATACACTTTCCGTCCAACCCTCTGCAGACGGGGCCAAGCTTCACTACACAATGGACATCTACTTCCTCATTGCTGGCCACACCAAATTCTCCCCTGATTGCGGCTTTGGACTTATCAAGCGAGCATACATGAAGACCAGGGTTGACACTTTGGAAGACATCGCTGAGGTTAGTTTATATTATTTGACTACTGTAATGTGTAAACATTAGCCTGGCAAAACTTCAGTGCTGCTCTCTGCTTAAAGGTGGAATGGACGATTTTTTTCAGCAAATTTTTTATCATATTTCCTCGTGGCGTGGATAAATCATTTGTCCTGCCACGTATCAATCATAAAACGCACCTATCGCTCACCTGCAGCCGCCTGCGGTTCGTTTCCGCGTGCCTAAGCGCATGGATCTATCATAACATAGTTCCCTCAGTGTACCGGGCAAAATGAAGACGGAGAAAGACAGTTCGAGCTGACGCAGAAGTGGACAGAAATCTATGGGAGACGATAGATGCGATGCGCTCCGTTGCGCTAATGTTACCGGCGCCAGCCCTAGGGGTAAGCTGGGCGGTAGCAAATGGTACACAGCTAAAGAGTTAGACTGTGTAGCCAGGAGAATATCGCTGTGGACAGATGAGGGAGACGAGTCATTCCATGCACAGCGTGTTTAATTCTGCTTTTCAATTATCACATTCAATTATCGTATACAATCAATAATCAATAAAATTATAAATGACAATAAATAAATTAACAAACACATATTTGGCAAAAGACGATAAAAGAATATCTAAATTGACTCAACAGATAAACTTAACAGATATACATAAATAAACTATAATATATAAATAAAAATACAGGTAACTAAATCTCCTACACCACGCACACACACACACAGACACACACACACACACACAGAGGCACGCACGTGCACACACACAAGCACGTTGGCAACATGTGCCTGCAAATGGCGGCAGCTACTTTAACAGTCTAAACTAATCAAAAACCAAATTGTATGTAATCAATTGTAACCTTTTGCATGCTACCAAGCAGTTGAAATTGTCCAAATAATACTTTTACCTCTGCACATGGCAGACTTGTGGCAAAGTTTAAACCACGTGTTAAGTACACACGAAAACACATTTCAATTTCACAAATCACATCAACTACGGTTTGTTCCAACTCTGCATAACACATATATTACATTTAACCAAGTTTAAGTCAAAACAACGGAACTTTTGGTGATTACCTGTGGACAGATGAGGGAGACGAGTCATTCCATGCACAGCGTGTTTAATTCTGCTGTACATGCGCATTGTCTCGCTCTAATCCCCACAGGAGCGCTTAGAGCACCATCTGCTGGATGGATGTCCCAAAGATTAAAGACACAGTAGCCAAAAATACAAAAAATAGAGGGGGTGTCTGTTTCTATATAAACTTTTGAATATAGCGTTTTCAACCTACTACACTCTCCCCTGCTTTAAAAGATGACTCCGGCATCTTATGCTAAGTGTTTCAAGTTAGGTCACATACAGTCTTAAAGAGTCATATTACTTGGTTAATTTGAATGGTTACTTCAGTCTTTCAACGTCTAACATGTCCATACAGGAGTAGGGTAATAGTACATGTCAGGTTGGTAATAGGGCAATGGTTGAGGAATACAGGCAAACATCATGTTCGCTCCAGGTCTCCATTCTTGGTATGATGGTTGTCCAAACCGACTGTAAGTGAATAGTTCTCTTGGCTTAATGGTTCTGGACGATCGGCGAACTGTTCCCTCATGCATGTTTGTTTCTGTTTCCAACTCATCACTGTCCACAGTTTCCATTTCTGGTATGTCCGCAGCTGGAGCAATAGCCAAAGGTACTGACCTTGGCCCTGAATCAGGTTCAACAGCCGGGATTGCCATATTTGGAGTTTGTACCTCAACTTGTGGTGGAACTCTTGGTTGTGGTACTCTAACTGGTTGAGTACTTTGTCTTTCTGTTTGAAATGCAGGTGCTGTGGCCCTGAGTCCAGAACGCCGTTGAGGTGTAGGTTCACTTTGACGTATAGGCACACGATGCCAATTGTACGTGTATTCCTCTTCCTCATCTGATTGTTCAGACTCAGCAGCTTCCTGAATTTGTCTTTGTTCTTTTCCTTTACATTGTTTCTGTCTTGTGCGGTTATCTTTTTGACATTGTTCTTGTTCTAGTGGCAAGTCATTGACTGATAATAGAAGATTTCGGTGTAGAATTCTCAGATTACGGTTTCCTGTCTCACTTTGAACTTTATACACAGGTCCATCTTCAATCTTTTCAATCACTTTATGGATACATCTTTCCCAGTAAGCTCTTAGTTTTCCAGGACCTCCTCGTTCAGAGAGATTCCTGACTAGTACTCGATCTCCAGGTTGTAAAGGGATACCTTTTGTGTGTTTGTCATAGTACTTTTTCCCTTTAGCAGAGCTTTTCTGGCTGTTTTCTGAAGCAATTCTGTAGGCTTCTTGCATACGACATGCCCATTTTTCAGCATACTCTTGCTTTGTTTTACAGTCACTTTCAGGTTTGATGTCAAAAAGCAAATCTATGGGTAGTCTAGGCATTCTACCATACAGGAGAAAAAAAGGTGAATATCCAGTTGCTTCATGTCTCGTACAATTGTAAGCATGGAGAATGTGAGGCAAATGGTCTTTCCACTGTGTTTTCCTTTCTTCTTGTAGAGTGCGTAACATTTGTAGTAGTGTTCTGTTTAGACGCTCAACAGGATTACCCTGCGGATGATAAGGGGTCGTTCGAGAGTGAGCTATTCCTGCAAGTTGTTGGAGTCTTTGGAATAGGTTATTTTCGAACTCCCGGCCCTGATCATGGTGGAGTTTTTCAGGAAATCCGAACCGTGGGATGAAGTCATGGAATATTTTCTCTGCTGCGGTTTTACCAGACTTATTTTTCGTTGGATAAGCTTGCGCAAATCGCGTGAAGTGGTCTACCAGAACTAATATGTACTCATAACCGCCTTTACTCGGTTCGAGGTGAAGGTAGTCAACTGATATGAGTTCAAAAGGAGCACTAGTTGTGATTGAACCCATTGGGGCTTTGTCTGGAACACACGGACGTTTTTGTTTCAGACAAGTGCATTGTCGAATGACATAATCCTCAATATCGCGTTGCATAAATGGCCAATAAAAACGTTCTCTAGCCAAATGAATTACTTTATCTGCGCCTACGTGACCCATATCATCATGCAAATGTCTCAAAACAGTTTTTTTCAGTTTGTCTGGTAGAACTAACTGTTTTCTTTTCCCAGTATTTCTGTACAGGAGTCCTTTTTCTAATTTTAGTCTGTTCCACTCATGTACTAATCTCCTTGTTTCACGAGTCATTTGTTTCTTATCTTTGTCATTTGGATTCCAGCCTCTTTTCTTTAACTGTATCACTTCACAGATTGACTTGTCCTCTTTTTGAGCAGCTCGAAGATCTTCAGGTGAGATTACTGGAGTACCTTCAGTTTTAGTGTCACTGGTATTTGAGTTTAACTGTAAAGCGGCAACCCATGGCACTTCACTGTCTCTCATAGCTTTGTCACCCTGCCAAATGGCAGAAATTACTTCAGGTGGCATTGTCTCTGTGTACTCTGGTAAGTGATCTGTCAGTTGTACAGGATATCTGGACAGTGTGTCTGCATCCGCATTTGATTTGCCAGGACGATACTTGATTGTAAAGTGAAAATCTGCTAACTCACCCACCCAGCGATGCCCAACTGCGTTTAATTTGGCTGTACTCAAAACATATGTGAGGGGATTATTGTCCGTGAATACTGTAAAAGTAGGAGCATAATAAAGATAATCCCTGAATTTGTCACAGATTGCCCACTTGAGCGCCAGGAACTCAAGCTTGCCGGAGTGAAGGTGATAGTTTTTTTCAGCAGGTGTGAGCGTCCTAGAACCATATGCAATGACACGTAGTTTGTTGTTCTGTTGTTGATAAAGTACAGCTCCCAGACCTTCATTAGAAGCGTCTGTATGGAGGACGAAAGGCAAGTCAAAGTTTGGGTATGCCAAGATAGGTGGACTAGTTAACATGTCTACAAAATGTGACACAACTGCACTGTGTTCATGTGTCCAGTTAACAGGGGTTTTGGACGGAAGCTGACCATTACTGCTTTTCTTGGACTTGTTAGATTTTCTTTTTGTAGATTTGTACTCTACCTCACTGGGACTCTCAACAAGTTTAAATAGTGGTCTTGCTAACCTGGAAAAGTCCTGAACGAATGTCCTGTAGTAACCTAAGAAGCCAAGGAGAGCTCTAACTTCTCCAACATTCTTTGGTTCTCTGTCTCGGAGCTGGTTAACTGCTTCTAGATCTTTAGGATCTATCTGGACTCCTTCACTAGTCACAAGACGACCTACATATCTGATTTGGCGTTTAAAAAGTTCACACTTGTTAGGGCGTAACTTTATACCAAATTCTCTGAGTTTGTGTAGAACAAGTTTTAAGTCATTTACATGGTCAGTGAAAGTCTTAGAATAACATAACACGTCATCTAAGTAAGGTGAACAACACTCATCCCTCAAACCTTCAAGGACCCCTTCCATACATCTTTGAAAGGCTGCTGGGGCGTTGGTGAGGCCAAATGGGAGGCGGTTCCACTCATATAACCCCCAAGGTGTGCTAAAAGCGGTCAGGTGTTTAGAGTTCTCTTCCACAAAGCCTTGGTGGTAAGCACTACCTTGGTCTAATATTGAAAACCATGAGTAGCCCCCCAGGTTATCCAGCAGGTCTTGAATGCGTGGGAGTGGATGGCGATCGGGGATAGTTTTGCGATTTAACCCCCGAAAATCAACACACAAGCGAAGTGACATGTCCTTTTTTCTGACACAGACCACTGGTGAGGAATAGGGAGAAGTGGATTTCCTAATCCAGCCATGGTCCAGCAGCTTTTGAACATAGTCTTTCACTTCCTTGTACAAGGGTTTTGGAATGGAGTTGTAGGACGTTTGGACAGGTACATTGTCTGTGAGATTGATTTTGAGTTGTAGACTCGGGATGAATCCAATGTCTGAGTCACTTTTCCCAAAAACATCAGACTCCTCAAACAGCATGTCCTTTACCATCTTTTGTTCATTCTCGTCCAAATGGGACAAATCCACAGGTGGATGCCATTTTTCACTTTTCACATGAGTATCCTTTGTTATTTGGCATTGGTTACTGGTTTTCTGTGTAGAAATGGGATTGACAGAACATGTGTTTACATTGGTTGGTTGGTCTGAGTTGTCTGAAACACAGTTTACAGGTCTCACTTCGGTTACTTCTTCTAATGTTCCCAAAACAGTTCTCTTTGAAAGATAAATGTCATGTTTAGTGACGTTCTGAATAGGGATTTTTACAGTCTTTGTTAAACCACTAGGGACATCTACTAATGCAGGGAACAACTCTAAACCATCTGGACAGTCATCTTGAAAACTGGGCTGAAATAACATTGCGCCTCCGGCTGGCCACTCTCTGACCCTGCACCTGATTTCAGATATTTGACCGGCAGGCAATATTACACCTTTTTTACCAGTTTTTACTGTGTATTCTATGCAGTTATCAGTTGAGGTAAAAACTTCAAGTGCTGACACTAAAGCCTCAACTGTACTGTCATTTACGCTTAGTGCCTCTTTGAGTAGAGCTGTGATGTTAGTATCTGTCTCTTTGTGGGATTTAATCACTTCTGCAATAACATTAGTGCCTAAAATGGGATGACTTAGACAGTTTTGGGAGATGATCACTGGTACTTGGATAGTTACATGTCCATGGTTATTGCTCTTGAGCTCAAGTGCTACATCAGCCCAGCCCTCAAAAGGAACGTCACTGCCGTTTGCAGCAGAAATTTCAAAAGGTTGGTCTGAAAAAAAGGACGTGAGTGGTTGAATGGAAACAGCTGGTAATGTCTTTTGCATCCATGTTTTTCCCACCATGGTCACTTGAGCACCTGAATCCAGTAGCATTTGGATTGGAGCACCATTGAGAGCACATGAAACCATACATCGTTTACCAATGAGTTGAGCAAGTCTTTTCTTTGGCTGTGGTGATGAGCGAGTTGACTTGGATTTTGGATCTTGACTGTTAGAGATTTGGGGCTTTAGGGCTGTCTCGGTCACTGGCTGCCCCTCCCCTGTGACCGTGTCGCGTTTCCCGACACTTTTCGCTGAAGACATCCTATGGCCCGGTGTCCTGTTTGGCCGCAAACAAAACAATGATGACACGTGGTTATGTTTTGTTGTACGCATGACTTGCATTTGCCCCTTGTTTCACTTCGTACTTGTGGCTTGTGTCCCTGAATGCTTAAGTCCACAGGTATGGGGTTATCAGGTGGTCTGGTCATTTGGGCTAAATGCTTAGTCAGTGAGGACACTTGTGCTGTTAGTTCTCTAATAGCGTCATGTTGAGTTTGTCTTTCTTTGTCGTCTTTAGTCTTGTCACCACTGTCAAGTGTAGCAATAGTCACAGTTTTAGTCTTAACAGTTGTACCCAGCCTTTTCTGTCTTTCTGCCTCCTCACTTGTCGATTTAGTAATTTGTTCTAATAAGAGGTCATCACTAATTTGCATGTCATTAAGGAAGGGCTTTAAGTCACGTCTCACATAGTCATTTTTCTCATTTAACCCCTGATATAGAGTATGGAGAAAAGTCCCCTGTACAAGTTTAACATCATATGTAAAACCGGTACCAACTTGTTGTGACTCAAAAAGAACACGTTGTTTTAAACCCATTGCTCGGTATAAGAACTGTTGTGGACTCTCTTTATCCGACTGTTTAGCATTACTTAACTCTTGAAAGAGCTCTGTACTGTTTTTGTCATGAATGTGAGAGCGAAGAAACTTCTTAAGCTCACTAACATTTAAATCACATTTGTTGAGTAACATGTCTCTAAATGTACCAGGTTTTGTGATTTTAAGCACACTTCTGATAACTTCTGATTCAGAAAAACCTTCGGATAAACCTTCATCAATTTGTTTACACAAGTTACTATAAGAAACATCTGAGCCAGTGTCTGAAATCTGTCCGCCATGCAGCTTAAACTCTCTGCGTGGGAGCAGACTTGCAACATCACTGATACTCAATACCTGATTTCTCAAACTGGATGATGGACTAGTCCCACTCAGATGACGGCCAACATTTCTGCTGGTTTGGTCTGCAGCAAGGTTTCTTGTTGGTGTGCCAACGTCTCTGTCTTCTCCAGAAGAGTAGTCGTTGGGTAAGGAGTGGAGATTGTTGTGTTGAGGTGATTGAGTGATGATTTCTCCTGAAGTGGTGGAAGGAGGTGTGTTGAGATGACCCGGTGCTGGAGCAGGAACGGTGGTCTGGACTTCCCTCTGGACGTGAGCAGGACCCTCGTCTCCAGGACCCTCGTCTCCAGGACCCATCGAAGCTGTAGGTCTCAGCAGATCGGCCATCAAGTCATCAAGGAGGAGCAGTTGCGACATGCCTTCATCCTCTAGTGACTTGAGCTGGTCACCTCTACTGTAGTCAACAATAAGCTCATACAAGTCAGTGTCACTTAGCTCATCAGTGCGGACTGGAATATTGCCGTCATCGATGGCGTTTGTGATGGCTTGTAGCTGACTGGTGTTCAAACTGGAAAGTTGTCTCTGGATCTTAACAATCAGCGCTCGCCGTGGTGCATTAGTTGCCATGTCCTTTTGATGGTGGTGGATACTCTTTGGATGACACACGTAGTGGGAGCCTTCCCTGAAGTTCCAGACACATCAAACAATACAGGCGCACTCTTCACCAGGCAGTTGCTTTAGTTATCATCCCGGACGAGCCCCCAATTGTTACCGGCGCCAGCCCTAGGGGTAAGCTGGGCGGTAGCAAATGGTACACAGCTAAAGAGTTAGACTGTGTAGCCAGGAGAATATCGCTGTGGACAGATGAGGGAGACGAGTCATTCCATGCACAGCGTGTTTAATTCTGCTTTTCAATTATCACATTCAATTATCGTATACAATCAATAATCAATAAAATTATAAATGACAATAAATAAATTAACAAACACATATTTGGCAAAAGACGATAAAAGAATATCTAAATTGACTCAACAGATAAACTTAACAGATATACATAAATAAACTATAATATATAAATAAAAATACAGGTAACTAAATCTCTTACACCACGCACACACACACACAGACACACACACACACACACAGAGGCACGCACGTGCACACACACAAGCACGTTGGCAACATGTGCCTGCAAATGGCGGCAGCTACTTTAACAGTCTAAACTAATCAAAAACCAAATTGTATGTAATCAATTGTAACCTTTTGCATGCTACCAAGCAGTTGAAATTGTCCAAATAATACTTTTACCTCTGCACATGGCAGACTTGTGGCAAAGTTTAAACCACGTGTTAAGTACACACGAAAACACATTTCAATTTCACAAATCACATCAACTACGGTTTGTTCCAACTCTGTTCCAACATATATTACATTTAACCAAGTTTAAGTCAAAACAACGGAACTTTTGGTGATTACCTGTGGACAGACGAGGGAGACGAGTCATTCCATGCACAGCGTGTTTAATTCTGCTGCACTTGCGCATTGTCTCGCTCTAATCCCCACAGGAGCGCTTAGAGCACCATCTGCTGGATGGATGTCCCAAAAATTAAAGACACAGTAGCCAAAAATACAAAAAATAGAGGGGGTGTCTGTTTCTATATAAACTTTTGAATATAGCGTTTTCAACCTACTACACTAATAAACAAACGGACGTGTGTGTTGTATCGGTCCGCACGGGGAGTGCGCATGCGCACTTCCGCCTGCGTTCTCAAATCGCCGAAAAATCGTCCATTGCGCCTTTGAGATATGTTTCTTCTGTTCTCATTTTTTTACATTGTCGCCCTTGTCATCAGGTAGTGGAAAACAGCTCTCCTGAGTCTCACCTCAGTATCCCACAGCTTGTTGGAACGGCGGATGGCAAAGTGTTTGTCAAGAACTTGGACTGGCAGAAGCATCTGAGTCCCTTCTTCAGACGGCTTCCAAAGATCAAGAGTTATCAGCACTTCAGGTATTTATATTGAAACTCTCACATTGTGTTAAAAAAAATAAATAGTTAATGAGTGTTTTATGTGAAATAGTTAGCCATTTCTTAAATGTCCTGTTATTTGTTTACAGCTTTGATGCCAAGAGCCGAGAGTCACAGCACTGAAGAGTGCACAGACGAAGATGAGGATGAGGATGTGATCTCTGATGTAATTGGACTCTGGTGGTGTACATATCATATCTATTATCTCATGTATTCAAAGCCATGGACCCGTTGCAGTTCGTATACCTGGCTCTGGCATCTGTTAATAAGAGTTCTTCTATTAAGAGTGTTTTTTAAACTTCCTATAAGTTATCTGTCCTTTCCCCCTGTATCTACTGCGTTGTAAAATTAAAGGCTATCTTATCTTATCTTTTGTTGTTTGTGTTGAATCATTCAGTGCACCATTGTTGGTGCACTGAATCACCTGTGAATTATGTTTATCGACAAATGCAATGAACCCTATTCTCATTCTGATTCTTTGATTCTATTCAGGGCCTTTTGTAATCCAAGTATTTCCATTTTAATATAGTAACTTCTAATTCTGATTCAAGTCCAGTTCACATCGATAACACTCCTCTTGAGTCTTGAGTGACAGCTGTAGGGGGAGGTGCTGTCAGTGTGACAGGGGGGAGGGCTTATCTCAATGAGATGCAAATGAGCCCCCCTGTGACTCTGGGCTCACTCCGGTGAGAAACCGGAAAGATCTACATGAGTGAGACATCATTGGAAAGCTTTGAATTCACACTTTCAGAATCTGTGAATAACTCAAAATGTCTCCGGGTAGACATGTAACTGGTTTAGCCACGGTCAGACACATATAACTAAAGGCTTGCAGAGAGGGGAAGAAACCAATTAAGCAAAACGTACTGTAGCAAGGCCAATAATTATCAAGCACAAAAAAATGACCAATTCAAAAAAACAAACGGATTTAATTATTTTCACTTAAACTCCACGCTACGTCTTTCACTGTTCTAATACCCAAGAACGGATAAATAAATGTGCCTGTGTTTCTTGTAGGAGCTTGGTATAATGCTTGTTTCCACCACTTGTCCCCAGTGTAACCTTTTCCCCACACAGCCTCGAGTTCAGCCGCTGCCCCAGCCCAGATAAACCCATCATCTTTATTCAATATGGCCCCGGGGAAGCATTTTAAGTAGGATTAGCTTGACAGAAAACTTCTGTGTGTGTGTGGGCTTATACCTTTCTACTCACCAAATTCACAAACATAGGAACTATTTTTGGCATTAAGGGGCAACATACACCAAATATTAATACAAATCATAGCAAAGTATGTGCCAACAAGCTCCAGTCCACATTTACTTTTGGGTCTTTTACTGGGGTATAATGATGGTATTTAAACTAAACTATAATCTGACACATTTACACTGAAACTGTTACATATATGCTTAGTCCCTATCATACATTATAGATGGATAGATAACTTTATTGTGAACTTATTTTTTATGTTTTCGGTACTGTTTGTGAAGCTGAAAAGTGTAGCAGATGGCAATGTATTCAATATTAGACAACAATAAAATCACAATATGTCCTGAATTGTTCAGACGACACATACATACATACAGTACATATACATTAGGTTTCTTAAAACATCTTGCAGTGCATTCACTCTAGTGAAGACAAATAGTTCACTGGCACTGGTCCATCTGGGCTTTTTTTAACAAGTCTCAGAGCGTCATTGTAAGCCACCTTCTGTCTCTGTGGGCTGTATTTTTTATAGTTCACCCAAAAATGAGCAGTGTAGACCAAGGTGCGATACGCTCTAAACAAAGCCACATTCACTCCAGCAGAACAGCTGCCACATTTCCGTGACAGTACATTGGCCTGCGTACGGCATTGAGGAAGATATTTACAAGTATTTACAACATTCAGATTATTGCCAGACAATTTAGAGTCAGGATACACTAGAGCTTTGTCCGCCATAATTCAGCATATGATGATGACACTCGTTGCAGGATTATATTTTACATGATTGTATTCTCCAAACATAGAACACACATTAGCAGCTAGCTAGGTCTAAAGATCACTAGGTCATCTGCGTATATCAAGTGATTAACCACAGTACTTTCAGCCATGCATCCGGTTCTATAACTGTTCATCTGTTTTGAGAGGTCATACATGAAAGAATTAAACAACATCGTAGACATAAAGCGCCCTTGTCTCACCCTGTTGCTGATCTAAAAGGGTTCAGACACAGAGTTTGACCTGTAGAGACTGGTGGGCATAACATTAATACAGACATCGAACTATATATTTAGGCACCAGTAGCGTGCATTAAAAAAAAAAATATATATATTAATCTTTATAAAAAGAACATTGAATATAACACAGAGAGAGTAAGCAAATGGCACAGGGAAAGACAATAGACATATGTTGAACAGTTTGTATCAGTTTTTTGGATAAGTCCCATTCTGACCAATGTTAAATTGTGTATATAGTCAGACTATTTTATTTTATCTGTAAATTCTAAATTTTATGCATGCAGCCATCATTATTTATTGTTATATGTTGCACCTTAATGCCAAAGCAAGTTCCTAATGAATTCTGTTCACTGACAATGGCAGTAATAATTTATCCATGTTCAAATTAAGTCAAAATGTCTGTTTTGTCTAATACTCATTTGTCTAATATTTCTTATTAATTCAGTCCAGTCTTTGATCATCCATCTCTATGGGATAGCCTTCTTTCCTGCAGCCAAAAATACGGTCTAAAGGTTTCAGTTTGTGTCCATGGCAGGAGTTTTTTAGGCCCAAATACCAGTAGCATACTTTTATGGATGGTTAATCAATATTTTGTGGAGAGCATTTACATGCTAGAGTGAAAAAAATAAATAAACTGTGTTTCTCAAACTAGAGGTTTCCCAGCAAATGGAAAATGCTTAACCTACTGAGCTAAATGGCCATACACAATATAGGTGCTGAATGGCGTTACTAGTCTCACTTAACTGGTCAATTCGCTGTACAAAGTAGCTCTATTTCTAGTATTTCTGTGTCTAATCATTAGAGACATGAATAGAGCTTTAGGTAGGGACAACCTGCAAACATTCAAGATTCCCACATAGGTTTATTCAGCGTGGATAGAGGCTGTGTTATCCTCAGTGCACTTGTGAAAAACCTCTTGGACAAGATGCAGTCTGCTTAGGGTAGGGTCACTAAATGACACTGTGACTTCCAGCCAAGTTTCAGCAGCAGAAGTGAGGGCAAAACAGGCTTCTTTGGATATGTTTCTGAACAATTTAAAAATAGTTTTCTCTTTTTTTTTTCTTATTGGTCAATCACTGCTTGCCTTGATTGACCAAGGATGGCAGGTGGTCTTGGTCTCTGATACATATTATACATATAAGTCAATTTTATTTTGCATTAAGTTGTACATTTAAAATAAAATGTATTCTGTAGGTCACATTGGTAAATTCAAAGAATATAAAAACTGCAAAAAGTACTGTCGGTGTAATCCCTCATTGCAAAAGGTGCTGTAAATGGTCATAGTTGTATTGCGCTTTTATGCCTTTCAGCCACTCAAAGCGCTATACATCAAGGAAACATTCACACACATTCATACACCTCTGTACTCAGACATTGGGGGCAATTCGGGTTAAGCATCTTGCCCAAGTACACAACAACGGCTGTGGAGTTAACGTTGTTAGCCACCACTGTGCCCAGTTTCCTTACAAATGTGTGCCGGCCTTTGCTCTAGCTTCAGCTTGCAGGTGCAATGCATGCTGCATGGCAGAGAGATCAGCGTGTAAGCCATCCACTGGGGGCCCTCTCCCAGAAAAAACAAATACCTTTTAAACATGGGCTTCTTATCTGCACAGCCTGACTGTAGTCAAATAGATTTATTGTGATTGAAAGTCTGACAGTTTTCCAGTGAGGGTCCTCTAAAGGCCCAGCCCCTCCATGCTCTGATCCGCCCCTGCTCAGCCTGCACTTGGCTTGCAAACTGAGTCAATTGTGGCTCCAGAAACACGCAATGTCTTAGGTTTGACCATCTATGGCCCAAGACGATGCTTATAGTGAAACACCTCACTGTTAAGTAACCTTGAGTATTGCGCAGTCGTCCATAGCTGCAAAAAATGTTTCTGCACAGCTTAACAGTGCTTATAATTACAAGTCTGAGATTGGGTATTTTTGAATGAGATCGTCGACAATATTAGGTCAATTTACACTTCAAAGAAAGGCTCTTTTCTGTTAAGATATAGGGCGTGGATTAATGGGGGTCTTACTGTGCTCACGTAGTGAATGCAAACTTATAATCACAAGTCTTCATTTCTTCACTCACACTTGTTTTAACAGCTTTAATCCATCCAAAGACATTCACATTCACCCCGTTCTCCCCTGAAGTGATTTGAAGCGCTACATTTGTTAAACCAAAAGGAGCACATGGCTCATATAAACAAAAATGTGCTGCATTTACACATACACGGTACTCCTGGTTATATAGAAATATAAATTGCCTTAAAATCCAAGTCATGCCGAGTCATTTGGCTCAAGTAAAAGTCAAAGTTACAAAGGGCAAGTCCTCAATGGTCTCAAGTCTGTGAAAATTTGATTCTGACTCAAGTCAAGTCATGTGACTCGATTTTCCCACCTCTGAAATGTAGCAGATATCTCATTGCATTGTACAGTCTTGCAACCCCAGAGGGCCTAGAGATGGTGCCAATAATGAAAATAGAGGACAGCATTTCCCCCCCAATAAAATCACAAATAAGCATTTTCCCCAGACAGTCTGGATGGGCTCAGCCAGAGATGTTGCTGCAATATATGACTCGTTTGTGTGGCCCACTAAGGAGGAGATATATTGTGTGCGTGAGTGTGTGTGTCCATAAATACATTTTGGTTATAGTGGATGGATGAGGGGATCTCCATGGTGATTTGTTTACTTGGATTAAATGTCACTTTTGGAAATATGTTGTTATACCTGGACTCCTGAAAGAGGGAAGTGCAAGTGCAGCCGCGACAGACCGACTCACCTGAGACGAATATGTGTCCTCTCCGATAACAGCTTCACCAAAATAACTACAGTGATGCATTGTATGTGCTATGTCACCTGGGGATTCTGTGTCTGAATATTTACTGTTGGCAAAATACAGCTAGTAGAATAGAGTTTGCCCAATATCTGTGTGCTTCCTTTTACCATTAAAAAGCTCATAAACAACTATTTCCTAACTGATCATTACCACTAGTCAGTCATCATAGTTTTCAAGTCATCAAACTTTAGAGTACAATTTGAAATGTAACTGAACAAACCTCCCAATGATAACAGTATTTTTTTTCAAAAATAAAAGCTCTAATTGCACCGATCCAAATGATTATGCACAACAGAGTTTCAAACGTTAGTACTAATGTTATTGTTGTAAAGAACTGAAAATGGTCATTTTGTTAAATTAGAAGCATTAGCAGGTCATATTTACTGAAATCAAAAGCTATTTCAATCAAAACATCTCAACAGTCAAGTTATTGTACATTCCAACATAGGACCCCTTATTTGATAGGAGCTTCACAAATCTTGCGTCCATTGAACTTCTGAGTTTGTGGAGTTTCTGCTTGAATTTATTTACTGGATGTCAGAATAGCCTCCCAGAGCTGCTGTTTGGATGTGAACTGCCTCCCGCCCTCATAGATCTTTTGCTTGAGGATGTTCCAAAGGTTCTCAGTAGGGTTGAGGTCAGGGGAGGATGAGGGCCACACTCTTCTATGCCCATAGCAGCCAATGATTCAGAGGTATTCCTTGCAGGATGAGATGATGCATTGTCATGCATGACACGGAAGGCATGGTAGAAATGTGCCATGGAAGAAAAGTGGTCAGTCAGAAACCCCACATACTTTACAGAGGTCATTTTCACACCTTCAGGGACCCTTAAAGGGGCCGACCAGCTCTCTCCCCATAATTCTGTCCACCAACTATCCACCAGTCTCATCACACTCATCACGAGACTGTTTGAAAATGTATTTTTGGGCCCATCGGAGTCGTTTCTGCTTCTATTTGGTTTAGGGTGGCCAAATAGAAGGTTTATGCATAACTGCAAGTCTCAGGAATATCCTACACCTTGATGTTCGCGGGACTCCTGAGGCACCAGCAGCGTCAAATACATGTTTGCTGCTTTGTAAAGGCATTTTAACAACTGCTCTCTTAATACCATGTATTTGTCTGGCAGAAACCTTCCTCAATGTGCCTTTATCTGCAAGAATATGTGTGTGCTCTGAATCAGCTACAAATATCTTAATGGTACGATGATCACGCTTGTTTTTTGTGAAATATCTAAGGTTTTCATACCTTGTCCAAAGCACAGGTGTCTGAGATTGATTTCGCTGACCCAAAGAGCCCTGAGACACAATACCATCCATCAGTTTCATTTGAAAAAGAAAAAGACACTTTAACATAATTTGCATAATTTAGAACATGGTGTATATTGGGGATACAAATATATATATATATATATATATATATATATATATATATATATATATATATATATATTAACCCATAATAGTGTATCAAATTATAACAAATAGATGTAGTTAGTGTTATTGGGGCCAGAGCCCACTTGAAGATTTCTCCACATTGCAGAAAAGCCTATTTAAAATGATTAATTCACTAAAATGAATACGTTTAAATGTTAAACTATCAAAAGTAGTGCCTTATAGACTTTGGTTGTGCCTGGTGCAACTCTTGGGCCAACCCAGTGATGAATTACAATATTATTGAGTCATTATTTGCACTCAAATACTAATTAGAGATTAACTACTTTCCCACTATGCCAAATTATTATCAGCATTTTAAAATAATTCTTGAAACGACCTCATCATTGGCGTGTCAGGTGTTGTATTGTGGCAAAATCCAGCACAGTTGAACATGGTTGTACAGTAGTTGTCAAAGAAAGGGTTTGCTAGTGGGCGCACAGCACATACTGTATGCCATGTAAATTAGCTATAACAATTTCACCCGAGCACTGACCTTATTTTAACTAGCTGCATTTCTGATGAACCGTGGGACGTGAGGGCCTAATTAACATCTATTTATTTTTTTACTTGCGGCATGTGATTGAGAAACAAATGATTGCATAAAGAGAAAAAAAGGACACAATTCAGAATACGATTTGTCAACATTGCTATACTTTCATTTTATTACCATTACAGCAAAACAAATCTGCAAATTTGACGGAGACATATACATACATGGTGCAACAAAAGCCAAAAACACCCGCATGCATTATTCAACTGATACAAACAGGAGGTTACCTGCTGAACTGACTTCTGTGAGAGGACTCGGAGCCATAAAGATGATGGACAGCCGCTGAATCTCGACCCTGTGAAAATGTTGCATCATTACCAGCTTCTATAAGGATGGGTACAGCGTGCCCCAAGGCAACACGACTCAAGCTAACGTGTCCATTCTCGTGGGTGAAGGCTCCTATCCTCAGGTATCGTGTTGCTTGTGCTCTCTTATGCAAATAGGCCTGACTTTCTGCCTGAGGGAAAGAGTAGGTGACAGATCTGTGCTATTATGTTGTAAAGGAGTTGCCACCTATTTTAAAGTGTGCACTTAATGTCAGCATTAGCATGGGGGAGAATGAGCAATGTGAATGCACCGTTCTAATGTGTGGTGGAAACATCTAAAAAGTACTCGAAGTATCAAACTGAAATAATGTTTTATGTCGATTTCAAAAAAGGGGCATAGTACAAAATCCTTGTCCCTAGTCCATCCCTGTGCTGGGTTCTAGTCCTCAGTCTGACACCTCTGTTTCAAAGTGGAAAATCCAACACACACTCCTTAACATGCACATTAGACTAATCTTGTAAGAAAATCTAGACGACATTATTTCAGATGGATGATATTGGCCTAAATAACTCTATCTCTAACTCTCTCCAAACAGAAAATCTACACATATTGAATTATGTCGGTGTAATCCCTCATTCGTCCAGGCGTGTTCCATAGTAGAAAAAGCTTCAGTTGTAGTCATCTGGACTCAGTTTGAAAAAATAGACGTTTCGACTCTCATCCAAGAGTCATTGTCAATAAAAGAATTTAGATCGAGAACTCCGATATTAATACTGTTCTGTGGTAAGACCCGCCCATTGGGAGGAGCCTTCCTGAAGTAGAAAGAGTTGTTTGTTTCAACAGAAACTCCCCCCTTGTATCTACCGAGCTAGCCTATTCAGAATCTTAATGGGCTATTAGAATCCTCTTTGTCTTTGTGAGACCCTGGCTCAACCACCCTGAGTACCTGATTAGCATCTAAATGTCCTGGTCCTGGTCCTCTACCTTTCCAAGGGTTCAGTATACCATTATAGATACCAGGAAGATTGAATCTTAGCCCTCCATTTCTGTTTAAAGAAGGTCTTTCTTTTTTAACAAAAATAGCTTCCTTGACTCCTCTTTCAAACCATCTTTTCTCCCTGCTTAAAACCTTCACCTCACCGTCTTCAAACGAGTGATTAGAGGCTTCAAGATGGAGATGCACGGCACTCTGAGGTCCTGAACTAGTATTTCTTCTGTGCTGATAAAGCCTCTTGTGTAGAGGCTGTTTCGTCTCACCTATGTAACGTTCTTTACAACTTTCTTCACTGCATTGGATCGAATAAACTACATTGCTCTGTTTTTGAGTCGGCAACTTGTCCTTTGGGTGAACCAGTTTTTGTCTTAAAGTGTTTCCTGGTTTAAAATAAACAGGGACTTCGTGTTGTCTAAAAATTCTCTGCAGTTTTTCCGACAAGCCAGACACATAAGGGATAGAAACACCCTTCCTTCTCTGTTCAGTTTCCCTTTTGTCCTGCTTCTTGGTTCTCTTCACTCTGTTGAGAGCCCAAGCGGGGTAACCACAGGCTGAGAGGGCATTTCGGACATGTTTTTCCTCTTTCTTCTTGCCCTCTGAGCTGGTGGGCACACCTTGAGCTCTGTGTTGTAAGGTTCTGATCACCCCCAGCTTGTGCTGTAGTGGGTGGTTGGAACCAAAGAGCAGATACTGGTCCGTGTGTGTAGGTTTCCTATATACTTCTATTTGGAGTTTCCCGTCCTCTCCTCTGATCGTGGAACAATCAAGAAAGGCCAAGCGATTCTCCTTAGCGTCTTCTCTTGTAAACCTGATATGTGGGTCCACAGCATTGATGTGATCAGAGAAGGTTTCCAGCTCTTGTTTCTTGATTGTTACAAAAGTATCATCGACATAGCGGAGCCACAGTTTTGGGGCTATGCCTGAGAATGAGGACAGTGCCTTCTTCTCAAAGTGCTCCATGTACAGGTTGGCCACTATGGAAGAGACGGGCGAGCCCATGGCACGCCCTTATGTGTCTGGCTTGTCGGAAAAACTGCAGAGAATTTTTAACAACACGAAGTCCCTGTTTATTTTAAACCAGGAAACACTTTAAGACAAAAACTGGTTCACCCTAAGGACAAGTTGCCGACTCAAAAACAGAGCAATGTAGTTTATTCGATCCAATGCAGTGAAGAAAGCTGTAAAGAACGGTACATAGGTGAGACGAAACAGCCTCTACACAAGAGGCTTTATCAGCACAGAAGAAATACTAGTTCAGGACCTCAGAGCGCCGTGCATCTCCATCTTGAAGCCTCTAATCACTCGTTTGAAGACGGTGAGGTGAAGGTTTTAAGCAGGGAGAAAAGATGGTTTGAAAGAGGAGTCAAGGAAGCTATTTTTGTTAAAAAAGAAAGACCTTCTTTAAACAGAAATGGAGGGCTAAGATTTAATCTTCCTGTTATTTATAATGGGATACTGAACCCCTGGAAAGGTAGAGGACCAGGACCAGGACATTTAGATGCTAATCAGTTACTCAGGGTGGTTGAGCCAGGGTCTCACAAAGACAAAGAGGATTCTAATAGCCCATTAAGATTCTGAATAGGCTAGCTCGGTAGATACAAGGGGGGAGTTTCTGTTGAAACAAACAACTCTTTCTACTTCAGGAAGGCTCCTCCCAATGGGCGGGTCTTACCACAGAACAGTATTAATATCGGAGTTCTCGATCTAAATTCTTTTATTGACAATGACTCTTGGATGAGAGTCGAAACGTCTATTTTTTCAAACTGAGTCCAGATGACTACAACTGAAGCTTTTTCGACTATACACATGTTGAACCTTATTTGTTAGGGATTGGCTCCCAAACTTGTCATATTTATCTCATGACTTTAAGTATTTTCAACTGACAACAATCACATATTTGGACTTGAATAATATCACTTTCTTGTAAAAACATAGACTATTTATGCTGAGAGAGAAAATCTTTTTTCTTTGTGCCAGTTTTTGTTTCATGTGTTTTCATGTGGATTGACAGTATTTTTTGTTTTCACATTTGCTTCAGAAACTGGTGCCATTATTCAACATCAAAGACATGATCGTTGTCAGTTGAAAGGACTTCAAGCCAAATAATAACGGTCAACATTTGTGGATAATAACTTTGGCTATTTCTTGAAAAAACAAAAAACAATAGTACAGAAAACAGGGATTAGTTACATAGGCCAATGCCCATCTGAAATCATAGAATCCTGAAATTCTAGGATGTGAGCACAACTTATTGATCCCGAGGCACTGAAGGTTACGACCACTGATAGGTGAAGTAATTCTATTTTCAGTCTATTGTAGTGACTGTTACTGTGCTTCAGACAAACAAAAATTATGGTTAACAAGCAACAACTGACAGAGATATGAAATAAAGTCTAGCTTTGTTCATATTCCACACACTATTGACATTTACATATTGACTCGGGAAAGGTTCTTTCCTGTGCCATTTATTTTGCACCAGCGTGTTTGTCATCCTTGTTTTTGATTGTATTTATTTTTTTTCATAGACATAACTAATGCACAAGTCCATGTACAAGAATTGTATTTGTGATGTCTCTTAAGGACACTTCTGAAAAGTAGCATTTATTGTCGCTCTGTGAGTATAAAATCTGCCTGTGGCATAGACTCACAATAACATAGAGTTCCCTCTACTTTCAACCCAAATAGAATAGGATGTTTACACATACTTCAGCCCAGACTGCGCCTTGCCTCATCTTGTTTCCAAAAGATTAGAAAGACAGAACTATTTATGTGTTGTTGAGAGCTCAAAGTGGCTGTGCTTTTTTTATTTTTCCTAAGCGCTAAAAGTTGTATCTTTAAAGAGTTGTCTGCCTCACGGAGAGTTAACTTCACTTATCAAAGGATTTTTGGCAACAGCCTTTGCTTTGTTCCTTGATATTCTGACTTCAAAAGTGACGATAACGTTGGCAGGCTATTCATTTATTCAGGCGATTTTTAACATCAGTGTCTAATTGAAAGAATAAGCTGTTACATCTATACATCTTCACATCAAAGTTTGACATATTGTGTTCCGGTAACACTGTAGAAAAAGGATACAAAGCATTTATAAATGTTTGTTAATCATTAAATAATCATTGACAAAACATTAAACTAATAACTTACAAATATCATTAACTATTCATGAACAAAAATGAACTGGTCATTAAATATAAGGCATGTCTACAAAGCAGTTTTAAATGTTTAGTAATGGTAATAACTAATCAATTGACAAAAATAAACTAAGCACACTCTAATCTTAACCCTAGTAAATGATTATTACACCCATGTGTGGACAATAAAGGATTATCTTATCTTATTATTAGTTTGTTCGTCAAGGATTAATACATATTTATAAATGCTTTGTATCTTATTCTAAAGTGATACCTGTATTTCTTCTCTTGACATTTGAAGAATTGAAGAATTCAGAATTTCTGGTTTCTACCAATCTGTTTCAAAGATCCCTGTTTTTTGTTTGTTTTTTTTCTTCAAAATAATCACAACTAAGTACATGGATATTGTCTGGGATGAACACAGGAAAGAGGCATGTCTTTACAGTCCATTTACATTTATTGGATTCTTAAAGATCAACTGATACATTTAGAGGCACGTTTTACCACATTTATAGTGAATTGACAAGCATGACGAAAATAGAACTAAACCAGGCACAATACAAGACTAAAACAAAGACTAAATACAACTAAACCAGGACCAAAACCAGAAATAACCCAAGAATCAAACAGGGACTAAAACAGGACTAAAGCAAGACTAAAATATGAATAAAACAGGACTAGTGTAAGACTAAAACAGGACTAAACTACGAACAAAACCATTACTAAGTAAGACTAAAAATATACTAAAACATGGCCAAAAGGACCAATGACCAAGACTGATTCCCTAACACATAATATAGTCTGAACATCATTATCAGAATACTTCAAAAAAGTATGAACCATTTTTGTTCATGTCTCTCACTAACAGACAACAATTTGATTACACATTCTTTAGTGTCGATATTCACCCATTCACCTGGACAAATCATCAGGAATCCAACCTTCCACTCTATCCCCTAAAGAGAAGAAGGAGAAGAGATAATCCCTTGTCACCACGTCGCTGTCGAAGTTTAGTCTATAACAGACTGCGAGAGGCGAGGATCGTTCAAGGTCTTTATTTGATCAAAACAGGGAAAAACAATTAAAACAGTAGCACGTTGGACGTCTTGCAGCTGAGATTCGACTTTCCACAAGATTTAGCCATGTTTTATATAGCTGTTGCTTGGGTCTGATAAAATGTCATGACGATGGCATGACGTCAGCTTTAAGATTGTTTATACCAGTCCACAGATCATCAGAAAGTGCACAGAAAGTTCATCGTGACCCATAATATGCTGTAAGATCATCGTGACTCATGACAAATAGGACACAGAAATATAATATAAAAGCATGACAATAATTTGGTCAATATCCACAGAACCTCTCACTCTTTTAATTCCTCTTACTTGTTTTTAATGGCCGAAAAACAAATTAGATTCAACAACCGCCTTCCACTTACTCCACTGTGTAGTTCTTCTCAGCTTTCTCAAGTGACCCACAATCTTAGTTTGAACACACACTCTAATTGACATATGTTATCATAAACTTTCATCCAGTATAATTACATTCCACTCAAAAAAGCTGTCATTCAAAATTGCAGTTTATGACATGTGCACTCAGCATAACTTGGATTCATGCTTGGTAATCTTTGCTATTACCGCTCAATGACTTTTCCATTACTGTGGCCCAACTGGGATTTTCCTTCAAATATTCCAGTGACAATCTCCAGGCTTCCCAATTATTTCGGCGTGACTATATCTCTATTGTGCTGCAGCCTGGCGGTTACAGTATGTTGCTCCGGTGCCTGTTGTAATTGACCTGAGATTGGCTGCTTGACTGACGGCTATTGTAAAAACATTGCATTATATGGTTCGGCAATGTCATTTGTGCTGTTTGTAAGGTAATTAGGTCCTCCCCATTTCTTCCTGTACTTTAACGAGTTTCTGCGACGTTACATTTACATAAGGTATATAGTGATATTTAGTCGTTTTTTGTGCAGGAAATACATTTCTATAGAATCACTTCTGAAAAACAGCCCAGACTTAGCTGCCTGAAGCAAATCTTTTAGAGAAAATTCATTGGTTTCAAAACTATAGTTGTCCTTCTTAAGAGCCCTACTCAATTAACTTGAAAGTACAGGCTATATTTATTTGCCAACGACGACAAAATCCAATTAATGTTGTTGTTTTTGGCAAATAAATGTAAATTAGAAGTTATGCCTGTGACCATAAACTGCTCTTTCATTACAAAATCTGGTTATTTACAAGTTTACACACAATAATACAGTCCAACAAGTCCATTTCCGCTAAGTATCCCTGCTACGACTGGAGACAATTGTGTTCCACAGTATAGCCGTATGTGTTTACATGGAAACAAGCATGGAGGCAACCACTAAGCCACTAAGGCGACCCATCTCACAGTATGAATGTATGATTTTTTTTCAACAGCAATTAAACCATATGTAACAAGTTGGCCACTGTCCAGGGTGTACCCCGCCTAAGGCCCGAAGTCACTGGGATAGGCTCCAGTCACCCGCGACCCCGAAAGGGAACAAGCGGTAGAAAATGGATGGATGGATGGAAACAGTGTGACCACTATGGGCCACAGTGTCTTCAACTTATTGTCTAGTTAACTATAGGTTTCCCCACTGGCTTCTCCCCTGGCCGTGTGGATAAAGGTAACTGACAGAATAAATAAATGAGCAGAGTTGGAGATGAAACGCTGCCTACTGGGGCACCTTGACGTATTAAAGGAAATGCCTCCTGCTTGAAGCCTGTGTTACACTATAGCTGCTGTTTACAGTGAACAGCAGGTCTTTCATAATGGCCTCCTTCCTGTTTTGGACTCATTATGTGTTCTCCTCGTACTTCCACAACCCTTAATCCTGCCTTTCACCTGTCTCTGCTAGTGTCACCCAAGCAGCAAAGAGTCCACAAGCCTCTACCAGAGAAGCACAACAACCTTCATCTTTGTACTTCGGCTTCGCAATCTCTTTTCATGCTGTTCTTTCTGTTTGTATTCTCAACTTCTTGTCACTCCATCTTCCTGACAAAAGTTTACTTCACACTCCACAAATCCACTGAAGTGTCCTTGGACGGTAAAATTGTAGAAGGACATTGAAGTGTCTAACACTGTAAACAAGGAAAACTACAGCAAAATAGAGAGGATTGAACGCGTGATAAGATCAGAGGCATTTGAAAAAGATTTGGAAGAAATTATTTTTTGATTTAATATTAATTAACACTGGTTAGAGGCACATTTGGAATGTATTGTGCTTTTTTCATGTATTAAACTACGGTATACAATATGTTCATTGTAAACGGCAGTATTGATCTAAAATGGCTTGGTGATAGAAACAGGTCCGTCGACTTCCTGTTCAAAACTCCAAAACTGACATACTTCATAGTAACATGACAAGCATCAAATTGTGATTTACATCTTTTCTATTTATGTAAAACATATTATGTGACATTTTGAAATGGGAGTCTGAAGATTTTAAAAGTAGATTTTTAAGTAACATGTTTAACCATTCCGTTAAAGCTAGTCCATGCATTATCCTGCTTTGATTCGCTCAACCTTGTAATTTGTGTTACTGTGACGTGTCTGATCATTTGATTTAAACAGATTTGAACCAACACAAGCAGTGGAACTGGATCAAGATGACCAGAGACATAACACCAGTGACACATCTGAGGAACAGCCGAGTGGTACTGAAATACAGATCTGACTATAAGAAATCATAAACTGTTTTAGTTTGGGTTTTAACCTGGTTAAGGTCTTCATTATTGGTGATTGTGAAATTGTCTCTCTTGTTCCCCAGTGTTATTAATTCCTTTCGTTTTTACCCGTGGGATCAGAACTGAAAAGTATATCCTGACTTAAGGGTGCTTGGACATATTTTCTTTTTTAGTTTTAGGTAAATAGTTTGTGAATCACACCACTAGAAGGAAAAAGCCCTTAATATAAGCTGCAGTATTTTTTTTCTAATCCAAATGGGCCTCCGATCTTCCCCCTTGCCTTTTGTTTTGCTCTTTTATTAATAACACTCATTTGTTTCCTGGCAGTCCAATACTGTTACAGAAATTGCCAGAGTCAGCTTTACACATTAATGTAGACAACGGTGCAGCTATTGCTCGAATTATAGCTGACTGTTTTGTTTTGTTCCTTTTTCATTTTGCATATATATTTTTCTCAAACTATTATCCTATGATGCAAAAAAGTCCTTTTATTTCTCCGGATATAATCAATACGATGATAGATGCAGGGAATGCTTTTTGTCATTAGCCTGTTTTGATATCGTGTAATGTGAAATGATACAATTTATGCCATCCTGCAAATCCCTCCCTTACATGCCTATTATGTGTTTATAAACGGGTTATATTGTCATTTGTCCAGTACATTTTTCTCCCGGACATCTGCGTACATAATGGCCCCAGGTGCTGCTAATGGGCGAGCACAAACAGGCCTTCTCTTCTGGTGTCACTTACTTAAATCATCGCCCAGCAGCCCACTTTTTGTCCATTTCGCCGTCTCATGCCAAACAACCGCCTCATCTGCACCCATCTACCCATCTATCACACACAAAGGGAAATGATTGCCCACCGTGGACCGCTCCTCATGACAACAGTTTCTGCATGGAAACTGTTACTGAGGAGAGAAAATTACCAAACCCGCACAGAGATACAACCTGCTAAAAATAGCTCCCATCAAAAATCCCCACGGCTGTGTGTGTGTGTGTGTCCACGTGTGTGTGTAGGTGAGTGTGTCCGCGTGTGTGTGTGCGTGTGTGTAGGTGAGTGTGTGCGTGTGCATGTGCGTGTGTGTGTGTGCGGAGGCCTGGAAAAGTAAAGGGAGAGGTAAAAATGTGACAGGAGGAGATTGACTGACACCACTAAACGCCTGACTGATTGTATGGCTGATTTACTCACCTCCTCCAGTCTGCACTAAGTGACTGGCATACATCACCCCAGGCACCAAAACCTTTCCATTTTTGCAGTTGAAAAACTCACATGGGAATTTTAGGGCAGTGTTTCTGGTTCTAACCACCGAGTTGAGGTTCGGTGGTTCAAATCCTGCTCGGACACACAGAGCCACCACACACTTGACAATTTCGGGAAGGATTTGCTTAAAGTGGACGGCTGCATAAATATCACATGGGAGTCATAATGTACGTAAATGGTGAGGTCCAGAACCAATGTTTTCACTGCAGTGTGATTGAGTTAAGGAGGATGTTACACCCATTGTGGCGCTGATGATAAATTAAAAGTTTGTACAAACTCTGTGTTGATTTTTTTTTTTGTCTTTTGTTGATGCTTTTATTTTAAAATCATATTTTATTTACAGCCTAAGAGGCAATGGGCGCCTGGCGCAGACTGGCAGTTTGGATTGGTTGTTGAAAAGTTGATTGCAAGCGACAACGGTAAAATTTCAACATGTTGGAACCTTAAAATCTGAGAAAAGAATTGCACTGACCCCACAAACATGAGTGCCATGACAAATCATTGCTTACAAGAAGTGCTACTCGGGCCATGCCTCGCCGAACTTGTGGATAGGAAAATTGGGCTTAAAATCAAAATAAAAATCCCATGTTGTGCAGCAGGCTTGATGTGCATTCATTCCTCAGACATAGAGGCATTAATACTGGACTAAAATGTGACAAACCTCCTTTGAAGTCGTAAAATTTTTCATACGTGGAACTTTTTTATGATTCAACTCCGGTTGAGTTCTTCAATGTGTGAGCGAAGACATAGATGGACTGACACTGTACAGCAGAAGAAAAAAGAATCATGCTTTTACTCCTATTCATAATCAAGTCACTAACATCACCCTGCTTAGACCTTTCTAATTTTACAAATATAAACCTCTGCTATGCCCTTTGGGCAGTATTTCTGGATTTTCTATGCAAGAACACATAACCTAGAACTAGGTGGCAAGTCAACATAAAAGATACATGTCTTTGAGTCAAGCCTTGAGTGGGTGAATGAGCTGAGTGCATTGGTTGAGAGCTCTGTAGCCAATACTGATGCCTACCAGGGTGAACTTATTGTTACTGTGTTTCACCCAGAGTATATATTTACCTGTAAGCCCTGCATAAGAAACTATTGTGAAATGTCTGTGGCTAAGTGCAGCACCCACGAAATTCTGTTTCTTTCATTGGACGCAATAGTCTAGGGATGTCAGGACTTGTCATGTGAAAATGCCTGCAGGCTGAACGTCTCCTGGTACCTTTGAACTGTGAACTTGAAAATGCAATGTTTTATAAAAGACATTTTGTTCAGACGCACACATTTATTTTCTTCAAACAACAGGGGGGCAAAATTGTTCCCAGACATGCCTTTCTGCAAACTATGCAACACTTTTTGAAATAAGAAAATATCTCTAATTGTATTGATGTGAAACATTAAAATATAAGTATCTTTCAAATGTTAACCTTTGATGCTTTGTGTAGAATGTAGATGACTGGATCTACATGCTTTTACTTTTAATGCCTGGTTTTAATTGCCACACTTGACGATTGAAGAGATGAAGGCCACCTCACACTCAACTAAGACACTGTAAATAGTCCTGTTTAAATGTATTAAAGTTATTCTCTTTCATTTTTAATTATTTTATCATTAAGTTTTGTGGATCAAATGCCTTTCTGCCTGCATGGGCTTTAAGGGACTCTTTACACATTCTAACTAACAAAACAGACAACTTTCATACGCCAACTTTCATACACACCAGAGGCATTGTCTGTGAAGTGACGTACAAACACAGAGCAGCAGGTTCAGGGATTGAAACACCACTAGGCAGCGAGACTTGAACACAGAGGACCTGACCAGGGCACATCATATTTTAATGAGATTCAAGATTCAGTCCTTTCTTTTTGTCAATGATATGCTTGGACCTTCTTAATCAACAGATCCACAGACAATCCTCTGTCAGAAAAAGCATGCGATTTGAAGCAGAGTTCAGATTTTAGAAAAAAGACTTTGCCTCATTTTGTACTGGTTATGAGTGGATTTTACCAACAGAAAGAACAGTTTCCTTGGATTTATGCAACAAATTGAGCAACCTTGGGCAACTCTGGGACTTTAAGAATCCGCAAACACTGTTATAGCTCGTAACCTCCTCCGAGTTTATGTTCACCTCCAGACTTAAGTGCAGGCTGAAAGAACAACAAAATTGTAAGTGTTATGAAAGTGCATGGGTGAACGTGTGTGAGTGAAAATACATGAGTGAGGAAGAACGAGCTGTGTAGATGTGTACATTTATCACTGATTTAATTATAAAAATGGAAATGTGTTTTAATGTCTTTTATATTTGATGGGGGGTGTAGAAATGCCCACCCAGGGACGGGAGTTGAACATTTGCACTGGCTATAAACTTTGTAGCATCGCATCGGCTACAAGCTTTGTTTTGTAACTATGTATGATTGTATTGTCTCTGTCAAATAAATAAATCAAATAACATGAGTTCTGGGCAAACAACTGTTAGCGACGTTTAGTAGTTTTTGCATGAGGAAATTGTTCAAAAAATATTTAGTTTTTAACATTCATTCTATTGGGACAGTGCATGCTAATGGACAGATATGATACAACATAAACATATACTACTATATAAACACAACTGAATGTAGCCGAAGGCCATTTGCCATCAGGAATGAAGTTACCGCATCTGTGGAAAATAACACAGTGGCATGCGGTCTAATGAAGATAAGCTAAATTGTAGTGTTGCAACACATTACATCATATTCAAGATTGCTTCTTTCACAGTTCAAGTTCAGGGTCTTTCTTTTTGTGCTTGAAGACATTCAGGGACAAACAGCCACAAACAGCAAACCTAAACTCAGCTCAGACTGTTTTGTTTATTTGCAGTTTTTTCTTCCCCAAAGTCCCATCCGCAGTGTCAGATTTCTGGAGCCCTGATGCCATGATCTCGTTCTTTTTCGATGCTGCCTCGAGAACTTCATAAAAGCCACTGCCAACAGAGCAGGCCTCTTCAAATGAAGTATGTCAAGCTAACAATCCCACCACTCCACAATCCTCACAAACAAACAATCACAAATGCATTTTGTCAGCACAATATCAATACATATTGGCACGGCACTGCTGTGTCCTGCCATTCCTCCTCTCTACAGTCCCTGCTCTCAGAAAAAACGGCATCTATTCTGCCAGCTGGAAGCCTTAGTGATTATTTAACTGCTCAGGGCTTAGCTTGGCAACCCGCAAAGGGAGGCTGAGGGAGGAGAGCAGGAGGAGGAGAGGAATTAGCCAAGAGACAAGGTGCTCACAAATACATGGGTGTCTGTTCTGTGTGGGTTAGCGCATGTACTATTAAAGTGTAAGAATTCACTAAGCACTTTTCGGAGCAAATTTCAGAACATCAGACCGCTTCTTGAGCATACAACTTCTCCTCTGACTGGGAATGTGACAATCCCGTCTAAATGTGGTGACGAAGACGTCCAACACGCTGGATCCCTCTCTGTGCTCTTGTTACCAACAGCTCCTCTCTCACCTCAGTTAGCACTCTCTCAAAGCTCACAGCAAATAATTAGCAGATTAGGCAAAAGATGAGAAAAAGGCTGGGAATAGAAACCAAAGCTGGGATAATGCATCCATTTTGGGTACAACAAGCACAGGCGTGTCTTTCACTGGCAAAGTGAGAAATAATACCAACACTGTGATTCTTCAGGCCTGATACAAACACATACAAACACATATTTTGACGAGGATCAGACTGATAAACTCGTAAATCATTTGTGAATTATTATATTGTCTTTCCCACAAATATGTAGGAATATATTAATGAACAAAGTTAGGTCATAACGTAATGTCTACATATGTATATATATATAGTGTTTGCCGTGCTCATCAGTTTATCCATCCATCCATTTTCTACCGCTTGTTCCCTTTTGGGGTTGTGGGTGACTGGAGCCTATCCCAGTGACTTCGGGCCCTGGACAGTGGCCAACTCGTCGCAGGTTCAACAGTTCAGTTTATACATAATTTAATTGTCTTTTCAGTTATCCAGTTAGAATGTACCGTACGCAATATACATTCACAATTTATGGAGATCAACTCACATTCACACTCATGGAGCCTGCCACACCAGGTGCAGGGCCGCCACCTCAGACAAACACAGGAAATAAAACAATGTAATAGAAGAAGAGACAAGACAAGATAACAGTTTGTCCTCAGTGCCATCGTTCCACGCAGACGCTCCATTGATCTCCCAGTTACCTATGGACAGTTTCATTAGTGCAACAGCCCCTTTACGTGGGATCTAAGTGACCCGACAACACGTACCACTTTCCTGATGCACCACGACTCAATCCACAGGCTTTACGCCAAACAGCCGGGGCATATGACAGTGGAACCGACCAAACGTGGACAACGAGGTGACTGACAGTGACAGTGGGGCATAACGAGCCACAGACACATGCAGGAGCGTTACACAAGCGAGACGATGCAGGGGTGAGGCCCTAGGAGCGACGGCACTAAAGAAGCCAAAGTAGTTTAGAATTAATTAAAATAGTCCAATATCAGCATATTTACACCTCATACCTGAGGACGACGGGAGCCCAACCCTCGGCGCAAACCCATAAGTGACAGCAGTGTCAAAGGTCAGAGAGTGATTTATATTCCCTGTGAAAAGATAAAGCCCAGTCCCACTGAAACTAGTCTGAAACTTGCTGTGCTAAATGTCAGATCCTTATGTAACAAATCACTCCTAATTAATAATTTTATTTCTTCTTATAATGTTGATTTTATGTTTTTAACTGAAACATGGCTTGACAAAAACACAGGAAATGTAGTTCTGATAGAATCTGCTCCACCTAACTTTAAGTTTGAATCTGAAACACGAGAAAACAAAAAAGGGGGTGGAGTCTGTGCTGTCTTTAGAGATGAATAATTACCCGCAGGTTGTCTTTTGGGGTGTTTTCATCATTTGAGTATGTCTCCTTTAAAATGGAGCTAAAACAGTCTCCATCCATTCTCTTCATTGTTGCAGTGCTGGGGAGGCTTGTGCTGGGGAGCAAGTTTTATTGATGATTTGACTGAGATGCTTTCAGTCGTATGCACAGACTTTGATGGTTTAGTCATTACAGGTGATTTCAATGTGCATGTTGATAATATTTGTGACAGAAACGCTAAAGAGCTTGATGCTGTCCTTGAAACCTTCAGTCTTACTCAGCATGTGAAAGGCCCCACCCACAGCAAAGGACACACTCTAGATCTCCTAATTACAAAGGGGGTAAATATTTCAAATGTTAATGTGATCGATGTTGCTCTGTCTGATCATTTCTGTGTCTTCTTTGACCTGTCTGTTTCTCCCAAACCACCGGCTGGTCCTGCAGTTGTTCAGAAGAGACACATAAGTGATGGCACAGGTGCACTGTTTATAGAAATGATAAACTTTGAAAATGTCTCATGTTCTAATGTAAATAATTTGTTGAACTCTGTTACATCTAGTGTTTTGAATGTTCTGGACACCATTGCCCCTATGAAGGCGCCATGGAGAAATGATGATTCGGTCAGGGCACAGAAAAGGGAGTGCCGCAGGGCCGAACGGAAATGGCGCGAGTCAAAGCTCCAGGTTCAAAAAGAGATTTACAAAGAGAAGCTGAACATGTACAACCTAATCTTATGTAGAACTAGGGAAAGATATTTCTCTGAAATAATTGGAAGCTGCAGTAACAACTTGCGTGTCCTGTTTGCCACAGTAAACAGATTAACAAACCCTCCAGCTCAGCTGCCGTTAGAACTCATTTCCACATCCAAGTGTAATGAGTTTGCATTATTCTTTAATGACAAAGTTCAGGGCATTAACAATGCTATAAATCCCACAATGCAAAAAAAAAAACCTAAAACCACCAAGACACTTAGAGCTAACTCACTTTGCACCTGTAACTGACAAAACTGTCCATGAGATCATCACTAGTCTGAGTTCATCTACATGCTGCCTCGATGTATTACCCACCAGACGTCTAAAGTCTGTGCTGAACAGTTTACTTGCACCGTTCACTCACATAGTTAACATGTCGCTTCAATCTGGAACATTCCCAATGTCTTTGAAAACTGCGGTCATAAAGCCTCTCCTAAAGAAGAGCAGTCTTGATGCCGCAGTACTGAGTCATTACCGGCCCATCTCTAATCTGCCATATTGGGGCAAAGTCCTTGAAAAGGTTGTTTACCAACAGCTCACAGATGTCCTCTTAATAAACAACTCATTTGATGTTTTTCAGTCAGGTTTTAGACCTCATCACAGCACTGAGACTGCTCTTGTCAAGGTGACAAATGACATCCGCCTGAACACTGACACGGGCAAAGCCTCAGTCTTAATTCTGTTGGATCTGAGTGCTGCTTTTGACACTGTCGATCATGGGATCCTCTCACAGAGACTAGAGGACTGGGTGGGCATCACTGGCACTGCCCTAAACTGGTTAAGGTCCTATCTGGAAGACAGGAAGTACTTTGTTGAAATTGGTAGCTGTGTCTCAGACCACATGACCCTGACCTGTGGAGTGCCCCAAGGGTCAGTCCTGGGTACCCTTCTGTTCAACCTCTACATGCTGCCGTTAGGTCAGTTGATATGCAGTGAAAATGTGTCCTGTCACAATTATGCAGACGACACTCAGATCTATGTTTCACTGTCGGCAGGTGACTATGGACCAGTAGATTCACTCTGTCACTGCATCCAACAGATCAGTTTGTGGTTGCACAACAACTTTCTCCAGCTGAACTCAGACAAGACTGAAATAATCGTTTTTGGCCCACAGAAACAAAGAGAAAGTGCTCTAAAACCTACAAACCAAGTTAGAAATCTGGGGGTAATAATGGACTCAGACTTGAACTTTAACAGCCACATCAAATCAATAACATCAGCAGCTTTTTACCATCTAAAAAACATTGCCAAAATAAAAAAAATATAGTGTCAAAACCAGATTTAGAGAGACTTATCCATGCATTTGTCTCCAGTAGATTAGACTACTGTAACGGCCTGCTCACTGGCCTCTCCAAACGAGCTGTAAAACAGCTGCAGTACATCCAGAACGCTGCTGCTCGGGTCCTGACTAGAACCAGGAAGTACCATCACATTAGTCCTGTTCTCAGGTCTCTGCACTGGCTCCTGTGGCTCAGAGAATAGACTTTAAAGCAGCTCTGCTTGTGTACAAGTCTCTCCATGGCCTAGGACCAAAGTACATATTGGACATGTTAGTGCCATATGAACCATCTCGGACTCTGAGGACCTCAGGGACCGGCCTCCTGCTGGTGCCCAGAGTCAGGACTAAACATGGGGAATCTGCGTTTCAGTTTTATGCAGCTAAAATCTGGAACAGTCTTCATGAAGATGTGACAGGCTTCTACTCTGACAATGTTCAAATCTAAGCTAAAAACAGTTTTGTTTAGCTGTGCATATGACTGAAAGGATTTTCTCTGCACTCTTCTCTTTTATGTGATTTCATTAGTTTAGACAATCAGTTGGATTGATTTAAAAGGGAGTTAGACTCCGAAACACGTTGGACATGTAATAGTACGTACCATCAGTTGGACTGATTTAAAAAGGATTTAAAAAGGAGTTGGACTCCGAAAACACGTTACCCTTTGTGGCTAGGTGTTTTTTTTTTTTTTTTAGTTGATTTTATTGTATTTCTGTTTCTGTAATTTCTTTGTGATTTTAATGCATTTTTCCTGCTGTGTGAAGCACTTTGAATTGCCCTGTGTATGAAATGTGCTCTACAAATAAACTTGCCTTGCCTTGCCTTTTTACCGTATTGTGGAGGAAATGGCTCTAGTGCAAACTATTGTTGTGTCCTTAGGCAAGACACTTCACCCACCTATATGACTGTAGTGTGATGATTAGTGGTGATTGGACTGACAGATTGGCACAAATGTTCAGCTTTTTATCTGGCAGTCTACCCCAGGGCAGTTGTGGCTACAATTGCCACCCCCATGGACCGAATGAATAATATATTGTAAAAGCACTTTGATGATGTTAAAAAAGCACTTAACAATTCCAACCTTATTAATTTTTTTGTTAGAAGTTTAGTTGTTTTGGTTGAAGTGTACATTCGGCGATATACTTTTTTTTCTTCATGTTTTCATTATTATTATTTTTAAATATGTTGTTGGAAAATCATAACAGTTCACATTTGCCGGTGTTTCTTTGAAAAAACAAAAGCAAAATCTGTGTTGACAATATTTAAAACTGTAAAAAATGCCTCAAGCATGCATCATTTCCTCATAAACCTCCACAAAGGACACACATGGAGCTTTCCTTTAGAGATGATTATAGCTTTAGTAAGTTTATAAGATTACCAAAATAGAATAGAAACAGCTCAGTGTTTACCCAGCTAAAATAAACTCACAATTGCAGCCTTGTTTCAATGAGAATATGTATGCATCATATGTGGTCAGGGAAAACTTCAACTCGGAGCTGCAATTATTGACATTTCGTTTTTAGCCCTCGCTCTCTAAGGACATGGAGCTGGCTTGCCCTCAAAGTGACCTTTTTTTGCAATGATTTTAGATTTTGTGGTTTAGATGGCAAACCGCAACAGGAAAATAGCCATTCTAGGTATGATGAAAAAAAATCACAACTAAATCAGTGTTTTCTTGCATGGATGTGTGCATCTCAGTATGATAAACAGTAAATGGAACATTTAAATCTCAATGGGAATGTTTGAAAGAGGGTTTTGCTGATTCAGTAGCTGCTCAGTTAAAATGTGCCAGAACAGCCTCAGAGGAGCTGTTTTTGAACTCAGGCCTGTGCTTATGATTCTATGTGAGCCAGAGTACAATGAGGTGAAGTAATGGTGACCGAAAGCTAAACATGTTTATGTCTCGCAGATGCGTTAAACAACGAACATGCTGAATCAACAGAGTTAGTGTAGACAATAAAAAGTCTGAGATTACCGGTACTTTAGTTAATGTGCAAATTCCCTATTCAAATCCTATGGAGTATTCAACATGCAACGTGAGCTTTGTTTCAAAACACATTGACATTAAGAGTTATTCATTAGTAAACCAATAGACTATTAAGAATGATTAAGGCTTAGTAACTACTTACAGTAAATAATACAATCATCATTCTGGAGTTACTAAGTCTCTATTCAGAATTTATTAAAGGTAATTATGTGAAGTTATTCAGTAATGCTCTTCTGTATACTCTAAGTCAAATCACATATATTACTCTGCCCTGGGTCCAACTGAAAGAGCTGTGCTGCTATTTTTGACCATTCAACTCTAAATGCTTCCAAGGACACAGCTAAGGTAAGATCATCCGGCAATGGCTAATTTTCTATTATGTTATTGTGACATTACGAGCGGTCGTGCCGTCTTCGCACCCACAGTATCTGCTTCAAATGTACAACAATGCCACCCTGTTTTTAGAGTAAGGGACAGGGAACCCTCTAATTAGTTGATCCCACGTCATAAAAGGTCACACAGGTAAGTCGGGACTGTATTGGACAGAGACAAAGATACAAAAAAGTGTACATTTATTAAGCTCTGCGATATTAGATAAGTTAGTTCAATAAATTAACACATATTCGTCACATGTCACATTTCAGATTTACATTTTGCTCGAATAGAAGAAAAGAAGAAGAGAAGGACCGCATGATGTTGTTAGCCTATGCCCAAAGCGCGTTTGGAGATGCCACCGAGGCCGGCTTCCCGGAAGGACCCCAAACTGCACAAACAATGCTTTATAAGCTGTAGTTTAGAATAGAAGACCGACGGCTGTATACGGTCGCTTACCGCTGATGAAAGGCATGTTAGGCTCCTGAGTTAAGGACCAGAGCGACGCAAAACAAGCCGACACCAGAGCCTAGAACATGGACGTGTTAGCACGCACTACACAAGAGTGCGGAAATTACGTATATAGATTCAACTCACCAGGTGTGAGCTGAACTACCTTGAGGCCACTAGTTTGCCCTATCCTTCGATCCACACATGACTGTTGAAAAAATTCCACATTTATGATGGTGCCACACTGTAGAAACCATAATTATTTCACAAGTCACCTCTGTACTTCATCACCCCTGGCTCCATTAAAACTACAGCACTGAAAAGGACACCTACTTCTCTCCTGCTCACAGACAGACAGACAGCCAGACATAAAGTTACGCCACGAATACACCAGCACTTCATTTAAATCACACTCATATTTGATTCTCTTGCACACTGTCCATTATTTTTCTTCCCGTTTCCGCTTCTAGCTTTTTAATGAGTGTTTTCATTCTGCATGTTACTGTCTGAAGCCGTGCTCCAAGCGACAGATAGCTTTCCACTCCAGCACACACAGAGCCAACGCCCTTTCCTTTCCTCACTTGCTCAAGACAGTTGCCGAGTCCATGTTCGTCCAATTTGTGAGGCGCTTTAAGTGATACATTCCCGCCTCTTGCCACTGCTCAATATTTCCCTCTCAGAGCTGCTGTCTGCGCCTCCCTTCTTTCGCCCACTCCACCTTCTCTCATGTCTCGGCACTGGCTTCACTTTTTATCTTCATTTTATCTGTCTCCCTTTCCGCTGCGTGGCCCCCTGTGGCTACAATCCTACAACACAAACTTGCTGTAAACTCACATTAGGAATATGTTTGTATGTGTCTGCGTGACATTTCTGTATTTATTTTTACTGTCTATAGCTTTAATTTGATCCTAAATAGAAATGTACAACAATATTACGCGTATGTGTTTGCAGGAAATTGAGGTTCATTCTAATGTCCAAATTAGCCATTTTTTACAATTGGTGAACACAATTATCTGGCAGTGCCTATGAGTATGTGGACACCGTCTAGACCAGGATGAAGTGAAAACTGAAAACAAATGTAGTAAGTAATATAAATGGTGCCACTGATATTAAGCCGATGTGTATATATATATATATATATATATATATATATATATATATATATATATATATTTTTTTTTTTTTTTTTTACATTGTTTGGTTATTTTGAACTTAACTTTTAATATATCCATCTATCTATCTATCTATCTGTCTACAACAACAGCAGCTACAGTCTCTTCTGTCCAGACTCTGTTTGTCGGTTCACACACTCCTTATTTAAACCCCTCACACTAAAGTTAATTTAAGTAAATATGTGTAAACTGACTCCAGTCAAATAATGTGTGAAAAAACACAGTGTTTATTGCTGGTAGCGAGTGAATTCGTCAGGCTTCTATTTAATGATGAGTTTTTTTGTAATTTCTGGGTCTTTTGACTCAGATTAAAGACTGGATTAAAGGTTACAGTCTGTTCTGTTAGAAAACAGATGAAGAAAGACTGTCCACTGAGCGATTGTTTTCTTCCGGTTTCCGAAGGGACAACAGAGGAGCGTAATGATATCGGTGCTTTCGACCGATACTGATACTAGGCCGATATATCGGTGCACCATTATGCATCACAATTACTTTAGAACGAGTGTGTAATCCTTCATTCATCCAAGACTAGTCTGTGGTGGAAAAGGTTCAATATGAAGATACCGTTTTAAGAATGTAACATTGCCCTAAACTAGGTCAATCCTGCCCTATGTAGTAGTTTTAACAAGAATTTACTTTGACTTTGTTTACCTGATGGTCATTATTGTTCTCTGGTTGCCTTTCCTTCATAGCTGGGACATAGCAGGTAAATAGTGGAAACGTCTCAATTTCAAAAAATATTGTCCAGAAATACTTTTTACCATCACAATTACACATAATCCTCTCTTTCTCCACCCACTCGACCTCCCCTCATAACTCGGCGCTGCTTCTCTTTTCATCTTCATTTTATCTATTTCCCTATCTGCACACAGTCCTTTGTGGCTTCCTTCCTACAACACAAACTTGCTGTAAATTCGCATTAAGAATGCTGGCGCATGTTTGCATAAAACTTTTCTAAATCTTCCCATTAATTTTCCATTCAGGCTTTGAAGTTAAAAGTTTAGAAACCAGAATGTTAGGAACAGACATTATTTTTTTCAGTCCACAAGGAGCAGCACAAAGATATGACTTTCTATCTTGCAAGGTTATTCTTTATTTTGAATATTATCCAAGCAGAAAATTGAGCCAAGCCCCCAATTCATACACCTACAATACAAAATTGTTCCTTTGCCAGCCCCAAAACAATGTGCCCCAAGACACCAGATACCTCATTTAAAACTGTTGTTCAAATTCACCTTGCAATTTATGTGATGCAAGCCAGCTTTTTATTCAGATTAAATATGTAAAAAAAAAAAGGATTTACAAATGGCACACTGAAACAAAAATAACTTGTCAGTCACTATGACGAAGTAATTACCTATTACCTATAACCTATACGTTATATACTATTTCTATTTTCTTTAAAAAAAGATGCAGGGAAATAAATTTATAGCCATTATTAATTTTACTATTACATTGTCGTTCGATGGCAAATTCAACCCTTGATAATATATTTGCATGCATAATTTGCAAATATTACATTTATCTATCTCCATGGAGACAAGAAGGCGATCTGTGGAGAGGCAACAAACTAATATATGTTGGTCAAGGTTATATTCTAAGCTATAAAAACATCTTGAACAATGTTGGATACATTCACGATACAGTCTTTTACTTTCAGGCTTTACTTTCCGAAACACATCTGTATGCGTTTGTTCATCTGTGTCCATCAGAGGCAATCCATCACAAAAACCAATTCAATTACAATAAGGAACAGCAGGTGCACATGAGTTATGCTCTTAATTAAATAATCCCTCAGAAATATGCTGTCTGAGATACAGGAGGCACATTCACAAGTGGAAATTATCTTATTATTACCTTACTTTCACTAAAAAATAATAATCAGGAACCCTGATGAGAAAAGTATATATCAGCAGTATGCAATGTACTGTCAATTGTGTAGTTACATTCAGTGCCGGATTTTCAATGCCGGATTTTCAATGCCGGATTTTCAATGCCGGATTTTCAGTGCCGGATTTTGCCGGACTCCATGTGCAACCGGCCGCAGAGTTTGAATCCCAGGTCCAACAGTTTCTGCATGTCCCCTCTCATCGTCATTTCATGCTCAGCTGTTCTGTCTAATAAAGCATACGGGCCAAATAACCCTTAAAAAAAAGGGGCCGGCGGGGAGCGGCCGGCACAAAAATAACATGGCTCCTGAAACTGCGCCGCTACTTGACTGCGTTTTAGCGCCGTTTTAGACCGTGCCGGGTTAAGGTTAGGGTTAAGGTTAGGGTTAGGGTTAGGGTTAAGGTCAGGGTTAGGGTTAAGGTTAAGGTTAAGGTTAGGGGTTAGCCATGAGGCTATAACGGGCTATAAGGGAAATGCCGCGGTCCCTGAAACTGCGCGGCCATTTGACCGCGCCGCGGCTCTCCAGCCACGGCCTTAAAAAATGCTAGTTTATTAGTCAGACTTGCGCTTCCTGTTTATTAATTTGTAATTTCCTGGTTTATATTCAATTTGTTTCCGTAATTTAAGTCAGTTCAGTGTGTTATGATGTCTATTCGGAAATGCACTTGTTCACTCTTTGCCTTCCTACGGCTCATTCAGACGGCGTCGTCAAAGCGTCCAGTTTACATTCAAAGTCTATGCGGACGCGCATCTTGGATGGGTTGGCACTAGGTCATATAGGGAATTGGAAAGGAGGAAGTGACAACAATGCCCATGACGACATGGCGAGGACGACATGGCGGGAGCCGGGCGGGAGTAAACAGGTGGTCGACCGTAGTAAACATGGCGAACGGTCTCGCTAATGCTGATCCATCAATAATTTTCACTCTTGGGTCCAAACCTCAAGTTTACGATGCATTTGATGTGTACAAGGACCAAACAATGAGTTCCTGGTGGTGTTGTCTGTTGAAACAATTTAAATGGGCGTGCATTAAATTTAAAACAAAGAATTGTGAAAATGTAAATCACATGGGTCTGGGTTTAACCCTAAACCCTAACCCCTGACCCTAACCTCAACCTTAACCCTTAACCCTAACCTTAACCCTTAACTCTAACATTAACCCTAACCTTAACCTTAACCTTAGCCTTAACCCTAACCCTAACCTTAACCTTAACCTTAACCTTAATCTTAACCCTTAACCCCTAAACCTAACCCTAAGTTTTAGGTTTACTTCGTTTGGTTAAAACTAGTTTATACCATGACTTTGTATTAGCAACAGTGTAGCTAACTCATCCCAAAACAAACTAGACTGCAAAAAAAAATTTAAACTTGAGATAATAAAGCTCCATGCAGGAATCAAACCCACGTGAGAGAAAAAGCCGCAAGAGCGCCGCCATCTTGGATTTCGTCACTTCCTTTCCAATTCCATATATGAACTAGTTCCAACCTCTTTGATGTACATTGCATAAAGCATAGACTCTTTTACCAAATCAATATTAAATCTCATTTCAGTCATTGGTCTAACTAAGAGGCTATTCAAAATAGCAACTCCCACTCGAATGATACTGAAATAATGCCTGTGTTCAAGGTGGCCAGGGCCCCAGCACATTTGGTGCCCTAGGCGAGCTACTCCTCTGCCCCCCCCCCCCCCCCCCCCCCCCCCCCCCCTTCCCAAAAATAAATCAAAAACAAATATATAATTTTTCTTTTTTTTCCCCCTGAGGGGGGCGCTGTTGGCATTCGATATTCTCGCCTGTACTGTCTATCCAGAGGTGATACCCCTGACTTGCTAGAATATGTAACACACTGCTTTCGATTTTTCCATTTTCTCCTTTTGTTAGATTTCTTTGTCAATTCCAAAATAGTGTTTGGATACATAGAAGGGGGCGCAAAAAACTCCAAGCAAAAAAAAAAATACTATATATATATATATATTAAACAAAAATCCAGAGGGGGGCACCCCCCCTGCAGTGCCGCCCCAGGCACCCGCCTATCCGGCCTAGTGGAAAGGCCGGCCCTGGCTGTGGCTGACAAACGATTGACAACGAGTTGGAACCCTTCTGCAGGTGAAGCTTGGTTTGAATCCACACGGCGACAAACAGTTAGAATTTCCGACATGGCGCTTTTTCAATAAATATGTGCATCTACACAGCGCACTCAAAATACCTCAAACCACTGTAAAACATCTAACAGACCTGAGTGTGGCGCTGTGCCAATGTCACAGAATGACACCAAAACAGAATAAGAGAAGGCATAAAGCATGCGCAGAAATGTTGCAAGATGTAAACAGAAACATAGCAGAAATTATTTTTAAACGTAGCAGGGATTCTAAATCTACAGCCTGGATGTGATATATATCTTGCAAGTCTTAAGCGTATTAAAACTTTATAACTTCATCCATCTTAATCCATACTTGTGTGAGCTCATTAACTTCAGATGCACCATATACATTAATTGTTGTTTATGTTTTGTGTGGTAAGATGCAGTGGCGCCTAGTGATGCAAAATTTAGGGGGGGCTATTTGAAATGACTTTTTTTTTTTTAATTTTTCAAAAAATGAATATTTTACATTGACTGTATAAATACATATTTTAAATACACATTTACAACTGAATTACTTAAGTAAACACTTTATTTCCATTTTTGGTAATGATTATACAATGATTTACTATTCGTGAGAAAATACATTTGACATAAAATTACATTTTACACTTAAAAAAAAATAAAAAAAATAAAACATCCGCTTGTAAAGAGCGAAACAAAAACCTCAGTGATACTGTAACTTATAGAGCATAGAAGCAATTACTACATGATGAAAATAGAAATAAATAGAGACCGCCCGCGGAGGGTCAGAAAGAGTTATATATGTATATATATCCCTGGTTCGATTACCGCTTGGGACATGAGCAGCCAGTGTGGGTGCTTAGGCAAGACCCTTTGCGCTGCTGTCTACCTCATACCATGATGAGAGTACACAAAATGAATGACATGCCGGCTCAGACGTCGCCCGGCCAAACAAGGTGGGGAACCAGAGCATCTTGATGACAAAATGGGCTACTGGAACAAGGAGAAAATCGACGAGATGCGAGAACTTGGCTCTGGTAGAGTGCTACTAATCCAGCAACCCTAGTCAAAGGGGTTACATGCAGAGAATGTGGGATGAATGGCGAGTATGAAACCCACGGTCAACACTAATGACCAGACAACTAGTAGCTCAGTGCTCCAACATCCACAAGCGGCAACTGCTATCACAACTAGAGATTGATGGGATACAACACAAATGCAATGGCAATAGCAAGGGTGAACCAGTGAACGAGGTCAGAGGGGAGTTAGCGGTAACTCCCCAGCCAGAGATTGGGTACGAAGCCCCAATAACCAGGCTGAACACGGCAGCAACTGACCTGAAGGACAAGATCATGGTGAGAATGCACAGCAGGCAACCCTGAAGCTCATTGCCACGGCTCAGTGAAGCACTCTCAGAAAGTCTTCCAGAGGATGTGAATGCAGCATTGACAATTATCCCTACGGCAACCATCACTGAAACCAATGAGCTGATATACAACTCAGCAGCAGTGATCCTTGAGACACTCGGCTATCGTAAGAACAACCATGAGATGAAATACCCACCATGGAAAAGGAGGTTGGAGGCTAAGATCAAGACAGCTTGGAGAGAGGTGAGCCAACTGTCTGAGGCTCAGAAAGGTGCAATGTGAAAGCAAGTATCCAAGAGGTACAACCAGATGCCCATACCTGAAGCACTCAAAACTGCCAAACAAAGGCTCCAAGCCTAAGCCAGCCGCCTAAAGAGGTACACAAGAGAGAATGAAACCAGAAGAATAAACAGGTTGTTCTCGTCTCAACCGGTAAAAGTGTACGTTCAATGACAAGGTAATAACAGCAGAGCAGACCCACCAAGGCTGGAAACTGAACAGTACTGGAAAGGCATATGGGAAAGGGAAGCATCCCACAACCGAAATGCACAGTGACTGATGGCTCTGATAGAGGACCATAGCAACATCCCAGAGCAAAACCCAGTTACCATCACTGTGGCATACAGGAAAGAGTATCAGGCATGAAAAACTGGACAGCACCAGGCCCTGACATGATACATGCATACTGGTTTAAGAAACTCACCTCACTCCACGAGCGCCTAGCAGCCCAAATGAACACACTGCTAAGGGGCGGAACTCACCCTGAATGACTAACTGAAGGGCGTACGATCCTGATCCAGAGGGATCCCTCAAAGGGCACAGTCCCGTCCAACTATCGCCCAATTACCTGTCTCTCCACAACGTGGAAGCTCCTGTCGGGCCTAATGGCAGCTAAGATAAGCGGGCATATGGATCAATACATGAGCACAGCTCAGAAAGGCATCGGCAAAAATACCAGAGGTGCGAAACATCAGCTCCTGGTAGACAGAACAGTCGCACAGGACTGTAGAATCCAACACACCAACCTGAGCACTACCTGGATTGATTACAAGAAAGCATATGACTCAATGCCACATACTTGGATCATGGAATGCTTGGAGTTGTACAACATCAATGGGGCTCTAAGAGCCTTCATAGGGAACGCGATGAGGTTGTGGAAAACCACCCTTGAGGCCAATGGCAAGACACTTGCACAAGTGACCATCAAATGTGGCATATACCAAGGCAATGCGCTGTCCCTACTGCTGTTCTGCATAGGTCTGAACCCCCTCAGCCAAATAATCAACAAAACTGGCTATGGCTACCGTCTCAGGAATGGGGCTACCATCAGTCACCTCCTCTACATGGATGACATCAAGCTGTATGCTAAGAGTGAGCGGGACATTGACTCCCTGATCCACACCACCAGGATCTACAGCTCAGATATCGGAATGTGTCATGGAATTAGACATACACCGATGCTATTCCGTAACACATCGAGAACACAATTCAACCTAGAATATGAAACGACACAGAAGCATCAGACATTTGTGTGGCATGCATGGGAGAAAACGCGGGGACTGTGTCAGCCAAGCCGTTGTAAGGAGCCTGGCTGACCCTCCTGCGTCTCACCCCCGCGTCTCACCTCCGTTTTTTCCCATGCTGGTTGGTTTTATTAGATATTCTGGAATAGGCGGGTCACATTTCTCATTGGTCAGCCTCACATCAAGGCACTTGGTATTTTTCCGTAGAGATAAAGCCTGCAAGGGGGGTGCAACTCCCCCCCCCCCGGGGCAACATTCTTTGGCCCATCTTTATGATACCTTCACAAACAAATGCTGTCACACACCCGTTCTTCTCTTAGACTAATGATGCAGATAAAATATCACTATTATGCAGATAAAATACATCACAGAAATATACTCATATATTCACATTTTATCACATTTCCCTCCTGTTTATCAAAGCATTAGTCTACTGTCTCATATGCCAAACATATTATTCTTTTCAGTTTTCAACATGTCTTTCATATAGGTGTTAAAATGACACTTTTACACACAAAAAGTTCATGCACATTTCTCAACATTGAACACACTTCTTTTCTCTCGGCCCACAACATTTCTACAGCATTACTGTCCTAAATTTTGAGTCAGATTGGTCAATCTCTGTAATTTGACAAACAGACAATTTATCTTGTCTATAATTTTGTGCGGTGTGATGGGAAATATAGAAGTACAAGCGGAAAGCCCTCAAACCCGCTGCTCTCTGGTCAGTCAGTTTGACTCGTCAGGGACCCCTCTGGACACCCCAATAGAATCAAATACGTAGTATCAGGTGCTACTGGGACCAGATTGTCCTCTAACCTCTCGACCTTGACCCTGCGGTATGGTTCTGGGTGATGCTGGTCTTTGTTATGACCATGGCTGGCCACAAAAGGGATACATAGGCACAACGTCCCACAAGTGTCCCCACATCACCATACGTCCTCTCTTGGTTCCTTAAGAGACCTCCTCCCGCTGCTCGCTTCGGTCACACCTATGACACATATGAACTGGTACATTTCCCATCTCAATTCATAATCTCATTAACATTACATGTAGTTATGTTGTAGCAGATAAAAAACTCTCTTAGTTAGTGCAAACAACTGTGGCTGTATAATATGCCATTGTGTTTCTTCAGCTTCTGTCATGTCAATTATACATTGTACATTATACATTATGCATTTCATAACCTTTCATGTTGATCACTTATTTTCTTCCCTCTATATTCCATTAACCGGTATACACAGTTGTGTATGTTGATCGATTGTCCCGATTGTCCCGATTGTCCCGATTGTCCCGTGCATAATACAGGTGTTCAGCACCCATATTACCGTCATCGCTTGTGATGATGATAACTGTTGATTCTTTTTCCACAGAGTATGGTACTCTGCGCACCGTAGCCTCTGGCTCTCGTTCATCTACATCATACTGAAGAATCTGTTTGTTGTCTCTGCATACAAAACCAAGAATACAAACGAAGTCCTGCGTCTGCGATGATATGGATCTGGTGTTGTGTTGTCTGCTGCACCCATGATCTCGTCCTCCCCTGGTGAGGACGACACGGTGTGGCTCCGTCCACTTGGCTGTCCACTTGGCTCCGTCTCTGTAAACACCACATCTCCAACACGTTCTGCTGTGGTGATAAACAAAGTCTTTTCGACAGTTCAGTGTATTTCAAACAGTTTTCTTGTTTACATTTTTTTTTTTTTTGTAATTATTGATTCAGAATATTTGTTTACACGTATCATATCCCTCCTTTTTGAGATATGGAATTCCCATTTCTCAAACTACTACATTTAAACAAAATTAAATAATCCAGATAGTTTACAACGTTCACTAATCCAGTATGTAATCAAGGAAGAGATGGAATTGCGTCTGTCTTCCACTCCGCAATGGCACCTCTTGACCTTTCACAGTTCAGTGGTCACATCCCTGGCTGAGCCCCCCCTTCCACGGCGCTGGGCCCCCACCCTGTGTGTCTGTAATCCGACACTGCCTCTGCGATCTGTAACTAGTAAATCTGTTTTACCACCATTTGTTTCAAACTCTAAATGTTTCAATCTCTGAATGTTTCAAACTCTAAAAGTTTCAAACTCTAAAAGTTTCAAACTACTACATGTTTGGTCTCCACGTGTGCGCGCGTATGTATGTGTGTATGTGTGTATGTATGTGTGTGTGTGTGTGTGTGATTCAAATATATCAAACAATAATAATTATCTCAATAATTCCCCCGTTGAGCTGGCCATAAGGGTCAGTTCACAACTTAGAATTCTTCACATAATTAATAATTTCACATCTCCTCTGTGTGGCCTGCATAAAGTCACACATCTAATGTAATATGTGCTAATCTTCTATATGTGCTTCAGGTGAGATTCAAACTCAATCTCTCACACCTGCTCATGTGGTGCTTTACAAACATTGTGTATTAGTTTGTTCTAGCAAGTCTATATGTGTATTAACAAATCAAAACGATCCTAAACCTTCCCCTTGGTTATAAGGCACATCATTTTGTATCAACCCTTTTTTCCCCTTGTCTCTCTCTCTGTCTTCCTCTCGCAACGGAGGAAACACCCATTTCCAAATTTCTAAACCTGCTTTTTCTTTCTCTCTTTTCACTTACTCTTACCCTCACTTGTAACCTGCTTTTACTTTCTCTTTGCTGCTGATATAAGTATCAGACGCTGCATCCCCTGGGATTCCAGTTAGTTATCTTTAAAATATCCCTGTCATTCTGCTTCTAAACTCATGTATTGATTACCCATCCCCCTGTTTAGTTTTCACTATCTTCAGGTAATCTGCGGGTCTCATAAAATTTATTCTTCTGCATTACACTCCTCCCCCCGGGTCCGTCCTGACTCCGTCCTGAGTCCTGTAATGTTTAGTTCCTGTTATCACTGGTTTTCATAACTTCTATAGCGTCTAAATTTAGATGATATTGTCTTATTTAAATCTATTCAATTCTTGATTGAATCTCCACAATCCTTCAGGCATTTACTTTAGAATGTCAAATTCTTTCCCTGTTAATTTTAACTTTTCCTATTACCCATCACGTCAACCCCCCCTGAGGTGGTGTTGCTGTTAATTGTCACTGTGATACGTAAAGATAACGACATCTGCTCCATCCTGAGTCCTCTCCAGATTCTTTGCCAGTCAATAGCCCCTGTTATCTCTGGCTATCTTTATGACATGGTGTCCTGTTGTCTTTAGTTAATAAACACATGTATGTCCCATGTCCCCCCACTTCTGCGTCAATTGCCCTAGTTAATGACCCATTCATGTCTTTCCTGGGAGGGCATTGGACGTCACTATTTAACTTATTCCCTCACTTACGTCTACATGCAATACGAGGTTTCCTCATGATAATACAAATAAATAAGTTACTGATATAACTTTTACTATCACTTTACTTACTACTCATTCTACTCCTATGTCCAAAAACATCAGTAGTCACTCATTTGCCCACATTATCACTTCCAGGCCTGTGCCTGCATTTGATTCTAAATTTAAAAACACTTCTGTCTTTTCGTCCTGTACTTTCATCTAGTCATGCATTAAGTCCAAAAAGATAATTTCCGTCAAGTCCAAAAATAAAACAAAACAAAACGTAGGTTTGTTCTGTGCACTCAAAAAACACGACTTTTGTCTTCTATGTCGGGGACAGGAAGTGTCCTGTCTGTGATCACATTCCCCAAAAATATTGGCCATCTATAAAGATCTGAAATAATCTTCATCTCTTATCAAGTTTAATACAATGTTTATAATTGATTGTTGTCAATCAAACAAAACCCTTAAAATTTGTTCTACAGAGCTCTCAAATACTAATATTTAAAACCAGCTGAGTTTAGTTTTACTTATTTCATCAGTTCAGAGCGTCCTCTGAGCTGCTTTCCCTTCTCCTGCCTTGTTGACCCCCCTTATCTCCCCCTCTCTGCCATGTCATCTGAGCATACTGGAAGTCTCCCTCCAAAATCCTCTTATGACTTTTCCTTTGTCTTTTTACAGTTTGGGGTGATAATTTTGGCATTATTTGGTCTCGGTTGTCTGAGAGAAATGCTACTTGCTTTACAGTCACGTCATATCTCAAGCTTCTAGTAGAATTTCTTATTGATTTTCCACCGGAGATAATGCTGGGTGTTTAAAGATTCACCCGTGACTGCAAATTTTAGATCCCTCAGAATAACGCCTTGTGACCCTTGTATGATTAATTGTGATTCACACTTGTTAGTTAATCACTTATTAATCCTCATTCACACATTCACACTTCTCTCTTACTTACTTCGCTCGTGCACAGCGCTTACATTCACACATATTTCCTCAGTAATATTAAACTGGGTATTTCCTCAGTAATACCTAACTGCCTTGCTTATGTGAGAAACTTATCTTGTCCATAAGCCTACAATATTTCCTCAGTAATATTAAACTGGGTATTTCCTCAGTAATACCTAACTGCCTTGCTTATGTGAGAAACTTATCTCGTCCATAAGCCTACAATATTTTTCCAGTAAATATCAAACTAATGCATAAAAACGTTTTATGGCTAACTCTTTTTCACACACAAAATTTTTCTGACGTCTTTGTCGTCTGTGTTCTCCTGCTGCTTCGAAACGACGCGCTCTCCTCCCGGAGACTGAGGTGCGATGGGCGGCCACGGGAAAAGTGGACTTCTTTCAGCTGTGCACAGACTTCACCGATTCACCCGTCAATCTCCGCGAAGGGCAGCTTGTCATCCGGCTCGAAGGACCAGAAAATGTCATGGAATTAGACATACACCGATGCTATTCCGTAACACATCGAGAACACAATTCAACCTAGAATATGAAACGACACAGAAACATCAGACATTTGTGTGGCATGCATGGGAGAAAACGCGGGGACTGTGTCAGCCAGGCCGTTGTAAGGAGCCTGGCTGACCCTCCTGCGTCTCACCCCCGCGTCTCACCTCCGTTTTTTCCCATGCTGGTTGGTTTTATTAGATATTCTGGAATAGGCGGGTCACATTTCTCATTGGTCAGCCTCACATCAAGGCACTTGGTATTTTTCCGTAGAGATAAAGCCTGCAAGGGGGGTGCAACTCCCCCCCCCCCGGGCAACATTCTTTGGCCCATCTTTATGATACCTTCACAAACAAATGCTGTCACACACCCGTTCTTCTCTTAGACTAATGATGCAGATAAAATATCACTATTATGCAGATAAAATACATCACAGAAATATACTCATATATTCACATTTTATCACAGAATGTCATTCGGAGTGTGGGCAGATGGTGACTAAGAGAGGGAAGGTAGTCCACACAGAGGGGGTCTCACTTCCAGAAGGAACAATAGCAGACATTGAGGACGGTTACAAGTACCTGGGAATCCCACAGGCAAATGGCAACCTCGAAGATGTAACAAGGAAAGCGGCTACCAAATACCTACAACGAGTGAGGCAAGTCCTCAGAAGCCAGCTCAGTGGCAAGAACAAGTCCCGGGCAATAAACAGCTATGCCCTGCCAGTGATTCGATAAAGGAAGATATACAGACCACAGATGTTAAGACACAAAAGCTCCTGACCATGCATGGAGGGTTCCATCCCAAATCCAGCACCCTGAGACTGTACACTAGCCGTAAGGAAGGAGGCCGAAGACTAGTGAGCGTGTGAGCCACTATCCAGGACGAAACATCCAAGATCCGTAAGTACATCAAGGACAAGGCTCCTATATATGACGTGCTCAGTGAATATCTCAGACAATGGGGAACAGAGGACGATGAGTTGCTGGAGGGACCATCATGGGAGGACAAGCCCCTACATGGGATGGACATGGAACATAACTGAAGTGGTTGATATCACAAAATCCTACCAATGGCTAGAAAGAGCCGGTCTGAAGGACAAGCACAGAGGCCCTGATCATGACAGCACAGGAGCAGGCCCTTAACACCAGCTCAATAGAGGCCCAGATCTACCACACCAGACAAGACCCAAGGTGTAGGCTATGCAAAGGGGGCCCTTAGACCACCCCACACATAACTGCAGGGTGCAAGATGCTGGCAGGGACAGCATGCATGGAGCGCCATAACCAGGTGGCTGGCATAGTGTGCAGAAACATCTGTGCAGAGTACGGGCTGCAGACCCCAAGGACAAGGTGGTGGAGAACGACCGAGCCAAGGTCCTCTGGGACTTCCAGATACAGACAGACCAACCGGACATAGTGGTGGTCGACAAGGTGCAGAGGAAAGCCGTGGTGGTGGACATTGCAGTGCTGTGGGATGGTAACATCCGGAATAAGGAACATGAGAAACTAGAGAAATACCAAGGCCTCAGAGAGGAGCTGGAGAAGGCCTGCAGCGTGAAGGTATCGGTGGTGCCCGTAGTGATCGGAGCACTTGGGGCAGTGACCCCCAAACTGGAGGAGTGGTTTGGGCAGATCCCAGGAAAAACATCGGAAATCTCGGTCCAGAAAAGTGCAGTGCTAGGAACAGCAAAGGCCTCTGATAGAGGACCCAAGCTTGAAGGGGGAGAGATAGACTGCCCGAGGAGGGTGTGAAAGAGTTTATTTTTTTATATATATACATTCACACATTTAAACTAATAATAATACAACATAATACTGAACAAATTATATTGTTTTTAGACAAAACAATTGTTGAATACGTTTGACATAATTGGCTGATTGCCAGGAGGGGCAACCAGCCGCCACTGGTAAGATGGTATATTCTCCAAATGACTCAAACCAAAGCTGAAATGCAAACTGTCAAACTGAGTTTAAGAGCATGTTGATATGTTCAAATGGACTGTTTGCTGATGTATAAATGTAAATCAATTTGAGGACATTGTTTTCATGGTGAGCTGCAGTGTGCCAAAGTAAACTGATTAATGATGATAATGTCTTGGCAAAGCGCTGTCAAGAATGGATACATATTAAATACCACAGTCTATGAATATGCTAAATAAAAGACAGTTTTGAACATTTTCCAGCTCATTTAGTACACTCCCTGTGATTAGCTAATGTGAAATATGAATCCGTTCATGAAGGCTATAGACAAAAAAACTTACTTTTCGGACTTCAAGCCGCAATTTTCTTCCCACGTTTTGAACCCTGCGGTCATTATAACGGTGCGTCTAATTTGATTTTTACTGCCAAATGGCCAACAGGAGGCAAACTAGCAGGAATCGCAAGCGATTGACACACTGTAGAAGAAGACGTCAGGAGGCAAGTCATGATTTCTATAGATTTTGCTTCAAAACGCTGTGTGTTTTATTACAACCAGATCAGACAAAATTACTTTGATGAGGAAGTGAAACTAGACGTGATCTGTGGATCGTTACCATGGACCATATTTCTGTGTAAATATCTCAGGTTACAATGTAACATTCACTCGGTAAGTACGAGTTCAGGAGCAGATGAACCAAATGTGAAGACACAGACACAGGTAAATCAACTCACACAGAGTAATCAAGGACAGAGGGGACAGTATGGACAGCTCAGATGTGTTCTTTGTTTGTTAAACTTAAAAACACTGTGTTTTATTACAATCCAACACATATTCACTGAGATATTAGTCTAATCACTCCCACGGCACAGCAATCCTCGGGTGCACCGCAAGACCCCCGGTTCCAAAGACGCATCACTACCACGCTTACGTATGTGTAAATATCTCATGTAACAACGTGGGCACCTGCGGTTTCTTGTCAGGTGCGGCCTATTTTCTTCATAAATAGCACTTTTATTCAGGAGAGCTGTACAGCCCGAAAAGTATGGTTGTTCAAATGTGTTTATCTATGCTTCATAATGTAGACCTCAATGATGCCTTTTTTAAATAGCATTTTAACCTCATTGAACATCTCTGTAAGTCCTTGTGTTGGTTAAATAGGTTTTTTGATGCATTCAAAGTGTCCGTCGTCACCCCCTGCTGTCTCTGGGTGGAAAACCAACATTGTAACATCACACTTCTGAGAAACCCTGGCTCTTTTTTATATTTGACAATGTAAAATGGTTTGTATGTGATTATACAGTATTATTTTATTAAAGAAAGAAAAAAAGGAAACAATAATAGAAAATAAAAAAGCTTTTGCGTCTTTTCTGTATTTTTGCAAGGGATCGTTAGAGGGAGCTCTATCACCAGAGTTTCTTTCCAATACTTTTACAGACTATTAAACCTTACTACTTTAAGGAAGTAACTCTCACTTCAGATAAAACATGTTGGTATATTACAACGTTGGAATTTCTCGAATCTAACTTTAAGATTGGACTTTGGATCTTTGGATGATTACATTTTACTTGAACTTGAGTAATACTATTGTAATGTAATTGTCTTCTTGACCTACCACTGGTCGGTATGTTTTGTGTCAAAGATTGAATCTGACTAATTCCTTGGATTGTTTACTCCTGGGATAGTTAGTAGTGAATTAGCAGAGTCTCGCTTAAATGAATCAATAATTAATGGCTGAGACCTATGGAGGAAGAGGAAAATCCCCTGGTAAAATCTCTGCTTACAAAACAAATGTTTTGTGTTTATTTAAAATTGGTTGGTGTATGATTACGGTTTTGTGCCAAATAGCACCAACCTGAGATTTAAGGTCTAGATATTGAGAGATATAAACTTTTTTTTTTTTTTACCAGATTGTAAAATAAAATCAAATGAAAAGTTTTGATACGTTGAACGAATCCAAAGGCTTGGAGAAACCAGACTTTTATAGGTATTTAAAATCAAGCAGTTATTATAATCAAGAAATAAAACAAAGCGACACCCATTATAACCCTGTAACTGAAATATTTATAAAGGCACAAAATAAATGAATCAGAACTTTTAAGGGGAAAGATATCTAAATTATATATATAGATCTATGCACAGCGACTCAACCAAATATTTTAAAATGAAATGGGAAAGAGAGGTTCATTTTTAATTTTACTGACTTGGGAAAAGTCAGTCGACCATTCAATCTTGTTGTCTCGCCTTAAAAATTATGTAGGTATCTGTGGCACTGCGCTTGCATGGTTTAAGTCTTATTTGACCAACAGAAGTTTTTCTGTCATGATTGGGGACCTGTCCTCCTCTGCTGCCTCGCTGGTCTGTGGAGGGTCCCAGGGCTCTATTTTGGGCCCCATGCTGTTTTCTTTTTTGCCAATGAGGTCAATTATAGCCAGGCACTGTTTAGCGTTTCAATTCTTTCTTATTAATTAATAATAAGAATGTCCCTCGTGTCCCTCGAACAAATAATGCCAAAAAGTCACATCTCAGAAAAAATATTTCAGGCGTCAGACCAAATAACTTAAGGAAAATAACAATCACAAATGACACAAATACACAAATGAATAAACACGTAAAATGTGGACTGCTAAACATTAGAGCAATTTCCTCCAAATCGCTCTTAGTTAATGAATTAATTAGTGACTATAACATAGATCTTCTAGCTCTAACTGAAACGTGGCTTCAACAAGACGACTACGTCAGACTAAATGAGTCCACCCCACCCACCCATGTTAACTTTCAGACTGCCAGGAGCACAGGCCGAGGTGGTGGTGTGGCAGTGATCTCCCACTCAAGCCTACTCATGAGCCCTAAAACTAACAATGCATTTCACTCATTTGAAAGCCTTATGCTGTCGATCACATGTCCAAATATGAAAAACCTAAAAGGAGTTTTGTTCATAGTTATCTACCGACCTCCTGGTCCCTATTCAGAGTTTTTAACAGAGTTTTCTGACTTTATATCAAACTTAGTGTTAGCCTGGGATAAAATAGTTATAGTTGGAGACTTTAATATCCACGTGAACATGAGTGATGACGCTCTCAGTAATGCCTTCAGCGCCTTGTTAGACAGCATTGGTTTCACTCAGAATGTAAATAAACCGACTCACACTCACAAGAACACTCTGGATCTTGTCCTAACGTATGGAACAGAGATTAGTGACCTCATTGTCCTCCCTCAAAACCCTATATTGTCAGATCATTTCCTAATTACCTTTCAGTTTATTCTTAAAGATCATCCAGTCCCACAAAATAAAGTTATAATGAAAAGGACAATATCTGAAAAATCTATCTCAAAATTCAAAGAAATAATAGAGCCAATATTCAGTGACATGTCATGTGATCCTGCTGAGAACAGTTTTAGTCCCAGTTTAAGTGATCAATGTGTCGACTTGACCATGAATTCTCTGAAGTCTGCTCTTGACGTTGTCGCGCCGTTAAAAGAAGGTCATTAGGCCAAAGCGCGCCTCCCCATGGTACAACCAAGAACTGCGTTCACATAAACAAAAAGTTAGAAAGTTAGAGGGATTATTTCGTCGCTCTCACACAGAAGAATCCCTAAAAGCATGGAAAAGTTGCCTGCTGTCCTATAAGCAGGCTCTGCGTAAGGCCCAAACCAGATATTATTCAAATCTAATAGAAGTCAACAAAAGTAACACTAAATTCCTTTTCAGCACTGTAGCTAGGCTAACAAACTGTCACAGTGCAGTAGAGCCCTCAATCCCAGCTACACTTAGCTCTGATGATTTCCTCCTATTTTTTAATAATAAAATAAAAACAATCAGAGATAAATTAGATGAAATTACCCCCGCTATTAGCCCTGAACTAGCCCAAGCTCTAAATCTAACGTCCCATATAAATCCACCTGTAAACCTAGAAAGGTTCACAGCTGTTGATCAAGCAGAGATAACTTCAGCCATTATGTCCTCTAAAAGCTCAACTTGTGTCCTAGACCCCATTCCAAGCAGACTCCTCAAAGACATTCTTCCCCTAATTATAGACCCTATTCTTAATATAATAAATACTTCACTCGAAAGTGGCTATGTTCCACAGTCCTTCAAACATGCAGTCATTAAACCTCTTCTGAAAAAGCCTAATCTAGATCCCGACCTATTGGTAAACTACAGACCTATTTCAAATCTTCCCTTCGTCTCTAAAATCCTTGAAAAAGTTGTAGTAAAACAGCTTTGTCGCCACCTGCAGGACAATAACTTATTTGAAGTTTTCCAGTCAGGGTTCAGAGCCCACCACAGCACTGAAACTGCACTAGTTAAAGTCACAAATGATTTGTTATTAGCCGCTGACGATGGACTGGTCTCAATCCTGGTTCTGTTGGACCTCAGCGCAGCGTTTGACACCATTGACCACAACATTCTACTGCAGAGGTTAGAATGTGATGTAGGTGTTGGAGGAACAGCCCTCAGCTGGTTTAAATCCTATCTATCTGATAGGTTCCAATTTGTTAATGTAAACCAGAGCTCCTCACCAAGCTCTAAAGTAATTTACGGTGTGCCACAGGGTTCGGTACTCGGTCCAATTCTGTTTACTCTTTATATGCTGCCATTAGGCAACATTATCAGAAAGCATGACATTAACTTCCACTGCTATGCAGACGACACTCAGCTGTATTTATCAATGAAACCTGATCAGAGCGATCAAGTAGACAGACTTAGAACTTGTGTGAAGGAGATAAAAACCTGGATGACACTAAACTACCTGCTTCTTAACCCTGAAAAAACCGAGGTCATTGTGCTTGGCCCTAAGCATCTACGAGACTCTCTATCTGAGCAGATAGTCACACTGGACAATGTCAGTGTAGCCTCCAGTTCTACTGTAAGAAACTTTGGAGTCTTATTTGACCAGGAGTTCTCATTTAAAGCTCATATAAATCAAGCTTGTAAAACAGCCTATTTCCATTTGCGCAACATCGCCAAAATCAGAAGAATCCTGCCTAAAAGTGATGCCGAAAAACTTATCCATGCATTTGTAACGACTAGATTAGACTACTGTAACTCCCTGCTTGCAGCGTGTCCTAAAAGCTCCATAAAAAGCTTTCAACTGGTTCAAAATGCAGCAGCAAGATTACTAACAGGAGCAAAAAGAAGAGAGCACATTACGCCGGTGCTGAAGTCTCTTCACTGGCTCCCCGTCGAGTCTAGAATCAAATTCAAAATTCTACTCTTGACCTACAAAGCCATAAATGACATGGCCCCATCCTACCTCAAAGATGCTATAGAACCATATCATCCAAACAGAGCTCTTCGCTCTCAGAATGCTGGCCTTCTGGTGGTGCCAAGAGTCTCTAAAAGTACTGTAGAGCGTTTAGCTACCAAGCTCCTGTGTTATGGAATCAGCTCCCGACCCATGTTAAATATGCTGACACAGTCTCTTCATTTAAGTCCAGGCTTAAAACGTTCCTCTTCGAAATCGCTTATGGTCAGACTAGTTAGGAACAGAAACATAAACCCACAGCTTTAGCTACGCTGCCCTAGGAGTAACTATGCTGGGGGAAGTATGACAGCTTGAGCACTATCCTCTTCTTCTTCTGACTACTTATGCTATCAAACAATATTTATTTTTTGATTCCACTTGCAAACTGTTCACCGCCTTCTTTTCTTTCTCTCACTCCTGAGGACCTGTGGACCCAGATGCCTGAAGAGTGGGTCCAGCTCCAGTCTCCTTGTGTCCGTCTGTCCGTCTGTGAGAGTCGGATCTCTCCTTCACTGGAACTCCTCCAGGTTTCTACGCTTTTTTCCCAAAGAGGTTTTTTTGTAGTTTTTCCTGGCCGAGAAGGAGAGTCTAAGGACAGAGGACCCTGGGACATCGTCCCTCGCCACCACAGACATTGTCTGACTTCATCGCCACCACAGACATTGTTGATTCATTTCTCTCTGTGGCCCTCAGAGGCAACTGTTGTTGTGATTTTGGGCCTTACAAAAATAAATTGATTTGATTTGATTTGAATTCTATGCAGAAGATCTGCAGATTTACCTACCTGTGCTTCCAGACAAAAGTAATGCTCTTCAATCTTTGACTGATTATATCACAGACATAAAGACGTGGTTAGGGCATAAATTATTTTATTTGAATGATAAGAAGACCGAGTACATTTTATTTGGTGATTCTGTGCAACAATTTTAAAATGGAAAAACAAATTGACAGTGTGGTTAGAACAACTGTTTATCAATTACGTCTTTTAGCTAAAGTCAAGCCTTTTTTAAATCGCACTGACCTTGAAAGGACTATTCATGCTATTATCAGCTCAAGAATAGATTTCGATAGACAATGCTCTTCATGTCATCAGTTCGTACAGAACGCTGCGGCTCGTTTTCAAACCAACACACCCAGACGTCAGCACATCACCCTGGTTCTTTTTGCTCTCCATTGGCTTCTCGTTTCTTTTAGAATTGATTTTAAAATGTTACTTTTTGTTTGGCCTGGCACCTCCTTATCTGGCCGAGCTTCTGTCTGCTCGTAACCTAAGCAGGGCTCTAAGATAAAAACACTGGGGGATCGAGCCTTCTCTGTTGTTGGTCCCAGACTCTGGAACAAACTGCCCCCCGACATGTGCACCATCACAGACTTTAACCTTTTTAAATCAATGCTAAAAACGTATTTATTCAGACTTGCTTCTAACACTGTGTATTGTTATGACACTTTATTTTGTACAGTTTGTTTTTTTTAATTTAGGATTTATTTATTTAGCATTTATTTTATGTTTTGTTCTGCCTTGATTTTATTGTTAAGCACTTTGGTCACTTTGAGTGTTGTAAAGGGCTCTATAAATAAAGGTTGATTGAGTGATTGAAAAGTCAATACACAATCACATGTTTGGAAAGAATATTTTGGAAGAACGTGAACTATTTCACCATGTCAAAGGGTTCATTAACCCAACGCTGAATGTACGAGAACTTGTGGTTGCCAGGAGATAACCATTACCATGTGTTCTGGGACTGTCCTGTCGCACAAAAAATATTGGACAGAAATAACAAAGCATTGCAGACTATTTTCGACACCATCATCCCACTCAATTTTGGAACAATGTATTTGGGTGGATGAATATCTTTGGAACATACTTCTGTCGGCTGGGAAGATGGCCATCACAAAAAATGGATGTCACAAATCGCACCGACAATTAAGGACTGGACCGACACAATCAACACATGCAATATGAAAAAAAAAAAGAATCCCATTTGGATTCAATTTGAAAATGACAAATTTGACAGACAATGGACTAAATGGGGCCTCTATTTTGGACTTAATATGCTTTAACCTTCTTTTCTCATTTTATTTTTACTCTGGTCCTGCCGGGTTTTGTTTTTGTTGTTTTCTGTAAAAATATTTTATGAACACAAAGCAGAGAGCGAGTTACAGCTGTATAATCACAGGCACTATGCTAACTCTTACGCACCACGTAAATACTTCGCCTGGGAAAATCTATTGACCTTATTCCGCCCACTTTTTCCTATTCTTTTCCACAGATCTGCACTTGTATTGTAATCACACTTTTGGTTCAGCGGGAACTCGCTGCGAAAGTATTCTAAAAAGAAGATTAATAGACCAACAAGTCAACAATGCACTGATTCCCTGGATGGCCCAAAAACTGAATTTTAGTCTTATTTTCTCTTGAGTGGTTTTGTCTCTAAGCTAATGCTAACATACAATATGTAATCAGTAAAGTCTTGAAATAACACCACAGACTGAACTAACCTGTTTATAAAAAAAAAAAAACACTTTAAATTCTATGTATTTTTATCAGGTTTTCTGTTTTATATTTAAGTTAATGTACATCAGCCTTTCGCTTTGAAACAAAAACACTTTCCTCCAGTGACATAGTAGTACATGCTATGATTATCCATCTGTAAGTCGCTCTCTGCTGTGAGATCTTTTTGATTTTTATTTATTTGAGCAAGACTCTTTTATGGAAACCGGACCAAGCCGGGCCTATTGTGAAAAGTGAATTGTTAGAGAATCCATTTAACATTTATTCAGAATATGTCATATTAATCTTGTACCATTTGTTCCACACATGTACAGCACTGTGCCCTTTCTTTGTGATAAAATACACAGTTACCAATTAGTGAAAACAGCAGGACCATGGCCCTTATATAAAACATGATGTTCTCGCAGCATGCACAGTAGTTTTAAAATGAAATTCCCAATTGCTCTTGAATATGGAGACTTTCCCATACGCACCAGCTAATTATCCTGGTCTTTTGTTTTCATGCAAATGTAGGATGCCTTGATCCCAATAGAGGAGAATAGTACATGCTTAATGTACTGTAAACTCTCTGAAGGGGACACAATCAAGAGTTCACATCCTGTTTGAATTATACACTTACCTCTACCCAGGTGTTCATTTTAAACACTGCAATGTACTTTTAAAACATATGTTTTCAGATTAATTTTAATGAGTGAGATCCTCCTTCATATGGGAGCCAATCATTAAAATCACGCCTCTCTCTGCTTTGGTCGCTGCGGGGCCCCAAGGACCCACAGGTGCCACCCGATTGGCTCCAGCTGTGCCTCATTTGCATATCTAATGCAATCAGGACATTAATAGATACTCTCAGGAACACTCAGACGCCAATCAAAACCTGGAATCTGTCAGTGAGAGAAATGTAATGTGGAATCAGGAAACATGGTGTGATTTCTCTTTAAAACGAGCGGTGTGTCGGAGGTGGCACAGGGGACTGTGTGATTAGACGTGCAGTTGTGGTGACGATGTGTTATGAACTAACAAGTCAAGCCACTTGGATATTCTCTCTACTGTGTTTGGTCCCCCTGTGATTACATTTATGCAAATACAGGCCTTTTTATATAAATCCAGACCGTAATGTATGGAGATTTGGCACAGCAGCATTTGAAAACACTTTGAAAGCGGCACTCCCCACGGGCGGAGAGAGCCTCAGCGTGTGTTAATGTGTATTTGTTTCACTCTTGTGTGTGTGTGTGTGTGTCCTGTGTTTGGAGTGTGCCGAGCCCTGGGACATCAGCAATGCCACCACTGTCCCAGTTTCTCACAACCCTCTTAAAAAAACATGTTGATTCAGACAAACCGCTCCTCTCTCTCTCCTCTTGGGATAGAGTGAAGGGGACGTTCACCGCACACGCTCATCACCCGCAGCTCGCATGTTTGATTTCCTACTTCCGTCCTTTTTTCACTCTATTTTACTATTCTAAATCATCTCTTCCCCCAGCAGACTGCTACAAGATACGTATCAATAAGCAGAAGCACACGCCTGCTTCTCGTGTGTTATTTCAAAACACAACTTCAGTACAACTAGTTTCTCTGGAGATATTTTGTTGCTATATCTAGACACAAATCCAGAGGAAAAATCCTCTTGTAGTGTCTGTCACTCACAGTGCAGTGGTAAGGGCGACCATGGAATCCCTTCATTTCCTCTGCCATCGTCGAGGTACAACATGAGCCCATGGGAGAGTGGTCTGAAGTGTAGCTAATGATGTTATGCTAGAACTACTGTTTTGTCCTGTCATTTATAGGTTGTGCATACAGTGTGGACAGTGGACTGTATGCTTCAAGTCCTTTCATGGACTTAAAGCATACAACTGAAAATGATGCACTGCATCTGATTAAGACATTCTTTGATAATCTGTAAATATTAAAGAAAATGAAAGTGCATATCTGTGATGTTTTACTGGCACTGTATATGATGTCCAAGGGTGAGAAAAAACTGATATATCATAATGCTTTATTTAGCAATAGAGTATCAATATCACATGCTTTTTGGAGGGAGAGTTGTGTTATATTTTCCATACGGTACAGCACTTAAGTGTTTTGTCAAAATATGTGCATGTTATGTAATGGTACGTTAAAACCAAAAACAAAGGGATATCTAATGATAATTGTACTGATACAGCCAAAATTGTGTTGGTGAGTTCCTATGATTCCCAGCTTGTGATATTAGGCAGTGATGGTAAAAAGTACGCTATATTGTTATTTAAGTAAAAGTTCAGATACAGATTTTGTTTTATGCACTCAAGTAAAGGTAAATATATAACATAAAATGTTGACTTTGGTAAAAATGTACTTTGTGATTTATTTTGGAACTATAAAGAGTCAAACAATTAAGATTTTTGGCCTAAACAGAAAAACATTTCTTAACAGTCTTTAGTCAGTTTTATACTATTGTTTGGGAGCTGGGAGCTGAACTCAAAACCTTCAAGTGAGATGTCTCCATAAACATGCTAAAAAAGTAACTCCTCAGCAAAATGAAAAGCTCACAATGTATTGAAGTAAAAGTAAAAAGTGTGTATGTATGTAAGGTACAGATACTTTAGTACTGCTGATGTTATTTCAAAGAGCAAAACATGTTTGAAAAGTCCACAGATGCACATGGTCTTCATGTATTCATCAGGCAGACACCATTCATGGGTTTATAGTGGGAGCACATGCATCTTGGGATGACCTTGTTACAGTTCATCCATTTTTTAAGATAGATCCAGAGATAAAAAAATACATTTGAAGGGGTTTGAGTAATTCTTGTTTTAAAATGACCATGCAGCTAGTCTTAACGCCTTTTTAATTTACTTTTCAAATCATAACTTTCCTTTTTCTAAATGTCAACCTTGTTTATCCAAGTAATTTTCTCTACAGTTTCTTCTTAGCCCTTAATTGAGAAAGTTTGTGTTCTGGTTGCTTGCTGTGATGGCACTTGACAAACCAATTTTGTCAGGCAGCGGGTAGAGAAACGTTTTAAATCCTGGGAGATAGTTGAGGAACAAGATTTTGGGTGATAAAACCTACCAGTGTCAGAAACCTCTGTCAGCTCCACTGTATATTGATCCTTTGTGTGGATGTGTGGGCTAAATCACATCTCAAATGAGACTCAAGAGAAGTAGGTACAGCAGCTGCTCTACTGAGGTATAGGAGGCGTAAGACCATTAAATGTGTGTGTGTGTTCCTCTTGTCTGGATGGAGAAGCAGCTCCTGTGTGCTCTTCTTTTAGAGCTCTGGCAGATTGCTGAGTTTGCAAATCCATCACACTACATGCCTCCTACGGCCCCCTAATCAAGACAATACAATAGTGAGCGTGTGGGGTTATGGCAGAGGGAGGAACTATGGTGTTTGGTTAAATGTGGTTCACAAATGTTTGATAACGCAGGGGATTAAAAAGCATATGATAGGTTAGACTACACACATTTAATTAAAATGTAGTGAGCTTTTTTTGATTGTTGGTTGGAGAAACATTTCACATTATTAATTAATCTGCGTATAAGGCTATTTGTGGTTGTGCACTGACCTAACTGTGCGCCTTTGTGCAAGAGCTGAAGGTCAATATGCCTTGCGCTTACGAGACAATTATGACTTGATCGCTTCTTGAGTAAGGACTAATTGGGAGAAGCGAGGCTTTTGCTATGCTGCTCCCACAGCTTAGAATTCTCTTCAGCCTGAGCTGAGGTTATGTAAACCGGTTTTGCTGAGGGGGTTTTGAAAAAAAGAAAAAAAAAAAAAATTATGTGTATATATTTGTGTGCCATGAACCAGGTCACCCTTGAAAAAAGAGGTTTTGATCTAAATTGTTTTTTACCTGGTTGAATAAAGGTGAATTACGTGTAGATACATTTTGCCCCCTTATTGCTGAATGAATAAAACAACCGGTACATATTTATGAGTCAAAAATAAATTAGAACCACCTAAAGAGACTGTGAATGTTCAGAAGACATGTAATCATTGCAAAAACAGATGCATACAATGTCCGACTAATTCATTTTCATGATAATATAGATCACTATACAAAGACAGCACACAGCAAAAAGATAAATTATGTTGAATAATGCCTCCTAATGTCTGTTTGTACACAGCCTTACACTGATTCGAACAATCATATCTTCAGCGCTGCACCATTCAAGCTTGAAATAGAGCTGGTCCTCCCTGGATTGCCTCTATTCTTTTAAATGAGAGTTGCATGGCTGTAGGGTGAAATGAGCTGAGCATAAGTGGTTTTGTGAGGCCAGTTGTGCCACTGAGAAATGAATAGCTTTGGCCTTCCACTTGCCTGGTTGAAAATAGGGGAAATGGTGTTTGAACAGCGAGAGGAGAAGTTGGACAATGATAAATGCGGATGTGACTTAAAGGAGTAAATATAGGATTATGGCAAATTTTGCAATTTCTTTTTTAGTGGATGTTGTTGGTGTAACTTGCCACGGTGAAGAGAGGTCGAACAGACCTGTTGTATGGCTATGATTGGGTGTTCAGCGCAAAGGAGTAATTGGCCAGGTATACTGTAGGAGAATACTATCAAAATAACATGTGTTTCTGTATCATCCAACCATTAACCTGCCATTTTGAATATATGAGATCAAAATTGAGGGTAAACAACTCCAGTCAAGACTGCTCTTCTTAAGAGTACTTCAGTGCTGTGGAATCAAAGAGCAGTCTTGTACTGTCTTGTACTGAACGGTGCTGCTTTTGACATTGTCGATTATGGGATCCTTTTACAGAGACTAAAGGACTGGGTGGACATCACTGCTTTTGCCTAAGTGGTTCAAGTCCTATCTAGAAGACAGGAAGTACTTTTAACTGATAACTGTCTCAGACCACATGGCTGGACATGGGGTGCCCCAAGGGTCAATCTACCCCGCCATGTTTTCAACCTGTACATATTATTGCCATTAGGCCAGCAATAATGTGTCCTATCACAACTATGCAGACCATATGCAGCTCTATGTCTCACAGACGGCAAGTGAATATAGACCAGTGGATTCACTCCGTCAATGCATTCAACAGATAAGTGTGTAGATTAAAATCAACTTCCTCCAGTTAAAGCCATCATCGTTTTTGAAAGTCAGTGGTCAGTACTCATTTCCTGTCTCTTGTGCTACAACGGGCAAATAAAGTTAGAAATATTAATGGATAATGGACAATGGACTTGAACTTAAACAATCAATCAAATTAAGCAGCTTTTTACCTTCTAAAAATCATAGCAAAATCAAAGGTTAGAGACTGCATTTATCTTTGTATTTGTAGTAGGTTATACTCTATTTCAAAGCTCCTGTTTGTGTCAAAAATCTTTGAAAAAATGGTTTCTAATCTGTTGAAAACATTTCTGAGAGAGCATGAGATCCCTGAGGTTTTAAAGAGCTTCACAGTACTAAATTGACTAAAAGCGTCCAGTCTACATTCAAAGTCTATGTAAACGCGCGTCGAGCACCTCCTGCGTTTTTGCGGCGCGGTTTCCGCTTATTTGCGGCGCGATTCGCCGAGGAGCGCGGCGCGGGCGCTTTTGCGTTTTCCGCTCGAGACGCTTTGACGGGTGTATAAGCTTCAATGCATCAAAACGGTTCGCCGCAAATAAGTTCAGAATTTTGAGCTTTTCTGCGGCATGGTGGTGCAGGAGCCAATCAGAGATGACGCTCCGGTGACGTACGTACACATTTCCCCCGAGAAGAACCGGCACCACAACAATGGCAGACGATATATATATATATATATATATATATATATATATATATATATATATACATATATATAATACTGGGGAGTTTGTGGGAAATTCAGTGGCTATTTAAATATGTACTTATTTAATTTACCACAATTTAAGATCATAAACAAAAACAAAGAAGGACAAGATGAGATAATCCTTTATAAGTCCACACAGTGGGGAAATTTCAGTGTTACAACGCACAAGTAGGTGCAGAAGTAAAGATAATAGATAACTTAAGAGCTGAGAAGCTTCTCACTGTTTTATTCATTTAACTTTATCTCATTCTGTGTAAACAACATGGCATTTGGGCTCAATCTTGAGTGAGCATGTGGTCTTTGCTATAAATATGAAAATCACTTTATCAAAAACACTTCTGTGTTGTGGACGTCCAGTCCTCTGTGTTGTGTTGTGGACGTCCAGTCCTCTGTGTTGTGGACGTCCAGTCCTCTGTGTTGTGGACGTCCAGTCCTCTGTGTTGTTGACGTCCAGTCCTCTGTGTTGTGGACGTCCAGTCCTCTGTGTTGTGGATGTCCAGTCCTCTGTTGTGGACGTCCAGTCCACTGTGTTGAGGACGTCCAGTCCTCTGTGTTGTGGACGTCCAGTCCTCTGTGTTGTGGACGTCCAGTCCTCTGTGTTGTGGATGTCCAGTCCTCTGTTGTGGACGTCCAGTCCACTGTGTTGAGGACGTCCAGTCCTCTGTGTTGTGGACGTCCAGTCCTCTGTGTTGTGGACGTCCAGTCCTCTGTGTTGTGGACTACAACAACATATTAACGCTATGAAAACTATGTTTAATTTTTACTATCTATGTACTTTTCATTGGTTTTATACACAACCACAAGCAGATACACAGCAGCACATACACAGCACATACACAGCACATACACAGTACATACACAGTACATACACAGCACATACACAGTACATACACAGCACATACACAGCACATACACAGTACATACACAGCACATACACAGCACATACACAGCACATACACAGCTGATACACAGCACATACACAGCACATACACAGCAGATACACAGCACATACACAGCAGATACACAGCACATACACAGAACATACACAGCACATACACAGCAGATACACAGCACATACACAGCACATACACAGTACATACACAGCAGATGCACAGCACATACACAGCACATACACAGCACATACACAGCTGATACACAGCACATACACAGCACATACACAGCAGATACACAGCACATACACAGCAGATACACAGCACATACACAGAACATACACAGCACATACACAGCAGATACACAGCACATACACAGCACATACACAGCAGATACACAGCACATACACAGCACATACACAGCAGATACACAGCACATACACAGTACATACACAGCAGATACACAGCACATACACAGCAGATACACAGCACATACACAACAGATACACAGCACATACACAGCACATACACAGCACATACACAGTACATACACAGCAGATACACAGTACATATACAGCAGATACACAGTACATACACAGCACATACACAGCACATACACAGCAGATACACAGCACATACACAGCACATACACAGCAGATACACAGTACATACACAGTACATACACAGCAGATACACAGCAGATACACTTTATTATTGCGCTCAGACATGAATATTTCTGTACTGACCTGATGGACTGATGGACAGGCGTCTGTAGTTGTTGTTGTCCTGGTACTTATCCGCGCACCAATGCGGGAAACAAGTCAGGACCCGGGACAGACGAAACTACAGCTGAGAGCGATGTTTATCCAGTCTTGAAGCAAATGATGGTATTGACTCAACTCGGATCACTGATGGATCCAGACATGCCGCCGAGCGTCTCCGTTTTTAGGCTTAGAAGAGCAAATATGCAAAAGGCTGTGTCTTAACTTTGATCCGCCATTAGAGAAGCCAGACTGACCATACCTCCACTGCGCATGCGCACGTGGCAAACGCGCGTCTGCTTACTATATTTCGGCTCTGCTCCGCTGCGTCGAGAATGCGGCGTATTTGCGTTTTTCTTCATACGTACTTGCGTCCAACTTCGCCATAACGCGCGAATAGGCGTTTGCAGTTTGAACGGGGCATAAGTCAAGCGCCATTTGCGTCCTGGCGGTGGTGTGTTTGTGTGTTTAATGAAGACTCCAGACAGATGCGTTTGACTCAGTGTACTGACTTGTCAGATCGGCTTCACAGCTTTATTCACAGAACATACAAAACAGAGCGCTGTTACTGGACTGTACCATTATGCAACACTGAGGGCCCGTAACATGGTGCTGAAAGTGAAACGCGTATCTGCCTTTATTCTCTTTAAATCATTTCAATCAAAATTGAGATTATTCTCGTTATTTAACGAGAATAAAGTAAATAATTAATGACATTATTCTCGTTAATTAACAAGATTTTTCTGAGAATAATGTCATTAATGAATGACTTTATTCTCATAGTGACCCGCAATTATTATTTTTTTGGTTGGTCCTTATACTCCAGCATTGATACATGTTTTAAATTATTGGTGTTGTTGACTGCAATGTTTGATGCAGTGAATCATAAGATCCTTTTTTGTCACCTGGAAAACTGTGTTTGCATTCGAGTATGTGATGGTTGTGATCATACTTAAAAATTATAGAAATATTTGTTATCAAGTCAGTGACTGTGTCTCTTCTGCTCCACTGGCGTGTGGTGTGCCCCAAGGATCTATACTTGGGCCACTTTTTTTGTCATTGCACCTGTTATATGGACAGAAAATATTGCACCAGGATGATTGACAGTATTGCACATGAGTTTGAAGCTGAATGACACATGTTCAGGGCTAACAGTGTTTGTTTTAGAGTCTGACAGCAGCAGGAAGAAAGAGCTGCGAAACATCTCCTTCAAACAGCGAGGGTGGATCAGTCTGTCACTGAAGCTGCTCTCCAGAGCGGACAGAGTGTCCTGCAGGGGGTGAGACTCATGGTCCAGCATAGATGTGAGTTTAGCCAGGACCCTTCTGTCCCCCACCTCCTGCACCGAGTCCAGAGCACAGCCCAGGACGGAGCTGGACTTCTTGATGACTTTGTCCAGCCTCTTCCTCTCCCTCTCTGTGACGCTGCTGCTCCAGCAGGCCACACCGTACAGGAGGGCTGATGCCACCACAGAGTCGTAGAAGGTCTTCAGGAGCGGCCGTGTCACTCCAAAATACCTGAGTCTCCTCAGAAGGTAGAGCCGACTCTGGCTCTCCCTGTACAGTGTGTCTGAGTTATGAGTCCAGTCCAGTTTGTGGTTCAGATGAACACCCAGGTACTTGTAGGGGTCCACTCTCCCAATGTCCCTTCCCTGGATGTTCACTGGTGAGGGGGCAGCAGAGTGGTGTCTGCGGTAGTCCACCGCCATCTCCTTGGTCTTCCCCATGTTGATGAGGAGGTGGTTCCGCTGACACCAGTCCACAAAGTCCTGCGCTAGTCCTCTGTACTCTGCATTGTCGTCGTCCGAAATGAGTCCGATGATGGCATCAGAGAACTTCTGCAGGACACAGCTGTCCGTGTCGCATCTGAAGTCTGCAGTGTAGAGGGTGAAGAGAAAGGGCGTGAGGACAGTGCCGGCTCACACAAACTGGGGTCGGTCTGTGAGGTAGTCCAGGATCCACTCTGCCAGGTCATACTCCACACCAGCCATCTCCAGCTTGTCCCTCAGGAGCAGCGGCTGGATGATGTTGAAGGCGATGGAGAGATAGAAAAATGGAATCTTCACAGCGCTGCCAGGCTACTCCACGTGAGAGAGAGAGAGCGGTGCAGCAGGGAGATGACGGCGTCCTCCACTCCGATGCCAGGCCGATATGCAAACTGCAGCAGATCCATGGCCGAGCTCATGGTGGAGCGGAGGTGGTCCAGGACCAGTTGCTCCAGTGCCTTTACCAGATGGGACGTGAGAGCCATCGGCCTGAAGCTGCTGAGGTCTTTGTCACGTGGTGTCTTGGGCACTGGTATCACACAGGAGGTCTTCCAGACCTGTGGTTTCAATTCAATTCAATTTATTTTGAGTGCCTCTGTGGTACCACCCTCAGCTTCAGGCTCATGTTGAAGACATGCTCCATAACTCCACACAGTTCATCTGCGCAGGACTTAAGGATCCTGGAGCTGATGCTGTCAGGTCCTGCTGCCTTCCTCACTTTAATCCTCTTCAGCTCACTCCTCACCTGTGCTGCTGTGACAGTCAGTGGTTGGCAGGGGGACTGTGTGCTGGGGGGATCGGTGAGTCCAAGTGGAGTGGTGAGCTGATGGGCCAAAGCAGAGGTGTGAAGAGGAACGGGTGTGGGCCATTGTCCAGCTGTGGGAATGAGAGCATGCAGCTGTGCAGGGGGGTGGGTGGGTGATTGATCAAATCTCAGGAAGTGAGAATTTAGCTCGTAGGTCCCACTCCGTCTGGATAGGGGGGACTTTGAAGCTTAAGATCGTTTTCAGGCACCTCCGCACTCCTTGAATGTTCTGCTGCTGCAGCTGGTCCTCCATCTTCCTTTTATAGCTGGCCTCTGCCTCCCTGATTTTCCTCCTCAGCTTCTACTGCACAGTCCTCAGCTCCTCCTTGTTCCCTGACCTGAAAGCTCTCTTCTTCTCCCTCAGCAGAGGCTTCAGTTCACGGTTAATCCATGGCTTGTTGTTTGGAAAACAATGTCCGGGAGGGTACAGTGTTTTCAAAACAGAAGTTGATGTAGTCCGTGATGCACTCTGTGATGGTGTTGATGTCCTCCCCATGTGGGTCATAAAGCTCAGTCCAGACAGTGGTGCTGAAGCAGTTCTCCTCTCCTCTTCCTGCTCTTCCTCGTTCTATCTGAAAGAGGGTTGGCAGAGGTGGCCACAGTGGGGGAGGGGGGTGGTCTCAAACCTAGAGTAGAATTGTGTTTAGTTGCTTAGCCAGTTTCAGCCAATAATGATGTGTATATTAATTGACAAAGTTGTAATATTTTGCTATTTTGCTATGCTTACATGTGTCATTGTGCTGGTTTAAGTTAAAATTGTCCAAATTAGTACTAATAAGTTTGATTGAGATTCAAAAAGAATCTTAATGCTACTCTCACTTTAAACCCCACCTCCATGGCCAGGTAAAAAGACAATGCAGGCTCTCTCACTCTCTCTTGCTGCTGGACCTCGACACCACAAATCCTGGTCTGTGACCTCCAATTCCCCTTCCCCCCACCCGGGTTGTGTGCTCTTCTGCTTCAGCACAAAATACATATGTTTAACAAGAGCACAGAGGACACTAAGGATAGTCTAAAAGTGCATTGAATTCATCAAAAAACATAAAATAATTTAAATTCACAAGTCTTTGAGTTTTGTTCCATAGGTTGGGAACATTTTCCTGAAAGCCTTTTTCCCTAGCTCTGTATTGAACCGGTGAGACTCTAAAATACAAATGCCCTGCTATTTTAGTATGTCTAGTAGGTCTGATCTGATTTTTAGTAAACTTGATAAATAATCAGGCAAAATTCCAATGAGAGCTTTATAAATAAACACAAGTCAGCACTGTTCTCTTCTTGGATCCAATGATTGCCCTCCTACTTTATAATATAATTCATAGTGGTGAGTTCTGTATCCTATCCTGTAATGAACCTTAAGGCTCTAAGATTATTTTTCAGGTCTTGTAAATGTTTGTGAAATAATTAATGGTTATCATCAATCCAAATGACCACGTATTTGTGGTAAATGCATCAAACATAGACAGGAACATTACTGCATCAATTTATGAGTTGTAACAGATACTTTTTGAGGCCCAAAATGCATATTTCTTTAATACATATGCTGGGAATTTGAACACAGACATTTTGAAATTACACTGAACCTTATTTGAGAACGTAATATATCTAAAATGGAAAAGAAAATAAGTGTGGTGCCATGTGCTTTGAAAGGTCACACTGATCTGAGGGGAGGCTTTTAACTGGATTATTGCACATGTAAACAAACAGCGTGGCATCAACTCATTTCACTGAGCAACAACTAGCAATGAAACACTGTGTGCCAGTGAGAGCTGTGTAAATACGGACAGAGAAGATACATTTACTCTTATTTTTACTTGTATATATATTTCACTTATATTGTAACTGTATTTTGATTTGAGCAAAATTAGCATTTTTTTATAAATTTTTCTCAACAGTATTTTGACTATGGTAGAATCACCAAACCTGAGTGCTGCCTTTGTCTGCCACAAACTTTATTAAATAATCAAGCCCAAATTCCAAAAACTGGAGTGGAAACTGGCTGAATCCGCAAAATTCAACTTCAGTGGGCAGAATTTTAGCCCACTGAAGTTGAATTTTCTGTCAAAATTCATATATTCTAGGATATCAAATCAAATCAAATCAATTTATTTTTGTAAGGCCCAAAATCACAACAACAGTTGCCTCTGAGGGCCACAGGGAGAAATGAATCAACAATGTCTGTGGTGGCGATGGAGTCAGACAATGTCTGTGGTGGCGATGAAGTCAGACAATGTCTGTGGTGGCGAGGGACGATGTCCCAGGGTCCTCTGTCCTTAGACTCTCCTTCTCGGCCAGGAAAAACTACAAAAAAACCTCTTTGGGAAAAAAGCGTAGAAACCTGGAGGAGTTCCAGTGAAGGAGAGATCCGACTCTCACAGACAGACAGACGGACACGAGGAGACTGGAGCTGGACCCACTCTTCAGGCAGAAGAGGGACCGACTGAGGCGAACTGGACCCACTCTTCAGGCAGAAGAGGGACCGTCGGAGGCGAGCTGGACCCACTCTTCAGGATATAGTATACTGGCGTGACCCACTGGGTCACGCCAGTATACTATATCCAAATGTTATAGAGTTTGGTGCACCTTTGAGGATTTTATGACCAAAAACTGTTTTAATTCCATGACAATGACATGGCATTCCAGATGGAATGTAAGATAATTATTTGTTAGTAAATGTATTTTGAGACATTATGAATGGCAAACATACAATTACATGAACACACAATACATGAAAGTTCAATCTTTTAATAGACTTTTCTCAAGTAGAACACCATTTTGCTAACTAACTATAGCATTTCAACTCTAGGAATGAAATAGCTGATTCCGAAATGTTTCTGCATTAAACCTGGAATATTGATAGCTGATAATAAGATAACAATAACATATTAGTCCAACATTGTTATTAAAAATGTCTCAATTTGCTGGCCAAAGCTTTTTATCATATGTAGGTGTGGCAGTTTAGCCTGCAGGAGGGCCTCTGCCCCTGATAGGCGGATCGATCTAGACGTAGCTCCATAAATTGGCTTCGGGTCACGTCATTCGACTCACACACTTCCTGGTTTCTGGTGGCGCCACATCACCCCTTTGTCAAGGTATTTTAGCTTTAGTCCCATCTGGTCGAGCTCTGTCATGTAGGACATAACCTTGCATAGGATTTACATGCTCCCGCACAAGACCACGTCAGTCCCGCAGCTGTGAATCTCTTCCACAGCTGGGTTAATTCTGCAGTTCAGGGGCAGTTTGGAATGGTTTGGACTTGACCCTACCCCAACTCTCATTTAGAGCAACAGTACCTGCTCTTTGGATGAAAAGGTCAACATGAGTTTAAATAGGAAGTTACAATAATTGATCCAATTACAATATCTGGTGTATGCTTTGTTGACTGCACAGATATAAGTACATTCATTTACAGTTAATACATTGCAATTGACTGATACATGAAAACTGTATTGTCTGAACAAAGTAGAGAGCATTGCCCATAAAATAGGTTCATAAAATAGATGAATAAATAAACATGGTTCTTGTTTTTGGGTCAAAACAATGAACCAAACAGAAATCTACAAATACTTGACTTATTGAAAAAGGAAAAGGCTTATAGAGCGAGATGAGATTTGTGTGTGTGTGTGTGGTGTGTGTGTGGTGTGTGTGGTGTGTGTGGTGTGTGTGTGGTGTGTGTGGTGTGTGGTGTGTGTGTGGTGTGTGTTGTGTGTGGTGTGTGTGTGTGTGTGTGTGTGTTGTGTGTGTGCGTGTGTGTGTGATACGATCTGTGTCCTCATGTCTAAAGGGAGGTGCAGGTGGCACGGCCAGCCATCTGCCCAGGCTCTGGATTAGGACGGTATCTCAACACCTGCCTTTGTCCAACACACACACACACACACAGACACACAGACACACAGACACACACACACACACACACACACACACATACACACACACACACACACACACACACACATACACACACACACACACACACACACATACACACATACACACACATACACACACTCGCTCTTTCTCACACATACCGGAAGCAGCCTGAAGGTAGCAGATGAATCCTTCTCATCAGTCTAACAGTGAGACCTGCAGACCCTGGGCCAGCAACCGTGACCGTACATCAGGCAATATAACCTGAGATACAGCCATCTCACACCCCCTACCACCTCTCTCCACACACATGTGCTTAAGGAATGTTCGAGTCCTAAGTGGATGTTTTTCCTTCCTTCCCAATCTGCTCCATTGTTGTTCAGCTGTGTTCAGCATCATCTTGCTTAAAGGGCCCATATCATGCAAAATAGACTTTTCAGTCTTAAAGTGTTTTTTTTTTTTAGAGAACTAGAGAACAGTCTCTATCCTTCCCCCTCGGATGAGCAGACTACTCAGCAGGATGAGTCAGCCTGGTGAGTGCCGCAGCACACTTCCCTTCAGCCCATGCTCCATGAAGCACTCTGTACCTGTAACCCAGGTTGGGGTTTAAAAGAGCCCTCATGTTGTGTGAAATGCAGCAGGAAATGCAGTGACATGGCAACATTTAGCGCTGAGGTTTGAGCTCAGAACTGTAACAGGCTTGTCAGAGTTGAAAGTAGGATGAGGAGGCAGCGTGCACAGCTCTGAGGCAGAGCAGTGACACCAGTACACCAATAGATACAGAGGTGCTTCTCATAAAAACACAAAAAAACAGAAGAACTGAACTGCAGCAAGAAATGGATCTGCCAATATTGGGTATATGAAATAAAGTAATGGTCACAGAATAAAACATTTTTCTGTTGTTTTGAAGAGAGTGCTGATTGTTGTGTGATCTATTTGAATTTGGCATCAGACTTATTTTACATTTTATAAAACAACACTGTGGTCATGGCGATGCTGAACAGAAACTTACCCTCTTACTTAAGATTTTATTTTTATTTTTTTAGAGTTTGTATTGACAAAAAACTAATTCATTTAATATATATATATATATATATATATATATATATATATATATATATATATATATATATATATATATATATATATATATATATATATATACTTTTAAAAAGTAAAAATAAAGAGGGGCGACCATACAAGAAACAACATTTGAAGTTCCATTTATTGAAATAAAACAATAATGTGAACATATAGATCAGAGGTGGTAGGGTGGGTGCATGTATTGTAAAAGTGTAGATGAATTAAAACTAAATGGAATCAGAGACCTGTGTTTCAATCCAATGGTTGCATCCTTCGAAGGCTGCATTTTGAGGCCTGTTGCGCCACTTAGGAGGCTACAAGGCTGTCCCATTTCATGCAGCCTACAAACGTGGCAGACAAATGTGGCCCGTGTTGTCATGGGGATTGGCCATGAACAAAGGACACCACTGAGCATCCTTTGTGTACTGCGTGGCGCTAGTCAGCTGTTTTGTAAGCAGACAAAGCAAAACAGCTTGTCTTGACCGTGGAGGAAATCATGTTAGAACACACTTTAAACTGAATGAATGAATTACAAATAGGTGTGTTGTCGCAAAATAAGGGCATAATGCTCCCAAAACTGTTACAGAAGTTCAGTAGTAACTGCGTGAGCCGCGATAATTTGAGTTAAAGTTTTGCTTGTTAACTGCAACTAACACTGTGAAAAGTCCATTCAAACGTGTGTATTTTGAACAGAACAACAACAAACACTATATTTTTTACAGGGGATTAACCATGTGGGCTAGTGTATGTTACTGCTATAACAATCTTTAAATTAAATGTGAATAATATTCAGAGGAACAATTTAACACCAGAGTCAATACTCAAGGGGCTTTGACTTCTACATATTAACAGTAGAAGTCATTTTCTGAATTTTTGAACACATTTACTGTGATTGCAGATAACCTGGCTCTGCCAGATTTATTTGGGTTTCACTCTGAATTGAGATCTACACAATATCAATCTGGACAGGCTTTCTGTGAAAACAGTTGGAAAAAGGGATAACGTCATAACAAATATTCCAATCTGATTGGTCAAAGCAACAACAAGAACAAGCAGAAAAATCACACTGTTTTAAATCCAGTCAGAAAAAAGCAAAGACTTCTTCCCCATCCTCAAATACACAAAGCAATTAAATGTTTAAAAAAATAGCCCACATAAATCTGCTAAAATAGGCCTAAGTACAACTGTCGGCTTCGTCATGTTTGTTTAGGTTCGTCCTTTTAACTTCCGAAAAATATTAAAGTCCAGATACTAAATGTCTGTTACCTGGTGTCATGTAACATGATTGGATTAAAGCCAACTCTGCTCAAGTTTTCCTTTTTATTCTTTAAGTCTTTCAATAGAAAATCCACAACACGCCAAAATTACAATTCTGCGCTATGATTGTTCAGGCCCACAGCAGCCGGGCTCACACCGAACATCGTGAGACTGCCCAGATGTATTCTCAAAAGCTTGTTAAACAAATATCGCAATAATTCATCTAGTGTGAGCCAGGTTAAGTATCAGAGACGTGGCTGGAAAATGACAAAGTGGTAGAAGTAAATCTTGAAGGGTATGAGTTAAATACAACTAATAGGAATAATAAGAAAAGCAGACTTGTATATAGATAAAACACTACGAAGTACATTGTAAAACATAAATTGTCGATAAAGTTACAGGGAAAATTTAAGTTGAAAACTGAAAAATGTAATGCTTAGTTGTGTGTATGGACCACCAGAAACAAATGTGACCACCTTTAAAGATAAAAATGGAAGAAATGCTGAATACAATGGGCACAGATGAAGTCATATCAACTGTTCCAAAAAAAATAATATAAACAAATACTTATAATTAGAAATAGTAAGAAGAAATGTTACCATGTAACGTATGAACAACAGAGACAAAATATGACATATTTTGCCTTTTTTTTTTTTAAACCGAGATGGTCAAGGTTATTTTAGAAGGTATCACATCATAGAACTTAAAAGACATAGTAAATGAATTCAACACATACTTTTGCTAATGTTGGCAATAAACTTGCAAATGACATTGAAGAGTCTAAAAGCAAACATAAGAAAACTAATAACGGGTCAATACAAATGCATTTTCAATATTTGTTTCAGATGTAGGGGAATGGAGATGGACATTCCACGGCCAGATAACAGAAAATCTCTCTTTGAACATTGGGGGTTTTTCGTTCTCCCTCTCTCCCTCACCGCTGTGACTTTTTGTGATAACAGATCTTCTCCCCACAGTCTTACAGGAGGACGCCCCGATGAAAACTATGTTTTATGTGATTATGCCATGAATGTTTGTCCGAATCAACTCCCTACACCGCATGTTTCACCTTGTGTTACGTATTCTTCCACTGTTAAGGTTTTATATTCCCAATGCTTTAACTCGAGTGCCCATTACAGGTGAAAGAAGATGTAAAATGTGTCTACCTCAAGAAATAATGTGCACAAACTGCCAAAAGTGTTTAACGTGTAAATGTTAAAACAGGGTTCAATGTTTTTGCCATTATTATTTACGTTACTCCAGTTTTATTTTCTCGGCCAGGAAGTTTTCGCTATGGCGCCCGCCCCTTTCGCTCCCAGCATGCCCTGCGGGCCAGGTATCAAAAGGACGCTCCAAGCTAGAAACGCTCTCTTGCTCTGCTCTTCTCTTCTCATCCCTTTTGTCTTTTCTCTTGGAAGCCGTCTCCACGGACGAGCCTTTCACTTTTCCTTTGTCTCAACAAAATCCGTCCGTCACGTGGTCGACAAGGCCATGCCAGCCCTGGACTCTGAAACCACCTGGAACTACCTGGAACTAAGCTTAAGCGCTAAACCGGACAGAGACTTTCTTTGCTACTTCGTTTCTCTTCCTTTTTGAAGTAATCTACGCCGTTTACGTGGATCAGCGCAACGCTCTCATCTGAGTAAAGGCCGCGTAAGGAGCTAACACGCCGCTAAAGCGTTCTACCGCTAAGGAACTCGGATATCGCCTCCGTTGCCACCGGCGCCAAGGACCTCACAGCCGCCGCTGCCTTCCTCGCTCCACGGCCAGCACACCGCTCCACGGCCAGCACACCGCTCCACGGCCAGCACACCGCTCCACGGCCAGCACACCGCTCCACGGCCAGCACACCGCTCCACGGCCAGCACACCGCTCCACGGCCAGCACACCGCTCCACGAACCTTCGCCGCCACACCGCTACACGAACCTTCGCCGCCACACCGCTACACGCGACGCCTCGCTACGGATCTCGTCCGCGGACAAGGACCAGCCGGACCGAGTCTCTACAAACCGTAAGCCGAGTCCAGTGTGCGGTTCTTTTGTGGCGTGATTTGCGTAGAGCTCAGCTGTTCCTCCTCCCTTTAGCGACTCACTTTCCCCCTTTTTGATATAGATTAGCATAGACACGTTTGATTATCAAAGGCAAAACCCTGGTTTAACATTATCTGCATGAAATTCGCTGTCAAATCTGATATAACATCACCTGTGATTTACCTGTGCACATTTCTGCTCCGGTGTTTTTGATTGCCCTTTGGATAAATAAACTACACGAAAGAGTTATTGACTATTGTTTGTTTGAATAGACTATGTGTAAGTCCCTGTATCGTGAAACACCTTTCAGACCTTTTTAACGAGCGCGATTAAGGACCGTATCTTAGCTCTTTGGGTTAAACCCTGGTGCCCCGTCTTGTCTCGTTTCTGCTAAGAAATCTCCCTTAATCATAAACTGAATACATGTAGTTTGAGAGCCTACACAGATATAAACTAAAACGAAATACAGAACTTGTGAAAGATTTGAGAAATATATTTTCCCAAATTCCCAAAATACACAAATACACCTCAATGGAATTCTGCAATCGATAATAAGAAAGTTCACTGTTGGGTCGTAAATAGTTACTTTTGTATACAATTACCTTTGTAATGTGTTGGATTTGTAAAAGGTTTTTCTTTGTATGCCGATCACACAAAATAGATTTTTTTGGCCCGTAGACAGGACAGCGGAGCGCGCAGTAAATTGTTGGAGCCAGGAATCAAACTCAGAACACTGCACGGCTGCACATGGAGGCTGGTATGTGTGCTGCCTCCTTCACCGTTCAACCGCTGAGCAGCACTGCACCAGGTTTTTTAAAATGAAAATAAAGTCAACATTTTAAAGATTCAGGGCCCGGCGTTGAATCTTGAACACAGAAACGCGTTTCACTTTCAGCACCATGACCAGGAGGCAAAAGGCGCTTAGCTCAAATAAGTTAAAAGTTAACATAAAAGCCCACAGTAGATGTCGAACTTTGTAATGTGGGCCTTTTAAACATCACAAACAATAATTTCCCCTGTGCAGTGACCCCATGTCCTTCTTGTTAATGGCCTGCATGTGGAGATCAGCTCCTGGGCACTGGGTAGGATACTGACCCAGAATGTGGAATAATTCGCTCAAACAAGAAAGGAAAGGACATGCAGCAAACCGTCGGAGCCGAGATTCAAACCCATGATTCTGTGGCTGGCTGCATACCAGTGGCGGCTGGTGATTTTTTTTAGGTGGGGCTATTTAAAAATTTTGATTTCGTAGATGTGATTTCCTGCATTTTAGGCATAGGGGGCGCCCCAGCGCCCCCTATGGGCGAGCCGCCACTGCTGCATACGCATAAGTGCTGCTGCCTTAACCACTCGAGCACAGATGAATGCAGTTGAAAATGGGCAATATATTACTTGTTACAATCTCAGTAACGCGAGTTACAAGGGCATTTTTAATGATCTGCTGTTGGCATGAACATTGGCAGTAGCTTCTTCGGGCCCATGCAGCAGGGCTTGTGCCATCAGAACACCACGCAGCTTTTCACTCAAGCATTTAAGCGCCTGTCACGTACACGCTCCCTCTTCCACAACTCAACACAGTCCCACTCAGACGATGGAGAAAAGTCCTTAGAGCCCTGTGGGTCCATGTTGGTCCACATCTTTTACTCTCTCTCATGATAGCGCACATGCATCAGTGCCCTGCTTAATATGCAGCGACAAGAGTGGCGAACGCCGGGCTAAACTTAAACGCTTAACTTAAACTAACTCCCAAATGTTCTCGAAGAGGCGCGAGATGAACAAGATATCCTATCAATGTAATTTTCTTTACAATATGTGGCAAGCGACTGTAATTGTCACGAGGAGCTGTTGATATGAGGACCTGCTTAATGTGCACAGCCTATTGATTAATGACGGCCTGGCCTTCTTTATAACTTCAGTTTTATGAATGTATAAGTGTTTTGACACTAAAATATTTCAAATGCTTGTGTCAGTTAAGTGCAAGTGGAAGCTGATTTACAGCAGTGGTTCTCAAACTGAAGGTCCAAAAGGGGGAAACAGAGAGTTAAAACTCATTATAATTTCCCCATGTGGGACAAAAGGATTATCTTATCTTATCTTAAATGCTATAGGCCGGTTTACAGCACAGTTTATAAAATACAGTGGGTGATCCATTTTATGATGATGATTGGAAAAAAATATGTTTCTTATGAAGAACAACAACAAAATTAACTCAAAGGTAACGCATGTATTGTAAATTAGTCTTTAATCACTTTACTCACGGTAGCTTTCTGATCTGCTTTAGATCTTTGGTATTTAATTGTTTTTTTCCTGTTTTTAAATTGTGTTGCTTTGATGCTTCAGTTCGTTCCATAACCATCATCCTCCTCTTTCACATCTGGGATAATAGACCATCAAATCCCTGTGTGTCTGTGGGCGTGTGGTCGTGTGCCATACCAGAATCACCGTATTAACCACATCACAACTACAATGAGTAAATAGGTCAACCGGGAAGCCTTTAGTGCCAATTTAAAGAGTGATGAGAGGCGTAGGAAGTAAAATAAATCATTATAAACCAAATGGACGAGTGTCGTTCCAGCGGAAAAGACGTTGTAAAAATGTTATCGGTGTCATCGTAATATGAGCTGCAGTGGTCATTATGCATGTGGTGATAAGTAGCAGAGGGGCTGACACATTTAGTTGTGTTTTTATGCTTGGCTCTATTATCAAACAGCGTATTTTAACTTTAATGCTCCTCCGTGGCCTCCTTCTGGATTTAACATGGTGAAATATTGATAAACTTCATTATAGAGAAAGAGCAGCCGTGTTCTTAAGCAAGAAAATCTCTCTCGAAATGAATGCACCGGATTAAAACTGTATTAGGAATTTATTCAGCTTTATGGGAAGAAAAAATCATTTTACATACAGCTTTTTCTATTGTGGTGCTGTTAATTTATTTATTTCAATTTTCTTGTTCTTTTTTTTATCAGTTTTTCAAAATTCAAACACATAGAACACAACAGAAAACACAACAGAGAGCAAAATAAAACAAAGGCACGGCATCCAATAAAAAACAAAACTAAATTACGGCACAACAAATGTACATTTTCAGATTTTGAATTACATTTTTATATAATTACATAAGTTGTGTCCCGTCCTTGATTGCAGTTTGAGTCATTCAAACTCAGTCAGTCTATTTTTTGCCTGCAGACAGGAGTATGCTCCAAAGGTATCCATTCATTGTGTCCAGGACAGGGGTTTTGAGGTCCAAATACATAGTTGTGAAATCAAGTGGGATGGTGGTGTAAAAGACAGTCTGTAGCACTTTATTTATCCCAGTCCAATATTTCTGAGTAACAGGACAGTCCCAAAAAACCTGGTAATGGTTTGCCTCCCGGCACCCACAGTTTCTTCAGCAGATGGAAATTCGATGTTATGAAGAAACTTGTTACATTTTTAAACAAATTTTCCTCCAATTATGTGATTTTCCATTGTGATGTGCATATACTTTCCCACTCTTTATCCGTCAAAACCGTCATCCACCTACATTTTCCCCATTTATTTTTAATATATATATCCCTCCTGATCATATAAAAGACTCTAAAGAGGAGGGAAGTCCATTCCTAATGAAGGGCCCCCTCTTAAGTCTCCCTGGTCGTTCCTGGCACCAGTCTTCAGAAAGAATGGGATACACTAGGTCCTCCCCATACCACCACGCTCCTCCGCTGCCTTCTGCATATAAAAGACAATTCTATTATCCCACATTTGGCACCTCGATGAGCAGATGCAACTAGACAGAGTTTATGTACAGCGCAGACAGCCAAAATGGAGCATAAAGTCTGATGCCAAAAACAACGGAAGGAATCTCCAGACCATGAATTGAGCTCTGGGATCATCTTCTCAAGGAAACTTTCTATGTAGTCTCCTTCCTTTCTTTTGGAACTCCTACAAGTTTGAGATTGTTCCTATGTAATCTGGACCAGGATATTACCTTTCATATTCTTGGCCTCCGTCCCCAGCGCCAATACCTCGGCACTCAGCACCTGTAGCTCAACCATATTGTTGGACATATGTTGCATCGCCTCACCGATGCGTGCTCCGTCCCCTTCTCCCCCTTTCAGCTCCTTTATACCAGACTCAATTTGGTCGAATTAGGCTGTGCCATGCCCCATTCTCATTTCAGCTCTCAATGACGCCATATCATCTCTTCTCCTCCTTCCAACAGGGACGAGCTCGGAGACCCCACTTTGGGGACGGAGCCACGTTTGCGACAGAGGGTGGGCCGCCAGCAGCTGCGCCGGGCCTGTTAGCCATGTTAGCCTCGTTAGCTTGTGAGAAGGGCTGTTCTCCACCGAGGCCATAGTCCGTCAGCTCGGATCGTTAAGTTCCTGTAGTTCCTGTTTTGTGTTTTCCGTGTATTCATTTCTTGCTCATTGTTTCTGGGATTATGTGGGTGAAATTGGGATTTTTATGGCAAGTTTTGGCAGCAGGGTGCATGACTCACCTCACATCATAACCGGAAGTCTGGGGTGCTGTTTAATTTTAGTTTTAAATTGCACTTTTTGGCTGAAAGTGTTTTTTGGTTGTTTTTTTTGTATTTATTTTTTATTTGCAGAGGACAGAATCAATGTCAATGCAGCAGGGTCTGCAGAGTATAATGAGATGAAAAACAACATTTTGCCAAAAAATTACTTATGGTATGAGGCCAACATTTCAAACAACTCTGAAAATGCAAATGTGCCCCAGTTTTAGGGTCAAACTTTAAATTTGACAGTTGAGTGCATTTCTTTTCTCAAACTAAAAAAACACACACTTTTATTCGTCCATAAGGGAAATTACATGGGGCACTTTTTTGGGGGTATATACTTGTTTGCGGGGTCAAAACAACAACAAAGCAAAAAAAAAAAAAACTAATCAACATCAACATATCTGAATTCACACATTTCCCCTTGAACTATATTTGGACTGTGGGATTAAGCGTTGTCCCAGGGGTGCAATGTATAATCCTGCCTTTAGAGAGTGCTAGTGAGGCATGAGATATCCCTTCATTTCTCTGCTCTTTTAATTGCCCTGTTTACAACTCCATGAGCGTACACATTCCTTCTCTTCACATATTCAATGTTTTAAAAATGCAGGTGCTGTGTGACTCATTACAATATCCGTCTTGTTATGTTTATACTTTTAATGAGAATGGTTATTTAAAGAAGACTCTATTCAACGTGTTGAATACAGTGATACAACATTTGTATCACTGACAATCCACTGACAAAATCAGCTGTAATTTTTTGCATATACATTTCTCATACTATCTACAATGTTTGTAGTCATCATAATCAGCAACTTCCTAGTGCCTTAAAACATACTTGAATTTGATTTTTCCAATTTAGTATTCACTTTATGTTGTTATTCCAATTAGATTTATCAAATTGTGGATAAATGTCATGGGATTTACTTATTTTTTTCTACTTAGATATTCGATTTATGTTGTTGTATCCCCATCCTCAAATACACAAAGTGCTTCTATGTGCATTATTTTCAAAACAAAACAAAATATTCTGTAAATCTAATAGAATAGACCAAAACATGTCTGTTGGCGTCCCCATGTTTGTTTGGTTCCTTTTGACTTCCACTTCCCCTGTGATTGGTTCGTCATACAGCGGCTAAAACCGAACAGCCCAACTTAAAAAAAATCATTGAAAAAATGTATCTGGCTGGTCTGGTTCTTATGGACTATTACAGATTTTTAAAAAAGTTAGAGCAATATTAACTCCATGGAGGCAAACTGGTGGCCCTCCTCCAGATAAGTTATATATACAATTTATATATATATATATATATATATATATATATATATATATATATACATATATATATATATATTATTGAATTGCTGCAATATGTAAAACTGAGCACTGTCAAAGATGATAATTAAGTGGTTAATGGTATAAAACTTTTTTGAATAACACCAGTGGCAGTTTTTGAGGAAAAGTTTACAAAAAGTAGAAAATAAAATGTTGGGCCTTTTTTACATGATTGTCATTGTTAAGGAATAACCTCTTCATTTCACATCTGCTTGATGTGAAATGAAGAAAAATTATGCATGTAGGATCATAGCAAAATAACTCTGTAGGTAAATATGATTTCACAATTGTGTTTTTGCTCATCTCGTTTACTAAATGTGTAATAAACTGTACATTGTTACATCTTTTCTGTCTCTAGGTCTGGAGGGTGGGGGTGGCTGGTTTCTAGTATTATGGAACACTCCAGGTCGTCCAAAAACGTGTCAACACTACGCAGCACATATAATCCAATCTAATAAAGTCACTACGTACTAACAAAACCTGGACATTAACATACAAGCGATATAGTGTATATTTTTTTCACATATTCTGAAAGGTGATTCTTGTTATTTTTAAATTTCATATTTCTGTTTTTCCTCAAATGATCCAGGAGAGGTTATTTCAAAGGCATCATTTCTAGTATTTTTTCATTTGAATTATAACATTATTACAAAAACCTTTTAAAGTTTAAAGCTGAAGTTTAAAGATGAATTCTGATTATCACGTATGATCAGCCCTACCGGACTTAATTCCAATTTGAAGAAGCTTGTTGGTAATCAGTGCTTCAGTGATGCATGATGAAGGCAAATAATGACAAATATGTTAGTAAGCGTTGCCGCTGCTTTTGTTCATTAAGAAAAGCAGTTCATAGCTAGTTGTTGTGTTATGTGTAAAGAGCTTTAGGCCATAACAGCTTGTTGGGAATCGGGAGTATTTAAGTAAAATAATTTAACTTTAATCAAATGGGAAGCAATTGTCTTTGTTTTCTTTTTTATCTTATCACCTTTAGGCTTAATTCACAAGTTATCTGCCTCTTATGAAGGTCAGTGAGTTAAAACAAACCTTGAGTGAAAAAAATTCGACTAAATATTTTTGAGGAAAAAAGTCTAGTTTGACCAATTGAGATGTTGCTCATGTCATTAGCCCTCATTTTTCAGACTTTGAACGAAAAATCAGTGCATGTACATAGTGTAGGTGCGCTCAAATCCATGTAAACTGCAGCTAGCCGCTAAAGGTTAAACTGGCAACAGGCTGCTGCCATTGACTTTAAAAGGCAGCCATCTAGCTTTCTGGGGTCTTGGTGAGGCCACTTGAAACATGAATATTTTGGGGCTTGTGCGTACGGCAGGATCGGAGAAATGCGTACAGGACATAATACCACGTGAAATAAAAAAAATAAAAATCACTGCAATGTTGATAATTGAAGACCAATCAGTCCAAATGTTTACAACAAACAAGTAATGCAATGTAGAGCAATTCATAATCCATTGCAATGTCAAGGTTTATGATCCTTTTGGCCGGGGTAGAAAGTAAATAAGTATAAACACTATTGTAAGTGAGTAGATTTTTGTTGTTTTAAGTCTTTAAACATGCACTCATAATTGAGTTTAACTATAGTCATGTATAAATAATTAAAAAATAATAAGAGTCCCATTCGTCTCACCTCTGTCTCTGCTCCTCTCTTACAAAACGGCCCACCAAGTGTAAAAAACATACTCCTTATGCATCTATTAATGCAAATACAATTACCCCTGCTAATGTCATTACTTCTACACCACAAGTTTTTGCCAGAAGTAAAGTTTAAATTATGCCAGGAAAGAACACTATAAATAGGTAGGTCATTTTCAATAGATAACGTGTCTAGTAACTTTTTATCTCATCCAATTTCTTCCCCCCTGATCCTTTTCGCAATAGCCCAAAGCCTCTCTTCTGACAATAACACAATTGAGGTTTATGGGGCACGCTGATATTTTGAGTGACAGGATTAAAAGTGGTGGCGAGAGCTATATTTAGACATGGGGAGTCAGAGCTCGTGGCCATACAAAAGCAGAAAACTGGTTGATTATTTCACAAACTGCCTGCTCAATAATCAACTGAACTGGATGGGCCACTCTAACTATAGGCTGTTTAATTGTATACCTGCGCAGTGTGAAATGTGTTGTTAAATGTTGAGAAAATGTAGCATCTAAGAGTGGATTTGCTCACTTTGTTTCCACACCATCTTTCCATGTACAACTATTTCTTTGAAGTCCTTTACTTTCCCCACATGCCAGGATCTTTGTAAAAACCAAGATTTGAAAGACACTAGATAAACTGCCTTATTTAAAGGCAAGGCAAGGCAAGGTAAGTTTATTTGTAGAGCACATTTCATACACAGGGCAATTCAAAGTGCTTCACACAGCAGGAAAAATGCATTAAAATCACAAAGAAATTACAGAAACAGAAATACAATCAAATTAACTAAATTTAAAAAATAAAAAAGGCACCTAGCCACAAAGGGTAACATGTTTTTGGAGTCCAACCACCTTTTAAATCAGTCCAACTGAATGTCTAAACTAATGAAATCACAAACAAAAGAGAAGAGTGCAAAGAAAAATCCTTTCAGTCATATGCACAGCTAAACAAAACTGTTTTTAGCTTAGATTTGAACATTGTCAGAGTAGAAGCCTGTCTCACTTCTTCAGGAAGACTGTTCCAGATTTTATGAAGATGAAATCACATCACAGGCAAAAGGCAAAAAGTTGAATAATTCAGTCCGCTTGTTGTATAATGTGAGCTCCATGACTTGTGTGGTGATTATTAGATAATGCATATGTGTCAGATTTTTTTTAATCTGAGTTTTGCTAACTCGGACGTGACCCGTGGCGAGGAGAAAGTAGTGAGCTCAGTGTCCGAATCACTCTGTGATTGAGTGCACCATATAGTCTGCTTAATAGTGCAGGACTATGTAGTGAATGAGGGGTCAGGGGATGAATGTGGTCATTCGGACCTAGCCTGTGTTCTGAAATTTTGCCCGAGTTTCCAAAAAGGAATTCTGAAATTTGAGGACGTTCAAGTGTGAATTTACAGGTCAGAACTAGAAAGATTCCACCTCCGAGGACATCTGGAACGAAGCAAAAGAACTCAACAATTCCTTCTGTAATTTTGAACTTTTTAAATGCGTTTCTTCTATGCTATGATACATTCTGGGTATTCTGGGAAGTCGCTCCCTCTCCAAAGCTCAAAACATTTTAACACACCTCCACCAGACATGTTTGAATCATGTCAATTGTTTTTATTGTATTGTATTTGTATTGTATTTTGTATTGTATTTTCTTCAATAACTAACTTAAATAGTACTATATACAAAACATTTACCGTGAAACAATGACTGAAATAGTTTGGGCTGAAGTTAACCATATTTTAACCATTAATACTTAACCCTCTTTGCCATGTTCACATTTAATAAAAACATATCCTTAAATACATGATAAAAGGTCCAGATTTCCAAAGTCATTTTACTTCCAGTTACTCCTACCCTGTGGTGCATAGGTTTCCTCTGGGTACTCCGGTTTCCCCTTTCACTAAAACATGTATGAACTAGAAAATCTGGAGTCTCTGCGTCTCTCCCTCTCCCCCCCTCTCCTTCCCTCTCTCCCTCTCCCCCTCTCTCTCTCTCTCTCTCCCTCTCTCTCTCGCTCGACTGGCTCCGTCCAAAAATTCTAAAGAATAAAGTCTACCTCTCTCCCCCTCTCCCTCCCCCTCTCCCTCTCCCTCCCTCTCTCTCTCCCTCTCCCTCCCTCTCCACAATACAAGAACATACATATAGTGTCTGCGCATGATGTCACGCAGGCACTATATGTTCTTGTATTGTGAGTGATGTCACAAATTTTTTATTATTATTATTACATTTTCCATTCTTCCCTCTCTCTCCCTCTCTCTCCCTCCCTCTCTCTCTCTCTCTCTCTCTCTCTCTCTCTACGACTCTGTGGTGGCATCGGCCCTCCTGTACGGTGTGGCCTGCTGGAGCAGCAGCATCACAGAGAGGGAGAGGAAGAGGCTGGACAGAGTCATCAAGAAGTCCAGCTCCGTCCTGGGCTGTGCTCTGGACTCGGTGCAGGAGGTGGGGGACAGAAGGGTCCTGGCTAGATTCACATCCATGCTGGACCATGAGTGTCGCCCCCTGCAGGACACTCTGTCCGCTCTGGAGAGCAGCTTCAGTGACAGACTGATCCACCCTCGATGTGTGAAGGAAAGGTATCGCAGGTCTTTCCTTCCTGCTGCTGTCAGACTTTATAACAAACACTGTTAGTCCTGAACACTCGCAATACTGACCTAACCTAATACTGATGTGCAATTCCGTCATATGTGCAATTACTGTGAAATTCATGTGCAATTACTGTCGGGATCACATGCAGTGGTATTTATGTATTTATTTATTTGTCTATGGGAGTTTTTATTTATAGGAGATATTCTACTGAAAGTGTTTTTCAGACTTCCTATAAGTGATCTGTTCTTCTGTATCTACCTCTGTATCTACCTGCATTGCACCAATGAAATTTCCCCATGTGGGACAATAAAGGAATATCTTATCTTATCTTATCTTTCTCTCTCTCTCTCCTTCAATCCCTCTCCCTCTCTCTCTCTCTCTCTCTCTCTCTCTCTCTCTCTCTCTCGCTCGACTGGCTCCGTCACAAAATTCTAAAGAATAAAGCCTAAAGAATTCCGCAGACACTCGTAATGCCCAAATTCATTTAAATGGGGAAAAGGTACTAATACTTTTGAAGATTCTGCAAAACCTACAAGTTGTTCAAATGTCAAAAGTAATAGCACACGTACTACTGTGAAAGTGATCATAATGAGGTATAGAGGTATAACATGTTGAAATCGGTTGAAGCGTTAAGGAGTTGAAACTGGCTAAATGGAAAATCATGGAAAATATAATAATAAAAACACTCACGATACAAGAACATATAGTGCCTGCGTGACATCACGCAGACACTCAATGAGGCTGTGTTGTGAGAGTGAATGTGGGACAATGGATGAAAATGAGCTAATCTGGTGTGTTTACATCATGTGTTTCTTGTATGTTCATTAACATGCCTGACCTGACCATATAAATAAAATATATCACTGAAGAGTGCTGCCGCTTTTGTTGCTTGCTCTAGCACACTACATGTGTTTCCATTTATTTTGCTTTTAAAATCAGGTTTTGTCTTCCATAAATCTTCAGTCTACAGTCAAATCTACAGTTTTAACAACCTGTCTGATGATCCAGTGACATTTCTGGGAGTAGAAGGAAACAAACTCTTGAACGTTGTCATAAATATCAACAAAAAAAACATGAGCTACAGGCATGGATATTCACTTTAGAATTTGAAAAAGAGCTCACCATAGAATTCCAGTGTCATCCCATGGTAGGAAGTCCACAGTTTATTTTCTGAGTGACTGTTGCGTTCCTAAAATTGTGTAAAGACCAGTTCCATTTTGGAACAAAGTCGTTGTAAAGCCAAAACTAAACAAAGACAATGTAAAGCCACCCAAAATACAGCTTACAAACAGATTATTACAACTTTCAGTGACTGAATTAAATGAACAAAGAGAAAATGGGAGCCATGGCGTGGGCAAAAGGCAGCAGACAGTGAAAGACTCTGCGTCATATGTTAAGGTCATACCAGATCTGCTTCTGGTTGGAGATTGCACTATAAGTGTTGTGACACATTGAAGAATGCAAACATGTTGCTTCCCCAGCAACACAGTAGCTGAGATAACGTCACTCCTTCCTAATGTTTTGCCACACATCTAGTAGTTAAATAGTTGATTTAGCTCAGGAACCAACTGAAGTTTTGAAAAGAGACTTCTTGAAGTTATTCAAGGTGCTTGATAAAGGGGAAATCAAGGCATTCATAAGTGGACCTCATAAGTGGAAGTCCTTACCTCCACCACCTCTAGCAAAGGACTCATCAGCAGCACCAACCAAAACGATCTTCACCACCACCGGCTAAGGATTCAGACCCAACCTTCTTCTCCCACATGGTCCTCATCACAGGCCTCTGACCTGTATGTGACAGGCCTGGCAGCACCCCTCTCAGACCAGCTCTGGGTCCCCCCTGCAACATCTACTCCCACTACAGAATCCTCACTCAGGGACCTTCCCAGCAATCTTGAAAGTCAGATCAAAGCAGGCATTAAGATGGTTCCACTCACACCTAATCTAGTAAGATCAAAGGTTTTGATATCAACAATGATGAACTCTTCCCTGTCCAAAACTGTTCCACATAGGCGTTTCAACTCTCCTGCTACACCAACAAAAGCGTTGTAAAAACAATGTTCATGTGGACAATACTATGCTAAAGAGTTTGATGCTATCCTTGAAACGTTTGGTGCACGTGAGTGGCCCCACCTACAGCAGAGAGCACACGTTGGATCTTCTAATTACAAATGGGATTCATATTCCAAACGTCAATGTGGTCGATATTGCTCTGTCTTCTTTGACCTGTCTGTTTTTACCAAACCACTGGCTGGTCCTGCAATTGTTCAGAGGAGACACATAAATGACAGCACAGGAGCGCTTTTTATGGAAATGATAAACTTTGAAAATGTTCTAATGTAAAAGATTTATTGAACTCTGTTACACCTAATATTTTGAATGTTCTGGACACCCTTGTCCCTATAAAGGTTAAAATGCTTTAAAATAAGCAGAAGGAGAACTTATGATTTGATCAGGGCACAGAAAAAAAGAGTGCTGCTGGGCAAAGCAAAAATTACGCACGTCAAAGCTTCAGGTTCAAAAGAGATTTACAAAGAAAATATGTACATGTACAACCTAATTTTATGTAGAACTAGGGAAGGCTATTTTTCTGAAATAAAAAGATGTAGTAACAATTTGCGTGTCCTGTTTGTAACAGTAATCAGATTAACAAAGCTTCCAGCTCAGCTGCCATTAGGACTAATATTCTTATCAAGTATAATGAGTTTGCACAATGCTTGAATGACAAAGTTAAGGGCATTAAAAATGCTATAAATTCCACAACACAGGCAATAACCTTAAAACTACCTAGACACTTAGAGCTGACTCAATTTGCACCTGTATCTGGCAAAATTGCCCCTCAGACATTTTAATCCACCCCGTAAAACATCTATAGTTTATACTTATACATTTCCTATAGATATGTAGCGTTTTTATCACTATAACTACGAGCCCCACAGTCCTTTGCAGCAGCCGCCCTGATCTGATTCTGAAGATGTGTGATTTCTCTGACAATGTTCAAATCTACGCCAATCAATTTTGTTTAGCTGTCCATATGACTGAAATGATTTTATTTGCACTCTTCTCTTTTATGTCTTTATTTGTTTTAAGATTTAAATGCATTTATTCCTGTTGTGTGAATCACTTTGAATTGCCTTGTGTATGAATTGTGCTCTAAAATAAACCTTGCCTAATGCATAACACCAAGCACACACAGGAAACCAAGCACAATGCAACAGCCAGTTTGGTCTTTAGCAATTACTTTATTACAACAGTCTTATGAAACCAGATTCTCTGATTGTCATGTTGTCTAACATTTCGATAATCAGTTGTAAAATGCATGTAAATAAAGCAGGGCTTTATATTCCAAAAAGAATGACAAAATAATTATATTAGGATTCCCTGTCTAATCAGCTTTGCCTCCACACAAACACCCACGCACACACACACAACACCCACACACAAACACACACGCACGCACGCACACACACACACACACACACACACACACACACACACACACACACACACCTATACACAAACACACACACAACACACGCACGCACACACACACACACACACACACACACACTCACCTATACACACACCCACACACACACACACACACCTATACACGCACACACACACACACACACACACACACACACCTATACACACACACACACACACCTATACACACACACACACACACACACCTATACACACACACACACACACACACACACACACACATGCACGCACATACAAACACACCCACACACATGCACACACACCTATACACAAACACACACACACAAACAACACACTTAAGTGCACAGGTACACAAATAACCAGATAAGGAAGAAGTGATGTCAGAGAAGAGCCCTCACAGCGACCTCTGGCTTAATTGAAGGAAGTCGGTGAACAAGTCGAGCGGAAAATGATTTCCTGTTCTCCAGCTGTGACACACACATGTACAGTGGGAGCTGCTCCTAACCTCCAGTGGACCTGGGTGTTTCTACATAAAGTGCAATGACCGTGTGGCGAACTTTGGTTTATTGAGAAAGCAATTTTGTCTGACATTAGTGAAAACATGTGCAAGCACTGTCTTGAATTATGTTAGAGCTTGAAATATTATTTTAACAGTAAAATACTGGCTGAGAGTAATCAGTGGGCAAATAAACATGCACATTACCATCTAGACTCATAATGTTGAAGACATAGGCTATTGTGCTGCAGTGCCTTTTTATACCATATTTTCCAGACTATAAGTCGCAGCTTTTTTCACAGTTTTGGCCGAGGTGCAACTTATACTCCAGAGCAACTTATATCTGATATTATTTGTTATTTTCACGCTGGCAACCGCATGTCACATGTTGATTTTTTTCACACTGACAACCACAAGAGGGCGCTCTAGGCTCTAAGCAACACAGAAGAAGAATCTGCTCTTGCTCTACCTCTGGAGTTTGCGGAGTTGTTTAGAAGTGACACAGAGGAAGAAGAATTCAATAGATTTAATGATTTGGGGTGATACTGATGCTTTGGTAAACTTGTTAGCATGTTCTTTATGCTATAGTTATATGAATAACTGTTAATCTGTTACGCTTACATAACAGACTCGACAGTTCGTTGTCTGTGCGTCATGTAGCTGAAGGTGTTATGTTAGCATACGTACACCTATTTACCATGTTCTTTAATCTGTTATTCTTTTAAATTGTCTGTTCTTGGTCCTGGATTTTATCTTATCTTAATACATTTTCCACAAAAATGCAAGTTATACTCCAGTGCGACTTATATATGTTTTTCCTTCTCTATTATGCATTTTTTGGCTGGTGCGACTTATAGTCCGGAAAATAGGTAGTTTAAGTTAGCTGAGGATCTCACTGTATTTGGGAGTGTTAAAGAGCCTGTACCTTGTATTTTTGCATATGATAAAGTCAAATCTGTTCTGCTCCAGTGCATATTGTTAAAGTATCTATTTGAGTGGAAATGAGACCACAGCGCTTTCTCTGCTTCTATATGTTATATTATTATTATTATTATAGAGCGTTTTATTCTCTGCGAAGCAGGAAGTGTGCCATTAGCCTGTTAATGTTTGTTAGCTTTATCGTGACGACAAAACTTGCTCTGGGCTCAGACTCATGAAAAGTGCTTAAAAACTGTGATTATTTAGGATGCTGGGAGTTTAAGTAAGCGATGCACGTGGACTGATGTAAAGAGTTTAAAACAAACTAGTTCTGTTTTTCACATTGTTAACATGTAAAAATCTGTTACAGCGCCTAATAACATTGTTAGAAATACTAATATTGCTATTGATTTATATTGAGCTTCGCTGAATAGATTCCACCAGCAGTCAATCATTCAAGCACCACATTAATACTAGTACAGATGATGTGTGGGTGATGTGTTCATGGACACATTCCTGTCTTCTCTTTAGGTATGTAATAATTAATTAATTAATTATTATACAGCTTTCAAAACTTTGACCACATTGTTGTTAAGAGGTTTTTATAATGTGTTCAATAGTAACGTAAGTACAAGTGTGTCCCACAAAACAAACTCTTCAGCTATAAAATGTTTCTAAAATCTACAAAGGTGAAGGGTAGGAGTGGGTAAATGAGTCATTATGGCTGCATCTAACACAGTTTGAAACCTGAATCTACCTGGCCTCGCTTCAAGGCAGTTTTGTGGATGTCTTTAAATTAAGATAAGATAAGATATTCCTTTATTGTCCCACATGGGGAAATTTCATTGGTGCAACGCAGGTAGATACAGAGGTAGATACAGAAGAACAGATCACTTATAGGAAGTCTGAAAAACACTTTCAGTAGAAGATCTCCTATAAATAAATAAAAATTCCCATAGTGAAATCACAGAATTTGATGTGTTAATAATATACTATTAAAAATGTCAACTCCACTTGGGAGGACGGCGACAACCTTGATCCTGAGCAATTATGCAGGGAGAGGCAAATAGGATTGTCATGTAACAACTGTAAACAAGAATGTAACCTCAACATAAAGATGTTGTGACACAATAAGCATGGACAGATCTTGGGCACGAACAAACTAATTAATTACTCCATCCATCCATCCATCCATCTTCTGCCGCTTTATCCGGGGCCGGGTCGCGGGGGCAGCAGTCTGAGCAGGGACTCCCAGACTTCCTTCTCCCCAGACACTTCCTCTAACTCCTCCGGGGGGATCCCGAGGCGTTCCCAGGCCAGCCGAGAGACATAGTCTCTCCAGCGTGTCCTGGGTCTTCCCCGGGGCCTCTTCCCGGTGGGACATGCCTGAAACACCTCCCGAGGGAGGCGCCCAGGAGGCATCCGGAACAGATGCCCGAGCCACCTCAGCTGGCTCCTCTCGACGTGGAGGAGCAGCGGCTCTACTCCGAGCTCCCCCCGTGTGGCCGAGCTCCTCACCTTATCTCTAAGGGAGCGCCCAGCCACCCGGCGGAGGAAACTCATTTCGACCGCTTGTATCCGCGATCTTGTTCTTTCGGTCACTACCCAAAGCTCATGACCATAGGTGAGGGTAGGAACGTAGACCGACCGGTAAATAGAGAGCTTTGCCTTTCGGCTCAGCTCCCTCTTTACCACAACGGTCCGATGCAGCGACTGCATCACTGCAGCCGCTGCACCGATCCGCCTGTCGATCTCACGCTCCATCCTTCCCTCACTCGTGAACAAGACCCCGAGATACTTGAACTCCTCCACTTGGGGCAAGGACACCCCACCCACCTGGAGAGGGCAAGCCACCTTTTTCCGGTCGAGAACCATGGCCTCGGATTTGGAGGTGCTGATTCTCATCCCAGCCGCTTCACACTCGGCTGCAAACCGTCCCAGTGCATGTTGCAGGTCCGGGTTTGATGGAGCCATCAGGACAACATCGTCTGCAAACAGCAGAGATGAGATCCTGTGGTCCCCAAACCGGACACCCTCCGACCCCTGACTGCGCCTAGAAATTCTGTCCATAAAAATTATGAACAGAACCGGTGACACAGGGCAGCCCTGGCGGAGTCCAACATGCACTGGGAACAGGTCTGACTTACTGCCGGCAATGCGAACACAGCTCCTGCTCCGGTCATACAGGGACCGGACAGCCCTGAGCAAAGGGCCCCGGACCCCGTACTCCCGGAGCACCCCCCAAAGGACACCCCGAGGGACACGGTCAAAAGCCTTCTCCAGATCCACAAAGCACATGTGGACTGGTTGGGCAAACTCCCATGAACCCTCGAGCACCCGATGGAGGGTATAGAGCTGGTCCAGTGTTCCACGACCGGGACGAAAACCACTCTGCTCCTCCTGAATCCGAGGTTCGACTATCGGTCGGATTCTCCTCTCCAGTACCTTGGAATAGACCTTACCCGGGAGGCTGAGGAGTGTGATCCCTCTGTAGTTGGAACACACCCTCCGGTCCCCCTTCTTGAACAGAGGGACCACCACCCCGGTCTGCCAGTCCAGAGGCACGGTCCCCGAACGCCACGCGATGTTGCAGAGACGTGTCAACCAAGACAGTCCTACAACATCCAGATACTTTAGGTACTCAGGGCGGATCTCATCCACCCCCGGAGCCCTGCCACCGAGGAGTTTGCGGACAACCTCAGTGACTTCAGCTTGGGTGATGGATGAGCCAGCCTCCGAGTCCCCGGTCTCTACTTCCTCTTCAGAAGACGTGACTGAGGGATTAAGGAGATCCTCAAAGTATTCCTTCCACCGTCCGACGACATCCCCAGTCGAGGTCAGCAGGCCTCCACCCGCACCGTAAACGGTGTTTGTGAGACACTGCTTCCCCTTTCTGAGGCGCCGGACGGTTTGCCAGAATTTCTTTGGTGCCGACCGATAGTCCTCCTCCATGGCCTCCCCGAACTCCTCCCAGGCCCGGGTTTTTGCCTCTGCGACAGCGCGAGCCGCGGCTCGCTTGGCCTGCCGATACCCGTCGATGACCTCCGGAGACCTACAAGCCAGAGTGGCCTGATAGGCCTCCTTCTTTAGTCTGACGGCATCCCTTACTTCCGGTGTCCACCACCGGGTTCGGGGGTTGCCGCCACGACAGGCACCGGAGACCTTGCGACCACAGCTCCGAGCAGCCGCATCAACAATGGAGGCGGAGAACATGGTCCACTCGGACTCAATGTCCCCAGCCTCCCCCGGGACATGGGAGAAGCTCTCCCGGAGGTGCGAGTTGAATACCCTACTGACAGAGGGCTCCACTAGACGTTCCCAACAGACCCTCACAATGCGCTTGGGTCTGCCAAGTCTGTCCGGCTTCCTCCTCCGCCAGCGGATCCAACTCACCACCAGGTGGTGATCGGTTGACAACTCTGCCCCTCTCTTCACCCGAGTGTCCAAGACACGCGGCCGGAGGTCTGATGACACGACAACTAAGTCGATCATTGACCTCCGGCCTAGGGTGTCCTGGTGCCACGTGCACTGATGGACACCCTTGTGCTTGAACATGGTGTTCGTTATGGACAATCCGTGGCTAGCACAGAAGTCCAATAACTGAACACCGCTCGGGTTCAGATCGGGGAAGCCGTTCTTCCCGATCACCCCTCTCCAGGTGTCACTGTCATTGCCCACGTGGGCGTTGAAGTCCCCCAGTAGAACAACGGAGTCCCCGGTCGGTGCACTGTCCAGTACCCCTCCCAAGGACTCCAAGAAGGCCGGGTACTCTGCACTGCTGTTCGGCCCGTAGGCCGCCACAACAGTGAGAGACCTGTCCCCCACCCGAAGGCGGAGGGACGCGACCCTCTCGTTCACCGGGGTAAACTCCAACACGTGGCGGCTGAGCTGAGGGGCTATCAGCAAGCCCACACCAGCCCGCCGCCTCTCCCCGCGGGCAACACCAGAGAAGTGGAGCGTCCAGCCCCTCTCGAGGAGATGGGTTCCAGAGCCCAAACTGTGCGTGGAGGTGAGGCCGACTATATCTAGTCGGTATCGCTCAACCTCCCGCACAAGCTCGGGCTCTTTCCCCCCCAGCGAGGTGACATTCCATGTCCCCAGAGTTAGTCTCTGTGTCTGGAGATCTGGTCGCCGAGGCCCCTGCCGTCGACTGCCGCCCAGATCTCTCTGCACCGGCCCCTTATGGATCCTCCTGCGGGTGGTGGGCCCACGGGAGGGCGGCCCCACGTCGCTCTTTCGGGCTGTGCCCGGCCGGGCCCCGTGGGGTAAGACCCGGCCACCAGGCGCTCGCCATGGAGCACCCATCCCAGGCCTGGCTCCAGGATGGGGCCCCGGTGACGCCGATCCAGGCGACGTGAACTGCCTTGATTGTGTCGTCGTCATAAGAGGCTTCTGAACCGATCTTTGTCTGACCCGTCACCTAGGACCTGTTTGCCTTGGGAGACCCTACCAGGGGCATGAAGCCCCCGACAACATAGCTCCCGGGATCATTCGGGCACTCAAACCCCTCCACCACGTTAAGGTGTCGGTTCAAGGAGGAGACTAATTAATTACTAATTAACAAATTAATTCAAAGGCATAAAATCTCCAAATTTGAAATGTTTTTGAGTTTTGTTTCATAGATCAGGCGCAAAGTTCCAGAAAGCCTTTTCCCCTAGATTCGTATTGATTCGATGAGACTCTAAAATAAAATTATTAACAACATTAATAAATCAATCTTGGTCCTGAGTTTTGTGTGGCATTTGCATGTTCTCATTGTGTCTAGACTTTCCCATGGTTACTCATTTAAGAACATCTGGAAGCCTTCCAGAGGCTTCCAGTGGAAGGTAACTACTGACTACTGACCAAAAACCTCATGGTTGGAGTTGGAGTCCTTCTAGTAACTTTTAAAAGTAACTAGTTACGTTACCTGGTTACTGCTCTGGAAAACTAACGTATAACATTACTGCGCTACGTTGTTATAAAAGTAATGCCTTAAAGTACTCTTGCATTACCAATAATTAACATTATTGTATAACCTACTATACTGTTTGCTGACAATCCCTTTGCGTTGCTGAACACAGAGACATAATCATTATAATATCAAATAAACAAGTAAATGCGCTCAACTGAGCTTTATTTATCTTTTATCTTTCTTAAAGCAACAATTGAAAGTAATTGAGAAACGTGTAGATGCAAAAGAAAATAAATCATGGTGCCTTTGGTTACATTACACAGGCTGCCTTAAGTTTTTACGATTTTGCTTTTTGGATTTGTTTAAGTGAGCATGAAGTTTAAATAAATAAGTCATTTCAGAAGAAGTGCCTCTTTGTTCGAACAGCCGGTGTTTGTTTGCTACAAGCTTGCCCAAAGGGGGACACTGTGCAGCTGACAGGCAAAAGAAGCAGCGCCGCTATCTCCAGAGAAGTAAATGATATTGGTTTGTTGTGCGAGGCGTGATTTTGAGGCGGTTATGAGCACCTCAGCCCGAAGTCAAGAGGGACAAGTGAGAAAGTACACATCAATCAAACATGTCTGGGTAAAAGAAAAATAAATAAATACAGGAAACCACTGAAAGTTAACAGCACAAAAGAGCGCAAACGTGCTGTTATGTATCTATATATGTAATCTATGTATGTATCTATGTATGTAAGATAAGATAATCCTTTAATGTCCACACAAGGGGAAATTCCGTTGTTACAACGCAGTAGAACAGGAGGAAAGGACAGATTATAAGAAGTTTCAAAAACACACTCTTAACAGAACTCTTATGAACAAAAACAAAAAAAACTCTTATTAACAAAAACTCTTCTCCTATCTTAATAGGGAATGATGGAGGGGGGGAAATAAAATAAAATAGATAAAAAGAAAAAGATAAAGATAAAAATAAGATAATAAAATAATGATAATAGAATAAAATAAAATAAAAATAAAGTAAAAATAGCTAGCACAAGACTAGGTAATACTATTAGCAAGTAAGTAAACCGAATACAAATAAAATAGAACACTCTAATTTACAGGTATTGCACATGGTTAATTCAGTATTGCACATGAATATGATGGTATTGCACATAGTTACATCAGTATTGCACATGTTCAGGGCTAGCAGTGTTTGTTGTAGAGTCTGACAGCAGCAGGAAGGAAAGACCTGCGAAACCTTTCCTTCACACATCGAGGGTGGATCAGTTTCTCACTGAAGCTGCTCTCCAGAGCGGAGAGAGTGTCCTGCAGGGGGTGAGACTCATGGTCCAGCATAGATGTGAATCTGGCCAGGACCCTTCTGTCCCCCACCTCCTGCACCGAGTCCAGAGCACAGCCCAGGACGGAGCTGGACTTCTTGATGACTCTGTCCAGCCTCTTCCTCTCCCTCTCTGTGATGCTGCTGCTCCAGCAGGCCACACCGTACAGGAGGGCTGATGCCACCACAGAGTCGTAGAAGGTCTTCAGGAGTGGCCCTGTCACTCCAAAAGACCTGAGTCTCCTCAGGAGGTAGAGCCGACTCTGGCTCTTCCTGTACAGTGCATCTGTGTTATGAGTCCAGTCCAGTTTGTGGTTCAGATGAACACCCAGGTACTTGTATGAGTCCACTCTCTCAATGTCCCGTCCCTGGATGTTCACTGGTGAGGGGGCAGTGGGGTGGCGTCTGCGGAAATCCACCACCATCTCCTTGGTCTTCCCCGCGTTGATGAGGAGGTGGTTCCGCTGACACCAGTCCACAAAGTCCTGCTTCAGTCCCTGTACTCCGCATCATCGTCGTCCTTGATGAGTCCGATGATGGCAGAGTCATCAGAGAACTTCTGCAGGACACAGCTGTCCGTGTCATGTCTGAAGTCTGCAGTATAGAGGGTGAAGAGAAAGGGCGCGAGGACAGTGCCCTGGGGCGCCCCCACACTGCAGGTCCGAGTGTCAGACACACAGTTCCGGGCTCTCACAAACTGGGGTCGGTCCGTGAGGTAGTCCAGGATCCACTCTGCCAGGTCATACTCCACACCAGCCGTCTCCAGCTTGTCCCTCAGGAGCAGCAGCTGGATAGTGTTGAAGGCGCTGGAGAGATCAAAGAACAGGATCCTCACAGAGCTGCCAGGCTTTTCCAGGTGAGAGAGAGAGCGGTGCAGCAGGGAGATGACGGCGTCCTCCACTCCGATGCCAGGCCGATATGCAAACTGCAGCGGGTCCACGGCTGAGCGCACGGTGGAGCGGAGGTGGTCCAGGACTAGCCGCTCCAGTGTCTTCATCAGGTGGGACGTGAGAGCCACTGGCCTGAAGCTGTTGAGGTCTTTGGGGCGCGGTGTCTTAGGCACAGGTACCAGACAGGAGGTCTTCCAGACCTGTGGTACCACCCTCAGCTTCAGGCTCATGTTGAAGACATGCTCCACAACTCCACACAGCTCATCTGCGCAGGACCTAAGGAGCCTGGGGCTGATGCCCTCAGGTCCTGCTGCCTTCCTCACTTTAATCCACTTCAGCTCACTTCTCACCTGTGCTGCTGTGACAGTCAGTGTTTGGCAGGGGGACTGTGTGCTGGGGGGATGGGTGAGTCCAGGTGAAGTGGGGAGCAGATGGTCCGGAGCAGAGGTGTGAAGGGGAACGGGGGTAGGCCATTGTCCGGCTGTGGAAGAGGGAGCATGCAGCTGTGCAGGGGGAGGGGTGGGTGATTTATCAAATCTCAAGAAGTGAGTATCTAAATCGTTCACCCACTGTAGGTCTCCCTCTGTCTATGTATGTATGTATGTGTATTGTGTTTGGGCCAGTGTAGAAAGGGGTTTGGATTGGTCAGCAGTGTCAAGCACCATAAATGATTTGACATTTTTAACAGTTAATATTGTAGTTTAAATATGCATTCATTAGGATATGTTTGTTAAATATTACGGAAATTGGGCTTCCTCTGTTTTTCCATGCACTGCCCTTCCTCGAGTGTTCAGTTCAGTTACAGTGATTGACGTGACCACTGTGATTTTCCATTGTCAGATATCAGATTTTGTGAAGCAAATTTCCCAGAATAACGCACATTGGCAATTCAAAAAAGTCATACTTGGACATAGCAATTAATCAGATTGTCTTTCTGACTCAACTGGAAGCCGTCCTTGTGTTAGTGATGTTCTCTTATCCAATCCAATCAATATTATACACTGGTACCAGAAATAGCAACGGTCCATTCTCATTTATCTCACTTAAGCAGGGCCGTTTCTAGCATTTATGGGGAGAGAATGTGAACAATTCTGTTTTGTGTCTTTTACTTTTTAAACTGCACTTATGTGATTCACAAATACCAGAATGAATTGCCTACAAACATGCCATAATGTTTTAGAACACCCACAGGTCATTTTATGACAGTCCATCATAATTACTGTCCAGAATTGCCTTTTTCTTTTTGTACACATGCGGTGCTGTAGCACAAAATGCAGCTTACTTTCAGTATTCTCAAAGGAATCGCGTTTGGAGCTAATATAGACAATTGTTTTTAGAAATGTTGTTGTGTGAATGTATTCTCCAGTGAAACATTGGAATTGTTTACCATTACTATTAATCCTCGCATTACCACATAAGGTAATGCTTTTGTTACATGTGAATCATCTGACCAAAATAACACATTTTCTGCTGGGATTGTACAAACCTTCAGCTTTTGGACACCTGTACACATTTTAGTCTTCACAGCTAAAGCATATGAAGCTTCCAGTGGTGTAAGTCCACTAACCTGGCTACAAATCTACTCAAACATACTGCTCCTGCCAAATGTATACTTTGTAAAAGTAAAAAATACACACGAAATATACTCAAAATGCGGGTTACTTTTTAACGCAATTTAAGGCACATTTTAGAAACGCTTTTATAAAAAATGTGGTCAATCAAACTGTATAAAACTTGATAAAGCAATTAACAATATAATCTGCGCTCTGGCCAATCAGATCAAACAATGCAGTGTTGTTATATGTTATGTGTGTTTTTATGTGTGGAAGAAGTAGAGACAGAGATGAGACAGCCGTAATTTGGACTGTTGTACTTAATAATTCTAATTCCTATGATTTAAATGCAACTAATTATATTTACAGGCTAGAATGACATGTATGTATTCATGTGCAATTCATGTGCTGTCGTGACACATATTCATGTGCAATTACTGTCGGGATCACATGCAATGGTATTTATTTATTTGTCTATGGTAGTTTTTATTTATTTATAGGAGATCTTCTACTGAAAGTGTTTTTCAGACTTCCTATAAGTGATCTGTTCTTGTGGATCTACCTCTGTATCTTCCTGCGTTGCACCAATGAAATTTCCCCATGTGGGACAATAAAGGAATATCTTATCTTATCTTATCTTATGTACACAAAAAAAAAAAAAGTCAACTCTTTTAAAGTAACGTGAGTGTTTGAAATGAGTAACTTTCTGCCAGCTGCTACATGGCTCCAACTGCCAACACTAATATATAAGGAATCATACTCTAGAATATAAAAAGACATACAGTTCTGATGCCTTTTCATCTACACATTCTCGGTCACCTTTTAATTTCAATTTCAGAAGTTGACATATTCATTGTAGCTGTGCAGAAATCGCCTTTGTGTGATACTATGTCCTGTCAGATGATACACCTCATCTCATCAGCCGCGAGTACAGCCCCATATTCACGGCTGAATCCTTCACCGGTGTATGCGTCATAGGTGCACAGTACGCGCTGTTACTGCTGAGACGTGTGGAAGCCTGTTTGAAGTTCACTGCAAATGTCTGGAAAGACGCTAGAGACATTTTGGGAATAACAGACTTGGAGTGGAGTCCAAAAATACAACCTGGAAGTCTGGAGGTGATGTGAGGATATTTCTATTCACATACAACTTTCAAGATCATTTTGGCAATTATAGGCAGTATTCATGAACATACTCAGGGTAATATAGTTTAGATTTGATGTGGTGAACCAGCTCTGATAATAGATTGCACCCTTTAGAGTGACATCCACATGCAGATAGATAGAAAAGATAAGATAGATAAGATAGATAAGATGGATAAGATGGATAAGATGGATAAGATGGACAGAGAGATGGTGGTAATTGTGTGAAGAATGAGGTCATTCAGCTCATAGTCATGCAAAAACTGGTCCATTCACACCTTTTTGTTGCTTATTTTTCCATCCATCTATCCATTTTCTACCACTTGTTCCCTTTCGGAGTCGCGGGTGACTGGAGCCTATCCCAGTGACTTCGGGCCTTAGGCGGGGCTTATTTTTCCAGTGTAAGCAAATTAAAGTAGGCTTCTCTAAAACAGGACAGTTAGAATATGAGTTTAAATTTCAAACCAGGTCAAATTAGTTTCAAGTTCAATACTCGCGGGCAGAACAAAACGTAAAAAATAATATAGGCTATTAATAGTTATATACTGTTGCACAAATCTGCAGCAGGTGAAAGAATGAGTCCATATTCATGCATCAGCAGCAGGCACATGGACTTGTAATATTATTTCTGATATGAAATGTTGATATCATTGACATGTTACTGCTCAAACTCAATATGAGCTCACTATTTTTTATAATTTAAGCTTATCTTAGTGATAAACTCTTCATTCGGTGAATCAAATTTGTGTACTCTCATTGTGATTCACACCGTGTCCAGCTCTTCAGTCCCATTAGTGTGGACACAGTCAGAGCTCACAGCTGCTCCACTCTGTCATGTTCAGACTTTATTACACTCTGACCTGTGTTTTTACCTGTGTCTCCTGATATGTCCAGGTTTGCACTGGTTTGGATGTTTTCCTCACAGAGCTGTCATCCCAGAAGTTTGTTTTCTTGTTGTTAGCTCCACATTAATGGCCACGTCCACAAAACCGTCTCCTTTATTTCTTCCATGTGATTCCCTAAAGCCACACTTCTCTTTCCCCGCTCAGACCTCTGCTCAAATCAAGTCTGTAAAGTTTTGTGTGCATTCACTTCTCAGCCCAAGACGCTACCGCAGCACGGCAGCACTGAGCAGTGCAGGGGATGAGGTGGCTGCTGCAAAGGATTGTGGGACTCGTAGTTCTATCGATAAACATGCTATATATCTATCGGAAACTCACATTAACAGCTCCAGCACTGTTTAGCAGATCTTTATATGATGTTTACTGCATAATCCTCACCCTCTACAGCAGCGTGAGCCACGGGTGACGTGGAGAAAATAACCCCAGGGTTTGTCTGCCAGGGAGTCTCTGTCTTTAGAATGAGTACTTTCTGAAGCTCCATCATGATATTACAGTGAGCTCTGAAGCAGAAGTCCCTTTTCCCCATCTCTTCTGTAGATTTTACATCCATGCTGTACATTCAGAAGCTGTTTATAGTTGTTTCATCTCTGTGTGGATATTGTCTTAACTAGAATATTACCCAATTGTGAGTCATGATGAACTAACGCAGTATTTTTATAGAGATTAAATATTCTTTCAATAGAGCATTATAGCCCAGAGAATATACTTTCAGTGGGGTGCTAACTTGATGCTAATGACATATCAAATACCTTCTGAAATATAGCTTGTCAAAGTTTTGTAATTGGTTTCACTGTTCGATGTTGTTATGATGTGGACATTTCACCCACTGCCTTTTAAGTCCCACCATCACTAATCAAGGCTGCCGTATTGTACCATCTCGACCTGTTCTGGTCTCATTGTCCAGAGAGCAAAATATGCTGAAGTGAGAGCTCATTAAACCTGCTCATGATGGGAAAAGGAGAAAGAGTATGGGGAAGTGTGTGACAAGGATAAAATTATGTTTTTTTCGGTCAGTCTGCTGCCTTCATTACTTTAACATATATATATTTTTTTTTAACTCAAATAATATACAGGTGATATAGCATAAACTGACCATGTATACAGGTTTAGTTTGTATTCATATTGTCTAAAACATTTTGGTTTTGTTGTGCAATAACATACTGCAACTGTATGTTATACAGAATTAAATCTTTTAACATATAAGACATGAGTTAGCACAAGCTTGGATCATGTGGTGAAGAATTATACGCATTTTTGAATTTAAGTCAATTCTTTTTTCAACCACATTAATATTTACATTATAACAAAACATGTGTGTGTGGATGAGGTGAATAATAAACTTCGGTACATCCATTTTTGTCATCATCAGCAGCATTATTTTGGACACTTACCTGCTCCATAAACTATTGAATGTGTTGTTCTCGGTCAGCTATTGCATTCTAATCCAAATCCTGTGCCTTTGAAAGGTGTAGATGTTGATTTAATGATGAGACGACTGCAAATTCCTAGCTGAAGCTTCTGAAGCACTGCCGATATTATGGCTTTGAATACACGTAGACACAATTCTTGCATGAGTAGGTGAAAAGCTCTTAGTTGAATTGATTGGCACTAAATGGCTCATACTTGAAATCAGCCTAAATTACTGGCTGGCTAATGTGCTTCAAACAACTCACTTACCTCATCCACTCGTATACCGCTCAGCTCAGGCACACTCTAGCACGTAGCAGAATTACTCTCATAACCGTTTACCGCCGCTCTCACACCTGCATGTTTCCCCTCGCAGCCTCTCCAACTTACAAAAGAGCGAAATTCTGTATACAGCGAGTACCGATATGTCTGTGCTGGTTTCAATCTCTCTGGCTTCCTTCCAGTTACAAGTCATCTCGTCTGATGCCAAGGTTCAGACAGACACCATTCTCCTTCAAAGCTCAATGAATCTTTCGGAAATCCAAGTTCTTCCCAAATTGTGAATTATATGTCATTTACTGTATTGTTGTACTGCTTTGACCAGTGCGATTAACTTTTAAGAACAGACTTGCTTCTTTCATGCAACTGAATAAGTAGTTCATGTCCTTATGCATCATTTGAATCTTTAAAGTGGTTAACCAGTCAACTACTAATACCACACAACCACCAACATTTAAAGAAAGTGTCTTGTGTCTGTGTTGAAAAAAATCCAATAGTTACAAATAGCAGCAATCCAGCTTATAAATTCCCTGTTTAACCTATCAACTGATGTAAAATGTGCTTCATGAATAGCAGCTTTGCATTTCATTTTGTACCAAAACTTTAAAATACTTCATCCATTTAATTGAGATAATTTGAGGCGTTTTGGGCGCATTACCGCCATGCTTTGATGTAAATAATTGAAAGAGCTGCTAGATTTCCCGACCAAACAGTGGTCCAATTAATTGCACGTCTGTAATAATAGATGTTGTGAAGGCGGAGGGACTCGTTTCGGTCTGTGGACTTTGCTGACCCGTGCTTGTGTGCCATGTTTACCGCACAGCCCTACTCCTGAGATTTGTGATCCAGGTGGGATGGAGAGAGCGAGAGAGTGAGGAATGGTGGTTGGGGGGGTGAAGACAAAGCGAGAGAGCGAGAGAGAGAGGACGGAAGGGGTGAGAAAGATACACAGACAGAATGCGAGAGAAAGAGAGTGAGAGCGACAGAGAGAGAGATAAATGGGGCGTGAGGGAGAGAGAAAGGGGGGTGAGGAAGACAGAGAGGAAGAGCTAGAGAGACAGAGAGGGGAGAGAGAGTGATTGAAAATGGAACACAGAGAGGGAGAGAATAGGAGAGAATACAGGTAAGGGTGGTGGGGATGCCAGATGGGGGGAAGGAGTGGGTGGGGTGATGAAGACGGAAGGGGAGGGATGGAGGGAGGCAGAGAGAGATAGACAGAGAGAGAGAAAGAGAGGGGAGAGACAGAGCAAGGGGAGCAATGAAGGAGAGAGAGAGATATAGAGAGGAAAAAATAGCGAGGAGGGAGAATGATTTAAAGATTTAAAAGAGAGAGGGAGTGTAGACAGGGAGAGAGACGCACACATTAAGGGAGAGCAAGATTGAGGTGGGGGAGTAATGAAGACTGAAGGAGGGTGAGGAAAGATGGAAGGGAAAAAGAGACGGAGAGTGTAGTGAGAAGGAGAGAGAGGGAGGAAAGTGAGGAGAATGAGATGGAACGGTAGACACTGCCGGAGAGAGAAAGAGAAAGAGCAATGGAACCTGGGAGAGAACGACAGGTAGGAATAGAGAGAGTAATTTGGGGCGGGAACTAATTAAAGATGAAGGAGAGAGATGAGGGAGACAGAGCGAGAGAGAGAGACAGGCAGAAAGAATGGGAGACAAAGAGCGTATAGATCGACGGGGGCAGCAGGGAGAGGAAATGGAAAAGTAGACACCGGGCAAGAGAAACAAAGCGGGGGAAAGAAGAACAAGAGACAGATATAAAGGGAAGGGAGAGCGATTAAAGATGAAGGAGGGAGGAAGACAGTGAGAGAGAGAGAGACAGACAGACAGAAAAGGAAAGAAAGGGAGTGAGGAAGTGCGAGATAGACTGGATGGCGGTGAAGACAGACTAGATGGATAGAGGTAGACAGAAGGGACAGGAGGAAGAAAGAGGGAGAGAGAGAGACAAGGGGGCGGGAGGAAGTGACAGGCGTGTTGGACAGCGGCGAAGGCAGAGAATGGAGGAAGGGAGAGAGAGAGAGAGAGAGAGAGAGAGAGAGAAAGAAAGAGAGGGTGGGAAGAGGAAGACTGGAGATGGAGGAGTAGGGAAGGAGAAGGTGAGAAGGAGGAGATGGAAAGTCACAGAGAGAGGAAGAGCGATGAAGACGAAAGGGGAGAAAGGGAGGGAGACGGAGAGAAAAAGAAGAAGGTGGCGAGACTGAGAGATACAGGTGTGAGGAAGGCTTAAGAAGAAGAGAGAAGGTGGAGCGGGGAAGACAGAAGGTGAAACAAAGGCAATGGAAAGTTATATAAAGGAAGCAAGAGAGGGAGGGAGAAAGGGGGAGACGGACAGAGAGATGGAGGAGGGAGAACGGGGGAGAGAAAATGAGAGGGAGCCGTGGGGCTGGAGGGAGATATGCGGCGGTATAAAGGGACCGTGCTGACTCGTGTGTAACTGGCTCTGAACATGCTCTTTGTAGTGTGCCTTTGAGGCTACCCTAAAGTGCAGTAGCCCACGGTGCGCTCACTCTCAACAAATACTCGGCAAATTAAGCAGCTCTCGATTGATTCCGAGTCGGCTGGACAGTTCAAAAGAATCAAAGGGGTATTTTCTCTCACCGTCTAGCATTTGCTGCTTAGAAGATCGTTTTTAAAATATAGCGAAAATATTAGCTTGTTTGGAACTAATACAATTCATCTTGAAGTTTGACATGGATTTTTCCACATGGAATTCATTAGTTTAGGGGAGGTTTTTATAGCTTAACCAACACCAAGTTTGTTTTGTGCTGAAAAATTGAAGAAAAAAAAGCTTTGAATACAAGAACCACTGTTCCTGTTGGGGAAATTATCATTTTCATTGAGGTGCAGTGGCTGATTACCAGAGTTTATTGTACTGTTGGTCAATGGGGCGAAACTGCATTAAATCTTAGTATGGCTGAGGTCAGACTGACAAAAAAAAAGAAAAATTATATTCTTGTTTTTGTATATGTGGTTTAGGTAAGTTGTATTTTAACCCACCATTTCTGTTCGAAAACAAAAATTGCCTCCTGCATACCTCTTTCAAACAATCCCTACTTAAAATTTGCACCTCAACGTCTTCAAATAAGAGGTTTGTGGCTTTTAGATGAAGGTGAATTGCCAATTGTAAGCTGTGATTGCGAGTACCTTCTGTGTGGGTGTAGTCTTTTGTGCAGTGGTTGCTTCGAGTTTCTAGTTTGCTCCTTGCATCTCGATTTCATAAACTTTGTGCAGACTGCTCATTTTGAAACTCCTGGACACAAAGCGGACAACACCATCTAGTTTCCTTTTGCATTTTTCAGTGAACCAATGTTCAGTTGTCCATGCAGAAGGACCATGGACAGAGGAGACTCCAGACTCTCCCTCACTCCCTCTGTTTATTTTCTATAAAGGTCACAGATGTTTGGATTCCTGTATCGGAGCACACTGCTCAGAATGGGACCTTTATAGTTTTCGCCCCCACAGAGGTAGCACCATTTCTGGTGGCAGTAATAAGCCTGCCAGTGTTAGAGAGCCTCAAAACCTGGATACTCGCAGTGCAGGGGTGCACAGACAACTCCACAGAACTACACACCCAACTATGCACGGCCCGTGTACACACAAATCCTCCATCAAACCTCACACTTCCACATCGCGGATTGGCCTCCTGCTGAGACGCCTTCTGTTCGGCAGATTCTTTCTTCATGTTTACACCTAATGGATCTCAACTGCCACATATTCATGTTCCTGGAAGGATCGGGTCCTGCGGCAGTGTGTGAGGGCTAGTGGACGTCTTTTCATTTCCCTTGATGAGAGATATCGAGTCTGTGTGCCAGTCGCGCAGCCATTCAGAGCAGCTGATACCGAGTGGTAATGGCCTCCCACTGAGTGAAGCTATTAGATGAATGCTAAATGGTCCCAGAGACAATGTTAACATTAGCCTGATCTCTCACTGCAGTCATCACAATGTGTGGAAGCATTATTTACATATAGTACACAGTAATGAAGTGAAAAGCTGGAACAGGTTCAGAATCTTATTTGACCAGACGAGTGCGAATCATAATGTTTCCCACACAGAAACATGTGGCCTTAGTATATGCTCTCAATGCCCATGTGCAACCCAGTCTGTTGGCAGCGCAAACTGGGGCCGCAAAGACATAACTCCAGCATGTCCTTCTGGAGTGTGTGCTTTTATTATTTTTTTAAATGCAGCCCTTTCTTTACACCTCGTCTTGCTCCTGCATCTGTGTGCTCCCAATCTAATGCAGGTCAGCTATTGTTTATCTCCTCTGTTAAGTTCCCACAGGACGCCGATGCCCACAGACTCTGAGAAAAGCTGCGCGGTCAGCAGTCAGTTCTGCCTGCAGCAGTCTGTCTGTGCACTGAGAAGGGCGGCGAGTCCGAGACGCACATGTGCAGGGACAAAGGTAAAGAGACAGGGAAATGGTACATTGGATTGAGGAAATAATAGTGCTGTCAACATTAACACAATGACATTGACAATTCATGTAACAGCTCCCATCGCTTTAGGCTAATTCATATGTGATGCAAACTGTTCTAATAGATACTGGAATCTGACCCATCATTATAACAACCTGCTCAAATGAAGCAACCTGGGCTCCAGACTTGTTCTCTCTGTATTTATTATTACAGTGACAAATAAAATATAAAATACAAGGTGATTGGTCATCTGTCATTTAGAACTAAATCAAATTCCTCACCCACTGCAGTGCTCGATTCATTGATTTGGCAGAGGTCCACAGTTTTCGGTGTTATCTTTTTTCCTCGTAAGCGACAATTTTTGTGTCGCTACAAATGGACCAAGCATTTCTCCGACTTGTCAATCACTGTTATCTGAACAAGTGGATTTGTTAAAGAGTTGGCATGTTTTAGTTACTTTCATAAGTAAGTTACGTTTTGTTGAGTCAGTTTCTAAACCTCAGGTCACAGAAAAGCAAGTTCCAAAAACAGTTCATATATTGGCTGATTTGTTCGTTTAATTATAATTTGACTCAATGTGATCTTTCATTTGTCTTGGAGTGATCTATCTTAGAAAAGCTTTCAAAGGTAGGAATCTGGAAAATGTTTAGAAAATAAATAAAATCTACCTATCTATCTATTTTACCTTTTAAACCATTAAAAGAAAAAAAAATCATTACATTAAAAATAAAAAAAATGGAAAACAGGACATCGATACTCCTCCTACGGCTCAGATGCTTGGCCTTTTCACCACAAAACAATAATAGCAATGCGGTCAACTGTTAAAGAAAGCCTCCATCCAGATCCCTTGGCACCATCCTACCCATCGTTTGGTGTGGGTCCATGATACATGGTGCTATGGCTTACAACGATTTAGTAGAGCAAAACTACATACAAAGGCTACGCTGAAACAAACACTAATGGACAACCTGGGACAACCGGAGAATACAACCAGGAAGTAGGTGTGGGCAGAGGGCGAGAAAGTCAGAGTGGACTTCTTTTATAGCTTGAATGGAGCTCTCATCTGTTAGCAGGGCTAGTATTCCACACCTTACCCTGTTACATATAGGAAAAGTGTTCAGTAGTTTGGCTGGCCAGGCTCTAAATTCCCTGGAAATAAAGCTATGATGCACTTCATAGTCTTACAATATAACACAACAACAGGAACAGCAATTTGTGTGATGCAGTGTGACCCATAATAGTGTGTTTGCCACTCTGTGAAGCTTTAAAAGTATTTTCTCAACTTCAGAATTTAGTAGTTCACAAGTTTAAAATTAGTGCAGTTAACTTTCTACAAACTTGGACTAAAAAAAGATTGCACCAAAGTATAGTGGAAAAATAGGTTAAGGAAAGTTGTAAAATCAAATTTTACCGCTCTCCATCCAAGTTTTTAATCTGCTAATAGAAAAGCAGATGGTGCTTTCAGCTTGTGCTTTCATGAGGAACACGGAAAGGGTCATCCTCCCTCCAAAAACGAGAAATGTCCTTTTTCTGCTATTGAAAATGTTCCATCTGATACAAATTGCATGTCTGAATGTGTATAGAGCGCCTTACGCTCCTGATATTGTATGTATTTGTCTGTCAATATATGCCTTATTGATTTGTCGAACATAAAGCTGATCTGGAATGTTTAGTAACTTCAGAATCATACAGTATGTATCATATAAAGCTGCACTGGAGACCAACAAACAGTTTACCTTTGCCTATATTATGCGTAAATCAATAATCCTGAATAGAATTAAAAAGGCGCAGGATTATCTGAATGAAAATAGCTGTTTGTTTGTATACATTGGTTCTTGTTGAAAGTCTCTTTGTGTTTCAGCCTATTTATTGGATGAATACCATGGCAACATAAAGCTGTTGTATTGTATGCATTTAAATTAGCCACTCATTTATAGGCTGCTTATAAATGCATGGTGCCAGGTGATAGGACACAGCAGGATTGTTGAATACAAATACAAAGAGGAAAGACAGAGAATAACAGAGCTGCTTTGACTGGGTTTCATTGTACATGTTTGATTTACTTTGACATAAGAGTACATTATTGCACATTAGCTAAATGCATTTGCACACACAAGAATAATGCAAGACGCTGCCACACCTTTATCCACCAGCTTGATGAAAGACTTAAGTGCATAGTGGTTAAAGTGAATCGTTTTGTTAACCATGACCGCTGAACTGTGATCACTCAAAAATGTCCAAATGTTTTTAGAGGACTAACTCTGGAATAAGATAATTAGGAAAACTAATTCTTTCCAACTATTGCTAATAACAACAAACCAAAAAGTGATTTGTCTAAGAACAAGAAATGAAAAACCCAAAGCAAATATGACTGAAAGCAGCAAATTAAGAAATTAAATATGTAGAGTAATGTTAGTCTCATAAATAACATTTACACAAGCTGGTGTTGAAATGGCTCCATCACTTATTTGAGCTCAGATACAAATTAGGTTCAGGCGGATTCAGTGGCATGTTACAAATGAGCTATTGAGCTAATTGTTGTAGAAAAAAAAAAAAAAGGAGTTAATGGTTGCATTGGCATGCGGCCCTTTTATGGGATGAATAAAAGATCCATTCTCCCAATGAAAGTCATTATAGCTGAAGGCACATGTAGCTTTATGACGCTTTCCACATTTAAGGCATCAGGGGTCGACTTGTTCAAGTAAAATGTATCATTACAACTTAAACAATTATGTAGACAAAAATAAAAATGCATTTCTTTTGTACCTTCTGTTTAAAACCAAAAAGGGACCTAAACATAGACGAATGAGACTATTTAATAGAATATATTTTAACACTTTGCAACAGAAAGAACAAGTGAAAAAATAAATAAAATCTAAAATATAGTCCAAGTAATACTATTCATTTCAGAAAGTCTGGGGGAAAAATATTTGAGCTCAGGTACAAATCAATATAATTCAATTCCCTGTGAAAAACACTTAAAATATATGTTTTTTGTAATAAAAGTAGCTTGTTTTTACCTGTAGTGTCGGAGCACAAGCCACTCTATTCTCCTACAGCTTGAGCTTCTTCTCCTGTCACCTGTGTCTGCTCTCTCTGAAGCTGTCGTGTTTCCTTGGTCCTTCTCTTATCTCACATCATCGGGGAGGTATAAATAAATGATGAGTTAATAATAAGACGAATTATTGTGATGGTGTATTCAGTGAGCAGAGCCGCACTGCTGTCGGCGCGTGCTGGACGGACTTGTCATTGAAGCCTAGTTAGTCCGACAGCGCTGGTCATAAATTCATAATCACCAATGGACTCACATTGAAAACAGTTCTGACGAAAGCGCAGCCACAATCCCCCAGGTGACTTTTTTATTATTATTTCTGGCCATAAGCTTTTGGCTTTTCTCATAACTTATTAACACGCGCGTGAAGGGTGCTACTCGTGGGGCTGGAGACCGCCAAAAGAACAAGACAACGCAAGACAAGGACAGAAGATGTGGCGCACCACTGTTAACAATTCATTATTATGACTAATGAATCAGTCAGTTTTTGTTTCAGAGATTTGACTATTTACATCACAAGGGAGGTGTGGATGAGAATAAGTAACAGATGATAATAAAAAGTGAAATGTTATTATTGACTTCATTGCCAGATGATGTGCCGGTACATCCAAGACACTCAAGCAAAGATAACGCAGCGTGAATTGTCACTCTTTTTAGTTTTAATTTTGAGACGCGTGTTTGGTGAGCAGGAACGGCAAAGACGGCTAATTTCCAAGTGATCGCACCATTAATCATGTGAAACTTCCATCATCAAGGCCCGGAAAATCTAACTCAAATTAAAAGGGATGTGAGCTACTATATGAAAAGAATGCCAAAAATACTCTGCTGATGGATGACATACATTGATGAGAGACAGGGCTATTATAGACGCTGAGAAGAGATTTGCACACATCAGCTCAAAGACGGCGGTGGCAAGTTGCTGAATTGACAAACTGTCTCAATTTTGGAAATGCATAGTTTATATATGTTCCTAAAGAGTTACACGGCTTGTCAGTGACTTTATCAGTCTTAAAATGTGAAATCCAACGTGACAAATGAGTATTTAGAAGCAGGGAAGACATATAGAGGATGAAACAATTGTACATTTCCAGCACTTTTCACAAAATAGAAGGCAGTTTACATCAGATCAATAGTTTAACCCACAGCTTAAAGCAGCACTGCATAATATTGCTGGAAGTTACGAGCCAACTCTGCGAGCACACATGTTTTTCGAAGTTTTTGTGCAAGAAAAACACCCATAATTAAATGCAATATTTTGAGTTTATTTCCATTTTTGCTGACATGTTACATGATGGCTTTAATGAGTAAGAAGCACAGTACTGATGATGAACTACAACTTACAAGTTAACCTACAAAAGCATCTAGATTCTTCTTTCTGTACTCTGATGCTGGCAATTTGGAGTGCATCTGCCTGCTCTTGTGCTCTCCTTGCCGCAGTCGGGGCTGTCTGTCACTCATCACTGACATGAGTGAGTCACACCTTTGTCGGGTCCCGTGGGGCGGTGACAGCTCATGACTAACAGGCTCGGTGAGGGGACTGGACAGATCCTATTGATGGGGCCGAATGAGGGACTAAAGATTTGTGCCGCTGCCAAGGGGACAGTTGCAGGGTAATGACTCAACACTTCTTTACCAGATCTGAACTCTATGCAGACATTTTGGGGTCACAGTTATGGTACTCACACAGCACATGTTCATACAAGTAGAGCTGTAACTTTATGATCATTATTTTAGTAGTCAACAAGTCTAAGTATTTAATTGTTCTTTTGATGTGATTTAAAAAAAAAAACATTATTTATACCAAATTTAGAGAATATTTACAGATAAACAGTAATATTGACAAAAATCAGTAATGATTTCTTCTTTTATTAAGTAGTTTTTCAATAATGCCACTGTCTCTTTTACAACAAGGTCTTTCTTTATGTGTTTTAGAGTCAGTTTAGCCCAGATAAGAATAACAATTATCAAAAGTTGATTAATAGTTGCAGCCCTACATATGAAAAATCCTGGATCTCAGTTAAAGTAGTGTAATTGTATTATGTAGTATTTGGGTAGTACAAAAAGGAACAGCAAATGTAATGTGAAATGTAATGTTAAATACAATATATATATTCAAGGACTTGCTGCAACTCATTAATATTTTGGCTTTATAGATTTTGAGGGTCCAGCGTTCAAAAGAGGGTCACAAAGAAATGAATAGCAAATGAAGAGTTAGTTTACGAAAAAAATGAAAATGTTTAGTGGCTTTTATCGAGGATTGGGTTCTTTGAAAACATTGCTATGCAAATGAGAAAACTGCAAGCCACCAATGACCTTTTAAAATAGCGCTTATAGTTTTTTGTAATTCTGACGACCATGGCTGGATACCTTTTCTTAGCTCTATTATAACAATTTTGATTAAACTCCAAATTATATGATGAAAAAGGTCATCACAGGGTTGAAAACTCTATTCATATTTATTTATATATTTATCAGCATTTAATTGCATTATATCAGGGCGGAGCTTGTTTAAATTGTTTTATGTTATTTTCTATGGAAATCCACTTAATAGATTCAGTGAGATGATGGGCAGCCGCTTATTACTTTGTTTATAACCCTGGGCCACGGGAGCGACTATACACATGATTATGAGGGCATCGCTAAATGACCCAATGCCTCCAGGCAGGGTTAACATCTAAGTAGTCAAGGTTAATGCTATAATTGTACTTCAGAGGTATCTTTAGAGATAAAAACATTCATATCAAATGTCCCTACGATGAAAGAGGAATAAATCAATCCAAAAATCAATGAAAGGACTTTTTAAACCGGTAGTTGTAGCTTTTGCATTTTTAATAGTCTCTGTCAAAGAAGTCAGTCATACAAGTATAAATGTCTTGATTTACAACATTCTGGCACATATCAGTAGCAGTTCATGCTTTAGATGGTGCGTCATAATTAATATATGAGTATGAATAAGGCATCTTCATTATAGAGCAATCTGTAGCAGGAAGCTTCATCTCACACTTAGTACCATTTAAAATGCAAGTAATGTGGAGGCTTTTAACCCATTTTTACATATAAATCATAGATCGTTACCCGTAAAATGGCATAGTTATATTTAATCATTAATTACAGTGGATTTCATTCAGTCCAGTGTTTTGGTTGAAAAAGACCTTCATTTTGGGTTTATTCTAATGGCAGTTTTGGACCAAGAAAGTATGAAGAAAAAATATATATAAATAAAAAATCTTATAAACAATAGAAATTATAGATGCCTTTTAAATAATAGCAAATGTACATCTCTTCCCCACAGTCCTGCTTGTATCTGGTTGGACTGATGCTAGTCCAGCCTCGACAGCTGTCCCTCCATCTCCATGATGGTAACAATAAACCAGTCTCTGCCAAACAGTGTGGGAAGAGGAGAGTCGCACTGCATCCACTGTCAGCTGGCGTCTTTTCAGCTGCTTTTTCATTATTATAGTTACCGACACCGCCTTCCTAAAGTTGATTGAGAATGTACAAGAAGCAACTTTTGTACCCAGGGCCATAATAATCAAGATCAAGCCAAAAACTAACACTAACATAGGACAGACTTTAGCAGCAGCGATATCGCCAACACCAAAACGAATGCAAGATTAATGGGAAGAGATAGCAGGAAACCTCTCTAATATTTAAGCATCCGAAAGTTCAAATAGGATTTAATGTAGTCTAGATAAACACTGCTTTACTATAGTCATCTGGAGACATAAGATGTTTACGCTTTGAGATGAGCCACTAAAATATACTAAATATAATAATTATGTTATGAACATAGATGGTATACATGCTGTAAACATGCCGGATAGTTGCTATGAGCTCATTTACAGCCATTGTGTCTCAACACACTTTCATTAATACTCCAGTGTAGGGTCAATCTCGACTCAGTCCTTAAAACTAACGCAAACCATCAACAACAAGCACACATTGCAAGTTTTTTTGTTAAATGTAGTTCAGTATCCAGTGTATCCAGTGTTGTGGTGATAAGTTTATATGAAGGTGCTTATTGTATGGTGAGTTGACTTATACTTATTTCTTCTGAAAATCATATTTACACAGAGAACCTCTCTTTTTCATTAATATCCTGTCAAGAAAGCTTTTTAAGTGTTATTGCATTTGCTTTTGTAAATGTCAATTTTGTTCTCTATTTCACATCAATTCTGGACAATTTTATGCCAGATACCTTTACAAGGATAAGGTTCTTTTACACTACCGAGATAATCCCCAGTCCGAACTGGTCAGGCAAGCTTTGGTGACAGACGGCTTACATGGTTTTAGTATGAATGACGCCGTCAGATCTCAGAGGAGTACGAGGAGGTGCTGGAGGCAGGTTTTCAGAGGATTTTTTCATAGAATCGAAGTCTCCAGTTGTCACAAGAGGCGTGCATTGATGGGCTCCAGACTCCATTCATGTGACCATTTTGCGCTGCAGTTAGCTTACCTTTATTTTAGCCTTGTCTAAATCCTAACATGTGCCCAAACTGTAATGTCGCATTCAGGATTTTTAACTACGTTACGATAACTACGTTGTCAATGAATATGTTTTTTCAAATGACTCAGTTTGACAAAGTCTGCACTTGCGCCACCTGCTGTTGCATTAAAGGTATTGTGTCATTATATATAATTGTCTCTGCAGTGCATTTACATTTACACAGGGCACGTACAAGAACATATTTGGAGATGTGGAGAGATGCCATCCTGCCTCGATGATGGCGGTGATGAAATTGGATTGGTGGGAGAGACTTGAAAGACTTGGAATCGAAAGCCCGCTCATAGATAAATGCTTGACTGTCTAAATCATTCCTGCCTCACACATCTAAAAATATTAACACCTATACTACCTGCACAATGTTTCAATTTTTTTCTGTCTTTCCTTTCATCCAAAACCACTGCCCATCAGCTTTCCTCCGCTCCAATCTGGAAATAATTGTTACAATTCCAACCAATTTGCTTCCAACTCAGATTGTCTCCATTTGCCAGTGGGAACGTAGCCTACATTCTCAGGTAGTTATCTCTGCAACACTTTTAAGTTGAAAAAGCCTTGCCTGTGCTTTGTGGAGATGTGCTGAGCAGAGGGGGGTATGGAGGAAGTTGTGATGTCACTTGTGCAATGGCTCATACTTTGCCTAACACACTGCAGAGATGTAATAGACACAAACTGACACGTGCACTCTTGCTCTTACACTTCAAAAACACGTCTCTCTCGGTGTGGAATAACTTCTGTCTTGGCCGGCTTCAAATTCTATAGTAATTGCACACCTTTATCTCCTTTCTGCCTATTACTGCTTGCCATTTTGAATCAGCCTTCTCTTATGTCTTCCTTAAAAAGGCTAATCAGATCTGAATGTGCCTAAACTGCCGAGGATTCGCTCTGTAAAACGCTCCATTTAGCAGCAGTCTTTAAATGTGCGCTGTCATTTGTTTTAGTTAACTATCAACCTGCAATGGCGTTCGGTGGCAGAGCAGATGCTGGTGTTGTTTTACTAGAGCGACCACAAGAAGGGCTCAGTTTCACAGTTGAAAGAGATTGCAAATGCATGTGACAATGTACTAACTGCACTAAACATCTCTCTAACATGATTCAGTGTGGAAGAATATCTTTAACCTGTCCGTAGTAATGAATTTGAGCGTGATTGGTTGCCTGTGAACATTGTTGGGCAAGTTGTAATACGCTATATATTACTAGTGCTAAACATGTACCCTATTTTCCGGACTATAAGTCGCACCAGCCAAACAATGCATAATAGAGAAGAAAAAAACATATATAAGTCGCACTGGAGTATGAAATGTGGTTGCAAGTGTGAAAATAACAAATAATATCACATATAAGTCGTTCCGGAGTATATGTATAAGTATATAAGTATAAATATAAGTACAAGTCGCTCCCCAGCCAAAACTATGAAAAAAGGTGCGACTTAGAGTCCGGAAAATACGGTAATACAATACATGTATCACAATATTACTATCCCAAAAATGTAAGTACACTACTCGTTCCAAAGTTCCTTCATTCCAAAACGTCATGCTGCATTTTATAAATCTGTCCATGTTTCATCAGATTAAGACCCTTTAGGTTTCAAAAGAGCTGTAAATAGCTTTTTATAATGAGTTCAGACTTTCTGCGTCCCCCTTTAAGACCTTCACCCACAGTTTGAGAACCACTGCTGTAAATGTACTTCCACATTTACACATTCATAAAACTTTAGTTACAAAATAGGTCTTTCTTTCTTGTTTCCCCCCTAGTGACTGCTTTCCAAATGTTATCTTGTATGGTGCATTGGTTCTTTTTTAGTAAACAAACTGCTCCTTTTTTATATGCCAACTGAATCAAGGATAAAAACAAAAACAAACTGCTACCTTAGACAGTCTAGATGGATGGATATATGGGTAAATAATGCTTTATCTTGATCTTTAAAACATTGTCCACACGACTACCTTTGAAACCTTTTCTACGATGGTTCACTCCTAGACAAAAGAGCGTTTACTTGACTTGTTTCTACTAATGCGTTAAGTTACTTCCAAAAATCCCAATTAGCCCACATTCAAAGTAGAAGCCATTTAACAAACACTGCGCCCCTCTTTTACCGACAAAAACTGCACAGATGGGAAGAGCAAACCCAATTACATGCAGACTATAGTTTCGGACTGAGAGAATCGTGTGTGATGGATGGATTGATGGAAAGATGTGGAGATGGATCAAGTTTTCCCGCTCGTTGTATGTGGGAGTGTGTGCATGGCTATACTGTCCTAATCAGAGCAGTGCATTCTATCTGTGGGTGTTGGGTATGAAATATTTATTGCGCTGCTCTTCTGAAGATTCCTCTGAGTTAAGTATCAATTTAAGACCATTAGTAACTGAAACCGCCCCACATTTCCTGACCAAGATTCTGGTAGATGAAGATGGAAAACATACTCAAATAACAGCTGAGTTACTGAAACTGCAGCCCTCATTTGTGTGGTCCAGTTCTAACAAACAAGATAATGATAACGTGTCAAAAACATTGTCAAGAGTTATAATCTTAAATCTCAAACAAAGGGTTTTATAGAAGGTATAAGGCTGGTCCTCTTCAGTATTGAATATACACTAAACTTGTGTCTCTTTAAGTAAAGCAACATGCTGTGAGCAGGGTCGTCTGTAACATTACACATTGTTTAATCTGTTGTGATTTTGGCCGTATTGAATTAACATGGTCTGGTTGCTCCAAATGTTTGTCTCCATGGAGATACATGCCATACTGTGTAACATTCTAACAGAGCAATAACAGCTCAGTCAAAAGTAGATGGCAGACACCAGACAATTACACCTTTAACACTTCATCTTTGTGTGCTTTCATTTCTAACTTTGTAACCTAATAATTAATGTGCAATATGTATTTCTCCAGACGGCTAATAATAGTAAGCTAATCATAGTAAGATCATTGTGCATGACATTTATAATGCACATATATATATATATATATATATATATATATATATATATATATATATATATATACATGATATTTCCGTATTGCTCATAGTTTAACACACTATCAATGAGCTATTGTTTACAGTGTGATTAACCTTACATTAAATAAATGTCAACTGTTTCATAATATAAGAGTTCAGAGGTTTTTTTTTACAGTGATATATACAGAAAAAGAATAATACAACTATTACCAGTAATAATAGTGGTACTATTAGTAGTCATATAGTTCATGCCTGAGTACATCACATAAGAATAGAGTTAAATTATGGCCGGTTAGAGACATATTGTTCATACGAGAAGTGATGAGTGTTTACTTTTTGTACTTTGCCTTGCAAAATTGGTTAATAAATATTGCCTGAAAAGTGAGGATTTTTGCTGCCCAGATATCTGGGCTTTTGAACGCATTTTCGACTTCATACATATTTATGACTGGCAAAGACCTTAAAAGCTCAAAATCAGTTAATAACTTGGAAAGTTTCAGATACTTACAATGTTTCAATTGTGTTGGACCTGTATGCTAATCACCAATGCTAGTAATTTATTTGTATTTTATTAGTATTTTCTACATAACTCACTGCAACAATTCTTCTGATGAAACAAAGCCACATTTGTGTTTTAAAATCCTGCTGTACTTTTGTAATTTGTTGTTGTATAAATGTCAGAACTAGTGCTGAGAGCAGACATTTGGATTATTCTGATTTTTGAGCAATTTATGCAGATTTTATTTGGAGTTTACAGTTGTTTACCAGAATCAAGATGGCTACGTGCAGGGCTTATACACTTCCATGGGCAGGAACTGATTAGTAGCAGCATAATGACTACAACTCTCAGTAATATTTGCCTTCAGCACATTTAATTTCATATTTTTGTACGGAATTTGAAAACACCAAAATACCAGCCTGTACATTCAGGCGATGGTGCATGTAGGACCAAGCTGAGCAGCGGGCGACTTCACCCTAGCATAGCATCAGTTAGCATCTGCGTGGTTAATGCGGCAGTGACCCACATCCTGCCTCGGAACAGCTCGGACATGGCTCTCTTACCCAGCGCCTGCTTATCTAAAGTTTCAGTTCAGGACCAAAACGTTCAAAGACTTTAAAGCAAACTTTTACCATTTTACGTTTCACTCGTCATATCAGCCTTTATGTGTCAGAAAAGACATTTTGAAATCAGCCAGTGACCTCACTTCAAACTTGTACCATGACAACATCTTCCACCATTTTAACCTTGTAAAAACTATGAAGTTTCAAGCTACTTTTTGAGAGGTGATAATTAAAAATATCAAGGTGATGAAGTTGTGTTTCTGCTAAATGTTGAACTTTATTGTACCTGTAAATAAAATAAACAGGTTGATCCTTGCTTAAAGTGCATACGACGTTTTTTATGTTTGCTAAATAGGACTTTGTTGGTTGAGAAAATCTTTATCATAGTTTAATATCTCAAGTGGCAGTTTGTGTAAAACAAAAGTGTTGAATGTATTTAATTCTACTCATTTCAAATGGCGCGCGCTTCTGTCTTAGCCACTTAGCAGCGAGCGCAAACAAGAAACAATAGAAAGTATAATAAATAGCTGCAACTGTCCAGCTACCAACACTGTAAAACTGTTAAGCCTGTTCTCATTTGTTTGAGGTCATTTCAGCAAATGATTCAAACTGAGCTGTGGCTTTGTGATTAATTCAACTGCGGTTTAACAAAACCACGGACATCTGTTTTACGCTGCTGATTTTCTTTACCACATTCACAAAGCTCTGAAGTTTGGACTGTCCCAATTCTCAGATTTGCCTCCCTGTGTACACACCAACACTCTTCTGGGACCCCCCCAAACCCAACCTTTACCATGACTTCACAAAGAGAGATGGAACTGGCTTTTACACATCGTTTTGTATGGTATGGAGTATTAATTGTCTCTAGATGAATCCCAGTAAAGCCACTGACCCTTTGGCTAAATAAAAACAAGTCCAAAGTACTATCATACTAATGAAGCATTTCCAAAAGCTTGTATGTATGAAACGTCACAACAACATGATATATCAGTTATTTTGCATTATATTTTATGCTGAAACGGCCTGTATTGTTATTATTTTGTTGATTAGTGTTTCTTTTTCTTGTTACTATCAATCTAACAGAGAAAATTCAATGCATAGGGGCAAGCCTTGAATTACATGATGCAGAAGGGCAGGCCTGAGCTTGGGCCTGCCACTGGCTTAGGTTACAGCAAACTCAGACTGTTTACTATAGTGCCTCTGAATAGCAGCAGAAGACGTAGCCGGGTGGGGTATTAACGGTCTCAATAGAAATAATAGCAGGAAAGTAGGGACATTTTTGTTTTTACTTTCAACACTTTTCACCAATGCATTTCTCAGTTGTAAACGTTTTTCAGCGTGACACACTTTTTTGTAAGTGATGACATTGATAAAACTGCAATTTTATCTTTGATTTTGATTTCTATCTTTGAATTTCATCTTTGATACAGACATATGAATAAAAACAAGTTCCTACTGCTAATCAAATTTTGATATCAAAGAAAGCCATTAACATGTGAGATCAGATTGTCACATCACAGTGCTCAGATTAAACTGATGGTGGAAGATATTTCTGCTTTTATAAAACAAATTTAACAGTTTATGTAAGTTGGATCTTTTTTTTGTATTCTGGTTGTTACATGTTCTGATCTTATCATCTCTCAAGAGTAATGCATTTGGTACGGGACAAAAGAAAAATGTGGGGTGTGTACAGGAATAAAAGTATTACATTTGAGTTGTTTGATGTTTGGTGAAGATGCAATTATGTATTTATAAATGTATTTATTTTTTGCTGATAAATTACTTAATCATGATTTGTATTCTTTTTTACTTTCTCCCTCCATCAGTGAGTGCAAATTATCCTGCCAGTAAATGGCCAATAAACCCATGAGAAGTCTAGACATTGAGATGACATTTCACACTTCCAAAGGTTACACACATAAATAGTATTTTCCTATTGAAGAGTAATGAAGAGATAAACTCATTTCACTTTCCAGTTTCACCAAAAAGTCTAAATATTTGTCTCTCAGTGGAACGCCTGCTTGGAAGTAAAAGTTATTATTATTGTTATCTTTTGATCCAACCTTCATAGTTCAAGCGGGATATTCTACTGTTTGCTTTGGTAAGAGTGTTGCATCATATGGCAACGTTCAGATTTATACAACGGCATTCTCAAAGGCCGTTGTATAAAGGTCATCTATGTAATGGTATATAAATAATTAAACACATACATTTTCCTGAAACAAAACTTATTATTAACAAGTCTTATTTTACATTTAGCATTTTAAAGGCATTTTTTTCTGATGGGAGGGTCAGCTACCTGAATGACATAAACATTAATCTCCACTGAAGCAATAACACCACCAGACCAAGCTACAGATCAGAGCTGTAGAGAGACGAGCGTACTCACAGTAAGGGTCTCATTTATCCATCCGGTATATAAACTGAAAAATAGCATATGCTATTTGAGAACGTGTTGCACCTAATTTACTATTGGAAAATGCAAGTATGTCTGCTGCAAAAGTGATATGTAAAGGAGAGTTCAGCGAGAGTCTCCACTTATAAAATGGGTATAATGACGTTCAGCTTTTGGATCGAGGAGCGTCTGTGGCAGACTTTTAACTGCATGATTACCAGCTCTGGTGAAAAGGAGAGAAATTTGTAATATTAGTATATATTTTACTACAGCCATTTTGAAGGCAACACATTATTATTTTAACTTTGTAAGATTGTCAAATGCTGTATCGTTGCACAAATTGCAGCAGCTGTACAAAAAGTTTAAAACCCGTCTCCCCAACATAATATTATCACAGAGTTTTAGCTCTCATAATTGTGTAAAATCAGGCACCACGCACTAAACAAGTTCATTTGCATATCCTCCACCTAAAATGTTGCACTTGTTGGCAAAAATGTCCCATTTTGCATATTCATTCACTCAAATGAGCAAGCACTGCGTCAGTCCATTGCATAAGGTTTTTACACCACTTTTAGCGTGGTTAGCTGTTTTGCATTTGATCAAACGCATGGAGCTTATGTTTTTCAAGGTAATTTTGAGTAATGAAAACACATGTAATGCCATGCAGTGGAACTACCGGGCAAAGCAAAGGCAATGGGACAAACACCCACTAGAAAAAAGTGACTTTGCCCCTTTTAAGATGCGCAAAAGATCATAATAATCATCATAGCCTTTACTGTGCTTCAGTGTGTTTGTTCATGTTCTGTGAAGCATGAATCCCTAAACCACAAGCATCAGCTCAGATGTTATAAGTGAGTCCGCCTCAGATGAGATTACACTATGTAGGTGTGGGATGGGAATTGCACTGATTGGATAAATGCTTGGGGAGGTCCACAGGAAGAGTCTAGACGGAAGCAACAGAGCGGAGAACATAATGGAAGGACTAGTTACAGGTGGAAAAAATACTCCGACAAGCAGCACAGACCACATGGACACAGTCTTTAAACTGTCCTTAATACTTCTATTAGGAAATCAGTACTGTAAATTCAACTGCGGTCATTTAAAAATCAAAATCTTCAATCACAAAAACTAAATTCTTATCCTTCAGCTTCTTTCTTCTCTCCTTCTTCACGTCCTCCTGAGTTTTTATGCTAGATTGTGTTGAAACCTTCTGTGGAGACTTGTCTTGCCCAGGAATATAACATTATTATAATCATTTTTTATGTTTCTACATAAAACAGCTGCCTCACATCTTTCTGCGTTTTGATTTCTGATTTGGCTTATTATTTGTATTACTACTATTTTAGTGATTCCGTACCCAACTCTGCCCTACAAACTCTTTAGAGAACTTTTTTTTTAATATTGACACATATACTAACATTTTGGGTCAACCTAATTTTAAACCAATGATGATTTCAAGATGCAACTAAACATGCAATGAATGATTATTTTATTTATATTTTTTTCAACTATTTGACTCTATAAACAAGTACATTGAGATAAAAAATATATATATCAAAAAATCAAATATTGGTAAAATATTGTGGCTATGACTAGACAAAGAATACTTTTAAAATGTCATTTTAATGTCACATTTGGTGATAATGAAACAATACCAACTAACGATTGTTAAAAAATATTATTTCAATTATTTCAGGAGTTGATGAATCACAAAAGAACAGTGTGATAAATGAACACACTGTTGAACAAGAACAGTGACCCAACTTTTGATGTGTTCAATCGTTTCTGCCAGTGTAAAGTTTTTCACGTTTGCCTTGAGCTGTTTTGCAATTGGTGTATGAAGTAGATTGTAGACATGATATCTCTTCAACAACAGCGTTTTGATCAATATGAATATTTCAGCTGAGACCAAAAAGCCACTGTTGCATACGACTTTCTCTGTTCACTTTTACAGAGCAGATGGAGAATAGAGAAAACAAAAAAGACAAGTTTGGACGAAACCTCAGGCTAAAACACCCATCATTTTGAATTTGGCATAACACATTTGAAAACCACTGCTGTCAGTGAGCTGCGCCACAGGTTTCCATTCCATCTGAACTTTACTGAGTGCCAAACTTAATATTCCGGCCAAAAAAAACTCTTCTTAAATTGGGGAATCGGTTGAAACATGTATTAATTTGCCTTTGCCCTCCCCACATTCCCAGCGCCTTAATGAGCTCAGTGTCATTGGGATCAGTGATGATGACGGCAGAGGCCAGAGAGCAGAACGGTGTGGAGTCCATCAAAACCAGTTTCTTCATCCCGACTGTCCGACTGCGTGGATTCAGCCTCATTGGCCGTGACAAGACAGCTCTGAGATGGGAATCACTTAAAAGGCAAGAATTGGTTTAGCCGCATAAAGTAGCTATGAAGGTCCGGCTGCCTTCCCCTCAGAGAAGCTGCAAGATATCTGTTTTATCACCACTGCCTTCTTTTCCATTTTTCCATTCTAAGAGATGAAGCAATTAACGAAAGCGCGGGAATAAACTGGACAACTTTTTATGAGGCGCATGCACTATTATTTTTACCTGTTATTTGCACGTAGGGCTTTTCACACAAGTAAGGACTATTTTAAACACATTTGAATGAATATTTTCTGATGTGATATTTCAAAATGCATATGAAAATGAGGTGACAGAACCCCAAATACTGAGAATTGACAACTTGCTAAGTTACACATGTTTGAGTTGGGTTTGCAAATCAGTCCATGTGTTTTTCAGTGAGAAAGCTTTGCTCAAAACTGTGAAAAATAGATCTCATGTACAACCTTTTCACTCTTTTTGATTTTATTCTTGCTAGTCACAGATTATCCTTACACAAGCTGCTTTTCAGAGCAAGCAAAAGGACAAACATATACTTAAATGTAATTTATGTTTTTTTTTTTTCAACGTAGATAATTATATTACATTTTATTCATTATAAACTGCAACGTTTATCTAAAACAATTTAGAAAAGGGGCCATTTGTTTCTATTTTTATTGTATGACCTGGAATGTAAATATTTGGAGGCAGCAGGATTACTCAAACGTGCATTCATTAATTTAAATACAATTCCGAGTAAAGTAATGATGATGGAAGACCGTTATAACATGGTTAAAAGCTTATAAAAGATGATTTTTCGTGAAGTAAAAAGCCAACAAATACAAAAGTGTGTTCATCAGTCTTATATGTAAAAAAATAACTGCATACATTGTTGTTTTTTCAATTGAGCTTGACACTTTTACGTCTCTAAAACTTTCTTCTTTGTGTTTTTGTTCTTTCCACCTTTTTTTTTTTTAGCACACAGGCGGTATCAGGATCACGGCCCTCATCATAATCATTATGCTCTTTGTGGAACTCTCTTTTGGTTACATTCGCAGCAGTTTCACACCTAATTGGAAACTAGAAGATGTATCAGGAGGTATGTGTCGCTCCAGAGTGGGGCAACCTCCGTCTCCTCGTCTCCTTGTTGCCTTGTAGCCTTGTAGTCTTGTAGTCTTCAGAGTGCTTGATGTGAGTAATTTGCTGCAGAACACTTCCCGACAAATCAAGTGGTTTCCGTTGGATAAGAAAGTATGTGCGTCATAGAAGCATTGACAAAGGGGTCGGAAGATGTGTAAAACTTTTGCGCTGGTTAAGAATTGTCTAATGTGTTATGCTCTGTCTAGTTGATAAAGTGTGTGAATTAGTCAGGGAAAGTGCCTGTAAAGCACTTTGGTGGGAACTGTGACTCTGGTGAACACTGAGAACTGCGCTGGTTTGATTAAGACCTACTTTAGCTGACTTCAAAGAAATAGGTTGACTACCAGATTCAAGAAGATGAATTTCATTGTGGCTGCACATGAAGCAATTATGTGGCAAGAGTTTGGCATTTGTCCAGAAGTGCGATGTACGGCGATGGTGGCTTTGAAGAGCAAGTTGTGAACGCATTTTTAAGGTTTTTAGTTCCACGGGGCAAGGCGCGTCTGCCTCTGGGATTTGAAAGTCAATATAAACAATCTAAATGAAATACTTGATTTGACACACTTTGTATCAAGGGTGTCCAAACTTTTTTACAAAGGGGCACGTTTTGAAACTTACACAGAGCAGGGGGCCACAAACAACCCAACTTTGTCAAATTTGTTGAAGGACAAAGTGAATCGAGGGAAATTTTGCATTTGACATAGTTTCAATGCGCCTCCACACCTTTTAATAAGTCTTGGAACATGAATATTAGGTTGGTATAACATCAAAATGCAAACATCAAGATTTTTGTTTCCAATTTTACAGTAAAAAGTGCTGTTTGGACCAACTTAGCAGGAAGACGGAGGGCCAACAAAAATTGGTCTGAGGGCCGCATTTGGCCCCCAGGCCGTAGTTTGGACATGCCTGCTGTATATGGTTGCTGTTGTATTCAAATTTAAATGTATTTTGGCAGATTAAGTGTAAAATGTATTGTGATTTCTGAATCTTAAAAAAAAAAAGGTATATTTACATTGCATTGCTGATGTACCTGCCCGTCCAAGCGAGTCAGATCTCTCCTTCACCAAGGATCCTCAAGGTTCCCACTAGCTTTTCCTTGCAGAGAAGGAGGGGCTAAGTACAGGGGCTGCTGGGACATCGCTAAATTCCTATGAACATTGTTAAATCTGTTTTTATTGTCGCCATTCGAGGCAACTGCTGCTGCTTTTTCGGGCGTTGAGAAAACAAGTCGAATATAATTGAAAATTGAATTATCAACAGGGGATACTGACACAATTGAAAAATGGAAGCGTGAAGAAATCTGCTGAATAGGTTTGTGCCAAGTGATAATAATTTGTAATTATCTTCATGTTTGTGTACAATTTGCTCAGAAAGGGTATTTTGTACGGCAAACAATTCACACCACAATCAGAATATTTCTAAGCAAGAAGACGCTCGGATTCAAGACATGATTACGTTTTGAATATATCTCATTATTGCTATAGATGAACCGCTGAAATGTGTTGTGAGTAATGACAGGAAGATGAATGCACCTTGACAGCCTTTCTCCATTTTGAGGAGGAAGTGCATGTAATTAAAATGTCACTGGCAGTATTATATATGTTGTGGCATTCTGCGTGACTCTTTACCAGGCCTTGCTGTGTGTACTCTGTTTCTAGCTTGGCTATTTACAGCTCAGTCTCATTAATAAAGTGCGTACGGACAAAACATTTTGAGTAAAAATTCAAAGTTTTGAAAATGAGTCCCCAGGTAATTAAAATACCACTCAAATAATGTGTGCATTTGTGCTCGACTGTTACAGGTGCACTGTAGGAATCAGTGCAAAACATTCTGTATTTTTGAGAAAACGGTTAACTTTTTGTGTTCACTAGCGTACAATTCGAAACAGCCATTGTAAAGAAAAATAATAAACTTAGCCGTTTCTTTTCCGATTTACATTTATCACAGAAGTAGGCAAGGCAAGTTTATTTGTAGAGCACATTTCATACACAAGGCAATTCAAAGTGCTTCACACAGCAGGAAAAATGCATTCAAATCACAAAGAAATTACAGAAACAGAAATACAATAAAATTAACTAATTAAAAACAATTTAAGTCATAAAAGGAGAAGAGTACAAAGAAAAATCCTTTCAGTCATATGCACAGCTAAACAAAACAGTTTTTAGCTTAGATTTGAACATTGTCAGAGTAGAAGCCTGTCTCACATCTTCAGGAAGACTGTTCCAGATTTTAGCTGCATAAAACTGAAACATTGTGTTTAGTCCTGACTCTGGCACCAGCAGGAGGCCGGTCCATGTTTAGTCCTGACTCTGGCACCAGCAGGAGGCCGGTCCATGTTTAGTCCTGACTCTGGCACCAGCAGGAGGCCGGTCCATGCTTAGTCCTGACTCTGGCACCAGCAGGAGACCGGTCCATGCTTAGTCCTGACTCTGGCACCAGCAGGAGACCGGTCCATGTTTAGTCCTGACTCTGGCACCAGCAGGAGACCGGTCCATGTTTAGTCCTGACTCTGGCACCAGCAGGAGGCCGGTCCATGTTTAGTCCTGACTCTGGCACCAGCAGGAGGCCGGTCCATGTTTAGTCCTGACTCTGGCACCAGCAGGAGGCCGGTCCATGTTTAGTCCTGACTCTGGCACCAGCACGAGGCCGGTCCATGTTTAGTCCTGACTCTGGCACCAGCAGGAGGCCGGTCCATGTTTAGTCCTGACTCTGGCACCAGCAGGAGGCCGGTCCATGTTTAGTCCTGATTCTGGCACCAGCAGGAGGCCGGTCCATGTTTAGTCCTGACTCTGGCACCAACACGAGGCCGGTCCATGTTTAGTCCTGACTCTGGCACCAGCAGGAGGCCGATCCATGTTTAGTCCTGACTCTGGCACCAGCAGGAGGCCGGTCCATGTTTAGTCCTGACTCTGGCACCAGCAGGAGGCCGGTCCATGTTTAGTCCTGACTCTGGCACCAGCACGAGGCCGGTCCATGTTTAGTCCTGATTCTGGCACCAGCAGGAGGCCGGTCCATGTTTAGTCCTGACTCTGGCACCAGCAGGAGGCCGGTCCATGTTTAGTCCTGACTCTGGCACCAGCAGGAGGCCGGTCCATGTTTAGTCCTGACTCTGGCACCAGCAGGAGGCCGGTCCATGCTTAGTCCTGACTCTGGCACCAGCAGGAGACCGGTCCATGCTTAGTCCTGACTCTGGCACCAGCAGGAGACCGGTCCATGTTTAGTCCTGACTCTGGCACCAGCAGGAGACCGGTCCATGTTTAGTCCTGACTCTGGCACCAGCAGGAGGCCGGTCCATGTTTAGTCCTGACTCTGGCACCAGCAGGAGGCCGGTCCATGTTTAGTCCTGACTCTGGCACCAGCAGGAGGCCGGTCCATGTTTAGTCCTGACTCTGGCACCAGCACGAGGCCGGTCCATGTTTAGTCCTGACTCTGGCACCAGCAGGAGGCCGGTCCATGTTTAGTCCTGACTCTGGCACCAGCAGGAGGCCGGTCCATGTTTAGTCCTGATTCTGGCACCAGCAGGAGGCCGGTCCATGTTTAGTCCTGACTCTGGCACCAGCACGAGGCCGGTCCATGTTTAGTCCTGACTCTGGCACCAGCAGGAGGCCGGTCCATGTTTAGTCCTGACTCTGGCACCAGCAGGAGGCCGGTCCATGTTTAGTCCTGACTCTGGCACCAGCAGGAGGCCGGTCCATGTTTAGTCCTGACTCTGGCACCAGCACGAGGCCGGTCCATGTTTAGTCCTGACTCTGGCACCAGCAGGAGGCCGGTCCATGCTTAGTCCTGACTCTGGCACCAGCAGGAGACCGGTCCATGCTTAGTCCTGACTCTGGCACCAGCAGGAGACCGGTCCATGTTTAGTCCTGACTTTGGCACCAGCAGGAGACCGGTCCATGTTTAGTCCTGACTCTGGCACCAGCAGGAGGCCGGTCCATGTTTAGTCCTGACTCTGGCACCAGCAGGAGGCCGGTCCATGTTTAGTCCTGACTCTGGCACCAGCAGGAGGCCGGTCCATGTTTAGTCCTGACTCTGGCACCAGCACGAGGCCGGTCCATGTTTAGTCCTGACTCTGGCACCAGCAGGAGGCCGGTCCATGTTTAGTCCTGACTCTGGCACCAGCAGGAGGCCGGTCCATGTTTAGTCCTGATTCTGGCACCAGCAGGAGGCCGGTCCATGTTTAGTCCTGACTCTGGCACCAGCACGAGGCCGGTCCATGTTTAGTCCTGACTCTGGCACCAGCAGGAGGCCGGTCCATGTTTAGTCCTGACTCTGGCACCAGCAGGAGGCCGGTCCATGTTTAGTCCTGACTCTGGCACCAGCAGGAGGCCGGTCCATGTTTAGTCCTGACTCTGGCACCAGCACGAGGCCGGTCCATGTTTAGTCCTGATTCTGGCACCAGCAGGAGGCCGGTCCATGTTTAGTCCTGACTCTGGCACCAGCAGGAGGCCGGTCCATGTTTAGTCCTGACTCTGGCACCAGCAGGAGGCCGGTCCATGTTTAGTCCTGACTCTGGCACCAGCAGGAGGCCGGTCCATGCTTAGTCCTTACTCTGGCACCAGCAGGAGACCGGTCCATGCTTAGTCCTGACTCTGGCACCAGCAGGAGACCGGTCCATGTTTAGTCCTGACTCTGGCACCAGCAGGAGACCGGTCCATGTTTAGTCCTGACTCTGGCACCAGCAGGAGGCCGGTCCATGTTTAGTCCTGACTCTGGCACCAGCAGGAGGCCGGTCCATGTTTAGTCCTGACTCTGGCACCAGCAGGAGGCCGGTCCATGTTTAGTCCTGACTCTGGCACCAGCACGAGGCCGGTCCATGTTTAGTCCTGACTCTGGCACCAGCAGGAGGCCGGTCCATGTTTAGTCCTGACTCTGGCACCAGCAGGAGGCCGGTCCATGTTTAGTCCTGATTCTGGCACCAGCAGGAGGCCGGTCCATGTTTAGTCCTGACTCTGGCACCAGCACGAGGCCGGTCCATGTTTAGTCCTGACTCTGGCACCAGCAGGAGGCCGGTCCATGTTTAGTCCTGACTCTGGCACCAGCAGGAGGCCGGTCCATGTTTAGTCCTGACTCTGGCACCAGCAGGAGGCCGGTCCATGTTTAGTCCTGACTCTGGCACCAGCACGAGGCCGGTCCATGTTTAGTCCTGACTCTGGCACCAGCAGGAGGCCGGTCCATGCTTAGTCCTGACTCTGGCACCAGCAGGAGACCGGTCCATGCTTAGTCCTGACTCTGGCACCAGCAGGAGACCGGTCCATGTTTAGTCCTGACTCTGGCACCAGCAGGAGACCGGTCCATGTTTAGTCCTGACTCTGGCACCAGCAGGAGGCCGGTCCATGTTTAGTCCTGACTCTGGCACCAGCAGGAGGCCGGTCCATGTTTAGTCCTGACTCTGGCACCAGCAGGAGGCCGGTCCATGTTTAGTCCTGACTCTGGCACCAGCAGGAGGCCGGTGTACATCTTGTGATCTATACATTTTCATATGACCTTCAAATATTGTTAGGACTACAAACTTTCTTAGCAGAAACTGGACATTTGTGACATGGCCTGATATAGACTACAATCCCCATGGTGAATAAAAAGTTTAATGTAGCATGAAAGAGAAAGAGGATTCCAACAAAATCATCTGGAGTAAAGCCATCAAATTGCTCTCTATAATGGCCCCGGAGTATTGAGTGACTGGCAAAGGGCCGGGTTAAGTACGGCACAATAAGAAAGATTTAGAGAAATATATGTTGCAGTATCAAAAAGGCAGTAAAAGGGCAGAAGTTACACACAAACTCTTCTATTTAAGGTGCGCTATGTCCCTTTTCCATCGGAGGGTCCACCACCTGCACAGAGATGTTATTATCTGCCCTGGAATGTTCTGGGGGATAGAGGTCGGAGCAATGGGGGCATATTGGGGGACTGGCTCACTCTCCCTCTGCAGTGGTGTGAGAGAGGCAGCGATACGACACAGACGCACAGGATACATCTTTTATTGTGTTATTCAGCGCTTTTAATGACATAAAAACATCCCACAACTAAAGCATTAGTCTTTTTAAGTTCACAATAATTGTTTCGTAATCTATACAGTAATTGCGTTGTGTTGTCAGAGCATTAAGATAAGATAATAAGATAAGATAATCCTTTATTGTCCACACAAGGGGAAATTTCACTGTTGCAACGCAGGTAGCTACAGAGGAAAAGGACGGGAAGTTTAAAAATTGACATTGGTACCTTGGCATTGGACTAAAATAGTAGGCTATAGGCATATCATGATCTACTATGATGTAATATAATTTAATGTCGTATTTAATAAGACATATATCACCACACATCCCTTAGCTTGTTGTATAAACAAATAACAGAGAACAAAATCAGGACTGTCCCATTTTCAAGTGCTGTTTCAGTTTTACTCCTCATTTTGACGGTGGGAAGGGGCGACGGGTGGGAGTACAAATGAGAATTGGGTTTAGGCCTTAATAACACCTTTGAATAACTGACGTCATTATATGTCCATACTGTATTTTATATTTAGATAATGTTTATTTTATTTTGTATCCCTTATTTTATACATAACCTTTATTTTACCCTTTATTTTTACATAAGCATTCATTGTTTTATGTTGCCTAATGCCAAAGGACATCCCAAGTAAGAGAATGCTGTTCACTGATGAAGGCAGTAAAACTTTTATGATGCTGAAATAAATAGATAAATGATACAAATACACCATTTTTCATATTTAAAGTTACAATGAAAGTAAAGCCTAATTGTGAATGAAGATTCCCAAAATAGTGTGATCACAGCCAGAATCCAAACCCCGTCACGTGTCTCTCATCTGCAGTCGCCTCACAGTTTACAGCGCCGTATACTGGGCACTGGCACCAGGCCGGCTTTAGGGCCGAGCATATGGCCACTGGCTAAAGGGCCGTGGAGGGTGAGACAAACGGGGGCGCGGAGACAGCGGGAGAGCGATAGGGCCAAAAGCTGGCACTGAAAATGCTCCACAATCGCTTTACGTGCCAGCGCGAAACCACTCCAACCAAATCCCAGTCCACGGGTAAATCTGATGTCCCCAGTGAGACTGCTCGGTGAGGAAAATACTCATATAAAGGGGGGCTATTCAGAGCAGTCGTCATGTTCTCCTAATCCAGCTAACCATGTTTAAAACATCTATTTACAGAAATGTGACTACAAACCATTTCCATGTCTTAAATCCCATTTTGAAGACATTGCAGAAACATTATCCTCCTCAGTTTTTGTTCAATTTTAAGGAAATTTGACAATTCCACCCACATATGTTTCCAGTACATTGCTTTCGAAAGACTAACCTTTTGTAATCACTTGTTCTAAGAAATGTCTTATATTATTTCAGAATCAGAAAAGATTCATTGCCATTGCCAATGAACAGAATTAACAAACATAGGAACTTGCTTTGGTGATTCGATGCAACATAAAACAAAGAACAATGATAAAAACGACCTATATAACGTCAAAAATAAAGCAATATTTGGAAACAACTTTCTTGGATAATCACATGGACCGTTAACTAACTTCTTCAAAACATGTGCATTTTAAGTAGTGGGCATAATAACCAAATGAATCGTGGTTGCTGCACCAACAACAATAAGATGGCACCAAAATAAGCTGGCAGAGGAAACGCTCAACAATCAGTTATCATGCCAGCGCAAACAACACTTCCTCTCCAACTTCCCGTCAATCCGATCCTGCAAAATGACTACAGCGTTCCTGCCGTATTTGAACAGCCTCCACTGCGGTGTACATTCACTTCTCATTTACCCTTGAACAGCGCGTGAACCTCCGTCACTGCGCCGTGGGTTATGAGCCGTGGGTTATCGCGACCGGCCAGTGGGCCTTGTCAAAATGTGCTCGAGCAAATGTGTAGTGACAGATGTAGCCTTTCTGCTCTCAGTCTCTAACATGATTATTCTCCCACCGCCCGCCTCACTGATCTGTACCATACACACTACGCACACAGTTCCCTCTTGGTCTTTCCGTGGTACTTGCAAGATGGTGTGGGACGGTTATCATTTGTGGCATGATTATTTGATTAATTGATGAACAAGATTATTCAGGTTGAAATGAAATTGTAGATGCTAATTCATAATCGGTGTCAATTCAATGTAGAAGTCTAATAAAGTCAACTTAAACGTAAAAAGGGGCTGTGCTGTTGTACACTGTATATATTTTTTTGTTTCATGTACCGTAATAAAGTAAAAACTGCCTTGTACTGATATATTTTCATCTAATCAAGTGGAAATGAGGCCGAAATGTCTGTGTGAGTGTTTTATTCTCTGAAAAGCAGATAGTGTGCTATTGTTAGAGAGCTGTGAAAAGCGCTAATAAACTCATTGTAGAGAATAATTAGGATGCTAGCAATATTGCGGACTGCTGAAAGTAGTTTAAAATGAACAAATTCTGTGTTTCACTTTTATAAGACAGTGGAAATCATGTATAGCACATTTGTTTTGTAAAGCTGGTCACATATCGAGGAATGGATTAGATAAAGCTGTTCATTGTTGTTGACAGTAAAATTGTGATGTCTATTGTATATTTAGACATCCCTAGTCATAAGAAGTCATTTGGAATTTGTTTTGAGATGAATTAGGTTATCTTGATACATTTTAGAGCTCGGACCAAAATCATTACAAATCTGCTTACTCTTGAACAAGTTTACATTTGGTATGTGACTTTCTGAAGCGCTCCATTCATCCAATTCTTCCTCTGCTTAGTGTTGTCGAGGGTCGTGGGTGTCACGGAGCCTTTGTCTGCAACGTCTAGCCTTGAAAATGCACATTCTGGACAATGGCCAGTGAGCTGCAGAGCCAAAATATGTCTTTCACATTCATCCAGAATAGAGCCCCTCGAGACCCGGCAGTTTCTTAGTTTTGAAAAGTGTTGAAAATTGAAAGATATGAACAAATTTTCATGAAATTTGTATAGCTGACATTGGAATAGCTTGTGATGTGAAAATATTTTGTTGTGTTACTTTCTTCATTACTTCCCTGGAAAGACATCGTGTTACATTACTCTGCTACTTTGTTATGAAAGTAACTCATTAGAGTACTCTTGCGTTACCAATAATTAACATTGTCAAACTTATATGGTTTGCTGACAATTCCTTTGCGTTGTTCATTCACACACAGCAAAACAGAGGTCAAACCTGGCGTCCTTAATGGGTTTGGAACTTTCTCCTCTGAACACGAGGCCACTTCTGTTCTATAACACTACTGACCCTAACCCTAAACGACTACTGACCCTAACCCTAAACTACTACTAACCCTAACCCTAAACTACTACTGACCCTAACCCTAAACTACTACTAACCCTAACCCTAAACTACTACTGACCCTAACCCTAAACGACTACTGACCCTAACCCTAAACTACTACTAACCCTAACCCTAAACTACTACTAACCCTAACCCTAAACTACTACTGACCCTAACCCTAAACTACTACTGACCCTAACCCTAAACTACTACTAACCCTGACCCTAAACTACTACTAGCCCTAAACTACTACTAACCCTAACCCTAAACTACTACTAGCCCTAAACTACTACTAACCCTAATCCTAAACTACTACTGACCCTAACCCTAAACTACTACTAACCCTAAACTACTACTAACCCTAATCCTAAACTACTACTGACCCTAACCCTAAACTACTACTAACCCTAAACTACTACTAACCCTAATCCTAAACTACTACTGACCCTAACCCTAAACTACTACTAACCCTAAACTACTACTAACCCTAATCCTAAACTACTACTGACCCTAACCCTAAACTACTACTAACCCTAAACTACTACTAACCCTAATCCTAAACTACTACTGACCCTAACCCTAAACTACTATTAGGTTTAGTAGTAGTATAGGGTTAGGGTTAGTAGTAGTTTAGGGTTAGTAGTAGTTTAGGGTTAGGGTTAGTAGTAGTTAAGGGTTAGTAGTAGTTTAGGGTTAGGGTTATTAGTAGTTTAGGGTTAGGGTTATTAGTAGTTTAGGGTTAGGGTTAGTAGTAGTTTAGGGTTAGGGTTAGTAGTAGTTAAGGGTTAGTAGTAGTTTAGGGTTAGTAGTAGTTTAGGGTTAGGGTTAGTAGTAGTTTAGGGTTAGTAGTAGTTTAGGGTTCGTAGTAGTATAGGGCTAACCCTATACTACTACTAACCCTAACCCTATATTACCACTAACCCTAATATACTACTACTAAACCTAACCCTATACTACTACTAACTCTATACTATACTAACCCTAACCCTGTACTACTACTGACACCCCCCCTATACTACTACTAACCCTAACCCTATACTACTAACCCTAACCCTATACTATACTAATTAGCCCTATACTACTACTAGCCCTATACTATACTAACCCTAACCCACTACTGATGCAAACACTAAACCTAAAACAAGGTGGCGAGCCTGACGGCTTCGCTTTCCTGGAAACAGTAACTTAATCATAAAAATATCAAATAAACAGTCAAAAGAAATGCGTTTGACTGAGCTTTATTCATCTTTTGTGTTACTTTCACAATACAATGCCATACAATAAGCACTTGTAGGTTTGTCCTCAAGAAAAATATAGCTGAAACAACTTTAGTGAATGAGCAAGAGCACAAACGCACCCAGCTCTGGGATTATTGCGCTGAGGAGATGAAACTGGCACAGAGATGAGACCTAACCTAAACTAATGCAAACTAAACGGTGTATTATATAACACGTCACTCCAACTCTGGTTGTCAGTCAGGGAATGTATTGTTTTCTTCACTACCTGTAACATTTGCAGGAAAGCCATTATAAACTAGGAATATGTCCGTGCAAAAGTGTCAAAATGTTGTGCTTGTTGCTGACTACATGATCAAAACTCACTTTTTTCAACCGTCTAGGGTTGTTTTTGCGAAGTTTGAATTTGTATAATGCAGCTGCCAAAGGTTTGATGAACAAAAATTGAAATTCACCCACATCCTGAGTCTGGTGATTGAATTGATGTTTTCGAGTTCATTATTCTCAGATCCCAATTCAAATGAGCCGCTGGAAGGAATATTTTCCAAGCTGGTTACCAAACTACATTGATTTGATATGTGCTACTTTTTAGATTCAAAGTTAGAAGCCTCGCATTTATTATCACAGCCACTGCTTGTTGTCTCTAGCCTGAAATCTCGGCTGAAATCTGTCATTATGTTGACTCTTTAAATCTCCAACACAACAAACACTGTGCAAAATGAGTGAGCGACATATTAAAACCTGCCAGTTTAAACGTTTTCGGACGGATATTGCGAGCGAAAACAAATATCTCCGACCTAATCATTTGCGAGATAATATATCAAAGCCGTTTTAACTTGAATGAATTTCGACCACGTTCTGATTGCGCTAACAGATGGAGCTTCGTTCTGCCTCTTCAAGCGTGTCAATGGGCCTATCGCGCCATACATCAATGCCACTTCCCTTTCACCATGTCTCGCTATCACATGCTTTGTCAAGATACTAGTACAAACGAGAAAACAATGGAGAGCTGAGAGGCGAGTTGTTGAATATTCATTGGCACGGATAAGGGTGCAACTGGGACATTTTGGGTAGTTTTTATCAGTGCTAACAAGATCTAAGCCATGCTAATGTGTGGTAAATCCAAACGCGAAATGGCCCTAACACACCAATAGGGAGAGAAAAAATACTCATGGAAACTCTCTCCGGAGTGAATATTGCTCTCATTTATCACAACAGGCTAGTTAAGACATTTTTTTCCTTCTGTTCTCTTCATTTTCTTTATGGCTCGAGGCAAAGGGAGTCTGGAGTTGAGACAGTAAAGTGAATACCATATTATCTGTGATAGTGGTCTTTTACATTTTTGAAGTGGGGTTGTATTTACAGCTTTCACAAAGGTGTTGGATTTGACTGCAGATCGTGTGATGAGACCAAGAGAAAGCGTAAACACAAACACATTTTCCAGAAACCACCTTTTAAACCAATTTCTTCTACTTCAAGTTAATTTTTTTTTCAAAGCACAGGACTTGACATTCAAATAAAAATTGTAATTGGAGATATGAATAGGATATAGAGTTTCAATGGAGGGATAAATGTTAAGACGAGTAAAGTAGTTCCTGCCAGAGTAGGATAAATGGTTGATTTTCAGTTCTTCTGTACTTTATTCAACAATCAAAATATATTGTTTTACCAAGTCGTCGCATTTCACATTCTGAAGTTTCATCAGCCTTTCATCCTTGTACTTATTGCTTAAAAATCCATTGTTACTACACTATAATGGTAGATATCCTTGAGAAGCATGACTTGCTTTGATATTGTCATGGGTGAAGCATAGAAAGCTTTCTCACAGATCGTGAACTTGTAACCTCAGGGTGGTGTCTGACATGTCTTATGCTCTGTTAGTTTACAGTTCACAATGCTTGACCTTTTTAGGCTCTGACTTAGCCGTTTCTCTAAAGCCTAAACCACTTCCTCTGAGACCACACTAAAAGTATTAGTATCTGACTGGCTTGACCTTTCCCAAAGCCTTGAGGGTACAAGACTCAAGTGACCCAGTGTGGTGTCTTTGTATGACATATGCGGCCCGTATGACTTCTTAATCAGATCAAAGAACAGCAGATATAGCTTTCATTTTATTTGCTGTGACATGAAGTACACCAAGGGAGATATAAAATCATAGAAGCACTCAATAAATCTCCTTCATTGCCATTGTTGCTTTGCTTAGCATAAAGAAATCAATATCCAGTTGGGGCGTTTGACCACACATCATGTCAGGAGCAAAGGAATCAATTAAAGGTGGTGATGGATAAGAACCTTATTGCAGGCTGATTTCACAAAACTTCAAAAGAGTTAACACATACTCAATGTGTGCTATGGTGAGCGGAGATGATCAATTAACAACTACAAGTGTGTTTAATGAGGTGAAGAAAATACATAGCACACGACCTTAGCACATTTGACAAAAAGCATCACTATGTAGCTCTCTCTTTCTCTCTCCCTTTCTTTCTTTCTTTCCTTTTTTTTACGCTATAGCATAAACACATGACGTACAACTACTGTAGGTGGCAGTAAATGCAATAACAACATCACTATGTCCAGTGCATTTAGTTTGACAGTTATAAAACATTGTACAGTGATGATTCTATAAGCCTGGTCAGATCTGAGAAAAAAAACAAAAATGGCCAAAATGAAACTTTAAATTGTTTTTGGGTTTAAATCAAGTTGTTTTTTTTCCCAAAATAAATTGTGTGTTATGTTTGTTGTATCAGGTTCTGTATTTCATTCATAGGCTTCAGACCTGTTCGTCTCCAGGACTCAGGAATAACACAGACGTCACTCAGTGGGGCCAGTCCAGTCCTTGACAGTTGGTTCTGTCTTGTCATCCATCTCCTAGTTTTTGCTGTTTGCTGCAGCTAACAATACATTCTACAGATATTCATCTTTTGTTTCTACTGTTGGAGTTTTACATCCAAGAAGCATTGTTTTAAAGTCAAAGGGAATGTCTGAGTTGAAGACAATCTGCAGTGCCTCATTAATCCCAGTCCAGTTTTTATAATTGGGCAGTCTCAAAACACAAGCTAGTTACTTGACAGCCACAGTTTCTCCAACAACCAGTACCTCTGAATGGTCTGTATTTTATAAATGTAAATAATGCTCAACAAACCATACATTTCAACGCATGGATTTAATTACGTTACTTTTAATGTGTCTATTTCAACTCTTGCCCGTGTAGCAGTGTACCCATAACGCCGGCAGATGGCACACATCTGTACTATATAAACTTCCTCCTAGCTCTTGCGTTCCATGTCTGCCACTTCCGCATTCCGGTTAGTTGCGAGGGTTGCCTCATATGGGCCAGTGCCGTTGGATGCAGGACGCTGCACGCCGCATGTCGCCACCCTCCATGGGGCCCCATTTCAAGTGTGGTCCGGCTGGCGGTGCTCGGGTCCTCCATGTAGCCGGCTGCGAGGTGATCATGTCCCCAGCTGGAGTCCTCTGTGTAGCTGGTACCGGGCGGGTCGGGCAGGAAACGTAATGGCTTGCCGTGGGGGGCCTAACGTGGTGCGTCTTGGGCTGTGGAGATCTAACGGCACTGGCCCTTTTAATCGCCGTTTTCTGTTTACCAATTTCTGTTTTCTTTTTCCTTTATATGTGGAATATTGTGAACATGTGCTTGACGTAATGTGACTAAAAATGACCAGACTGTGAATCTCTGCTAAGGGATCATCTCAAAATGGGTTGAAGCTGAAAATACGTAATATTTTTTGCATTTCTGTTGCTTTGAAGCTTCAATACATCCTTTTGGCAGTAAGTATTTTGAAATGCTAAAAAAACTCTATCCCCAACGAGCATTAGGCAACATTAGACGGCGGGTGTGGACGGAGCGTGGCGGGTGCGTGCACGGATGCGTGCGGGGGAGCACGTGCAGAGAGCGTAACTTCTACTGATAAAACATAGGGTCTATCAAGCTACTATCATTTTATCAACGCGTAACATTTTATGTGATGCCAGACTATTTTTTTTTTTGTCTTTTGAGGGGGGGGAGGGGGTCCAGAGAGAGACAAAAAAAAATTCGTCTTTTAATCTTCAACCTGTTTTGAGATGGTCCCTAACCGAAATTAAATCATGTAAATTATTCATTCAGCACTGCCTCATTCAATGAACTTACCTGTGTGTCCTTTTTAGTTGAATTTTTTTTCTGGATTAAGTGGCCTTGGTTTTTCTTAATATAACTTTAATCGGAACTTTATTAAAACACCTCGATTGCCACACCCGCAAACAAGTATGCGTAATTATTTTCAGTATAACCTTTTGCCATCTGCGTTGTTGTATAAAGTTCTCTAATGAACTATTGTGTAACTTTTACTAATGTGTCTGCAATAATCAGTACATACAGGGATTTCATTATTGGCCCAGTGGAGCATTCCAGCTGGAACATACCATAAGTGACTTGGGACAGATGCAATTTCTGTTGGAATGTCATTACAATAATATGAATGTACTGGAACTGTAGTAAATTATTTTAGGTTAAGTCATTAATTTGTGCCTCAGGGAGGAACTTCGCCTTCTTTGTTAATAAAGAATTAAAATATTGTTTGACCTTTTGTTGCTAATAATTTAGGATTTCCATTGTATTCACAAAATCATCTATTAAGACGCGAGTAAATGTCGTGTGCTTTACTTTTCGTTCTTTTTTTAACTTTTGTTACAACTTTTATTATTACATTGGACAAAAAGTAAATTACTTTTTGCAACCCGTTATTTATCAGTTTATGTGCTTTGTGCAGTTATGCTAATACATTTCAGTTCAGTACAGTTTTAACACTAGAGGCACATTTAATACATCCAAAGCTGGAGTAAACAAGTATATTTAATTTATTTTTTCCACAAATTGAGAAGCTACAGATGAAAAAAAACTTTCAAAAACAAGCAATCTTTTGGTAAAACAGAAAGTACAGTTTGTGGGGACTAAATCATGTTTGACTTTTATCCAACCTGCCAACAAATGGACTTGTTTTGTTGAGAATTTAAAGCCTGGTGAAGGAGATAATGGTTAAATGGTTGACAATAATATGCCGCAGATAAAGGACAATGAGTAATAGTAGCATGTCAGTCGCTATGCAGCAGTCATGTTTCACAATGGGTAGGAGATAGATGTATTGGTGCGTGATGAATGGTTTTTGACGGGGCTGTGTACGAGTCATCAGAGAAATAAAAGCTCGTGTACGACAGGAATAGAGCGGCTACAAGGCAGGACAAATCTGGATCAGTGTTTTGGGATTGTAAATTCCTGCTGCAGTCCCCAACAATAGATCACACATGTGGCAGATGTTAGGAAAGCTGCTGAAGATGTCGCTGCATGGTTATGCTTTAAATATGTGCATGGATTAGGAAGACTGCTCTCGACACGCCAACTTCCAGAGCAGCGGTACAGTTTTTAACAGTAAATAGCGTTATAGCCTAGTGTATTTTTTATTCTTTTTCTGCTTTGCCATGACATTAAAATTAACATGCATTCTTACTGTGAGTGGGTCGCCTCTCCGTAGATCTGTGACTTGACCTGATGGCGTCATCTGCCTGTGTCCATGAAGATAGATCAATTCAATTTTGTGGAACATCCTATATTAGCTATGCAGCATTGGCATGGCCTTCACCAGAAATGTTACATGGTGTACACGTTTGATTTAATTCAATTTAGCCTGAAACTAACTAGTAAGACCAACACAGGGATAATAGTTTACATGGTCCTCAGGAAAATGTTTTTTTTCTGAGTTAAAAAATCCACACAAAGGATGCTTGTCTGGAAAATAACTCAGGAAAGTATTTCCCACATGACATCCTGCTTTGTTGAGACGAAATGTAAGAGCATTTTGGGTTTACCGTGAGTACATGAAAGCAACATTCCTGAGTAGAATAAAGTGCAGGCTGTACTTACCTGTTCGTTTCCATTTTATATTGTATTGCTCTCACTTGAATGTTCCACAGTATGCCATGTGCCAATGCCTCTGCTTAGCTCACACTTTTACTGCAAACCTTACAATTTACTTCAGTTTTAACAAGATTAAAATTATTCAACCATTTCCCTTTTCTCAGATAAAAAGTCAGTGTGTTTAACTGTTCAGAATCTATGAAAACATAATTGTTAACTCTTCTTTGCATGTTAATTTAGCTTGTACATTCTTCAGATTCCTTCCAAAATATTTTCATTTGGATTATTTACATATATCCAGGCTTGGCCCTCTGCCCACATTATGTCTCCCTGTGGCTGTGTTTATGTTTTCTTCAGCAGAAACACAGGATAACTTTGGCATCGATACCTCCGAACAGCAGCAGATAGTCAGAAATCTGCATCGTGTTCTTTAGGCTGAAACATGTGCATGAATGATGAAGAATCCCCTCTCCACATGAATATAGATGTATATATATGGGAGTGTGTTGAACGCACCAACACCTGCCGCCAATTAGCTGCAACTCGGCACCATCTGAGCGCCCATCACACTCGACGCCTCTCAGTGATGCGACGTTCCTGCAGGTAATAACAGTCTCCATTTGGGTGATGGAGTAGTTAAATAGGAGATTTCCTTGCGTTGCGTTGTGCTTTTTTTTTTCAGTCCTTCTCATTCTTTACTGAAGTACTCAAACTGCCACTTGATAAACCCACAAGAGGCACCAGATGTGAGCTGGAGGGGAGCGCGTGTTGTCTGTCAGCTCTTATCACAGATTCTCTGCGGGCTTCAAATTGACGGAATTGTTGAATACATTGAGGACTATATGTAGATGCATATGATGGCAAAATGGAAACGAGTTAGTATAGAAGACATTTGATTGACTTCACCTTACATTCTGTCACACTTCCATTCACATGTTATGATCCAAGAGCTAAAACAATTAAACTCTACCTCCTTACCTGACATATCTTTGCTTTTAATAAACTGATACATCTACATTCCAAGTTACCAAAAGTTTGATGCTGTTTTATTGTTGTTCACTGTCCATTATATGTAGGCTCAGAACTAAAAAGTTGAAATTAATGAATGCGCACATGACATGACATGATCATTGTGGCATAAAAAATATATATATCGTATTTTCCGGACTATAAGTCGCACCTTTTTTCTTAGTTTTGGCCGAGGTGCGACTTATACTCCAGAGCGATATATATGTGATATTATTTGTTATTTTCACACAGGTAAACGCATGTCACATGTTGACTATTTTCACACTGACAACCGCAAGAGGGCGCTCTAGACTCAAAGTGACGCAGAATAAGAATCTGCACTTCCTCTACCTCCGGAGTTGTTTAGAAGTGACACTGAGGAAGAAGAATTCAATGAATTTAGTGATTTGGGGTAATACTGATGCTTTGGTAAACTTGTTAGCATGTTCTTTATGCTATAGTTATCTGATTTACCGTCAATATTTTGCTTAACATACGAGACACTTAGGAAGGTGTTAGCGTTAGCATACGTACACCTATTCGTCATGTTTTCATCTGTTATTATTTTAAATTGCATTTCAAGATTAAAAGTCTGTTCTTGGTCTTGGATGTTATCAAATACATTTCCCCAAAAATGTGACTTATACTCCAGTGCGACTTATATATGTTTTTCCTTCTCTATTATGCATTTTTTGGCTGGTGCGACTGTCAAATGTTAGCAATGTTTTGAAAGTGGGTTGTGTAGTCAGAGGTCAAACTACACCAAAACTAACAGGCAGAGTATTTGTTGTAGTCAAACATGTCACGGTACAACCTTAAAATACATGTTTGAGTATTAGAAATTGTTAACGTATTAAAACACAAAGAGCTGTTTGGACTAAAACACAAGCTCTGCAGACAGCACAGTTGACTTCTTGCTCCCAGGGTGAAGCGGTTCAGTCTGCAGCATAAAAGTGATCACTGTGTTGTATATAGCATATCTTTCTGTGCCGTTCTCCAAACAAATAAAACGTGTAACTTTACAGGCGAGCAGCTGATCAGCAGTGGCACCTTCCATCCAGGCGGTGTCGGTTCATGCATCCCGACAGCCTGGTTTGCACGGTGGAGACGACAGCGCTAATATCGGCTGACACATTAAAGTGAGCTTCAGGTTGAATGCTGTTGTTTCGGAGGTTTTACCCAGAGTACACTGCACACGCTGACAGCTGATGGGAGCGGGCCTGTCTGCAGAGAGGAGAAGGGAGGGGTGTGAACAAGTGCTCTTTAGGGCACAGACATCAGGAGGATAGAGGATGTTTTTAACACCGCTCAAGTGTCCAGCGATTCTTAACATGAGCGTTTGGTTGGGATTTGGAGATACTGAAGGTTTATAACATTTAATAATAACAAGGGTTCAAACTGTTCAGTGGATCTCACATGTCATATAGGTTAAAATGTTTGACAGTTATTTTTTATTATTTATTATTAAACAATTATTTAAACAAGCCCCAGTACTTTTGATGTGTTTTAATCAAGGTTGTTTTTACGTACTATGAGCACTGAGCAGGCTTGCATCTCCACAAACCTGACTTTCCATGGATATGTTGCTATTTGAACAATCCCAACACAAGAACAGTTTCTCTCCCTCTGCCATTGGACTCATGATCACTTCTTAACACCTGTCACTTTAACTAATATTTAATCAACAATCACTCACTGCACTGTTCACTTTCTGCTCTACATCTGTAAATACAGCTGTAAATACTGAGTCTATTTTATCTTATTAGTAAATGTAATTTTATATTCTTTAACACATGCCTTATTTGATATATCTTGCTTTTATTATTGTGCATCGTTGTATGTTGCCCCGAATCACCAAAGCAAGTTCCTAGCCTGTGAATTTTGTTCATTGACAATAAACCTTTTCTGATTTGGAATAATATTCCACAGTGTGGCATAAAACGTATCTATCTCCATAAAGAATGCACTGAATTATGGTTTTATCTTTCTATTTCCATGAAGTCATGTAGTAGACTTCCAACCACAAAAGTTATTTTGCATATAACACACCTTTAAAATGTGTGATAATGTATCCAAATAAACAAGTTAGTTAATGGGATGAAAGTATGTGGTTACTGTATCACAGAAACACATTTGGTGTCAGATTTTGCATTATTAAGCTAATGTAATAATGGATATCATAGGCGTCTAGCGACATGAACAAAACAACGACTGCCTAATTACAACTTGCCTCTTAGTTTTAAGTGCTAATTACAGTGCTTGTCTTTGTCACATAATGTCAACCAATGTATACTTCAATTATGGCTCTTTTTTAATTAAACCAAGCAATTAAACCTTATCTATTATATTGTAAAATGTATGACAGATAACTTTGAAAACAAACTTGGCACATTAAGGAAAATTACAACAGGTATAAGAATGTTTTGAACTTGACACTGCTTTCATTCGGATTCACTTCTGCATTGATTAAAAAATGCAGGTTACTGCATGTGAACAAAGCATTTTGACCTTTAATCTTCTTACTTTTACATGATATTTTCTTTAGCAGCTTTGGGCAAAAAAAAACAATCTGACTGCCAACAATGTGATTTGTTGTAATTATAGCCAGAGAAATTACTGTTATTTTACAATGCATTAATACTCGCCCACACGCTCTTCTGATCTTTGCTTTGACACCTCTATTTCAGGCATCTTAAAAGCCTTGCATTTTTGATAACTTGCCACTTCACCCACGATCACCACACACTCATGGGCAAGAAAACCGTAAAGGAAAACTTTAAACTTAGTTTGTAATCCCTGGTTCACAATTTTGTGAAGGACAACATATCTGAACTATCACTATATGTCTTCTAATGCACTATTAGAAGAGGGGACATATTGTTGCCTTGTTCGCCAGCAAAGCTAGGTCTTTTCTTTGTGGTGCAATGGAATATTCTGTTCTGGATACAATAAAATTGTCTCTAATGACCTATACCTCATATTTACATGATTTACAAAACCAACATCACCGACCTTGTTGCAGGTACCAATACTTCCCATTGCTCTGTAACTGCAGCAGCCGTACGCAATTGCAATTAATTTATTTCGTAGGAGCTGTTTTGATAGTTCACACTAATGTGAAGGGTTCGTGCGAGTGTTTGAAATTCTTGAAAGTGCTCACGATTGAGAATGTGCTTGAATTTCAGAACAAAAGTTTTTAAAATGCTTGAAATTTTAATTTGCCTTTTGACAGTTGAGAGTCTTCAATTTGTTGTTTTGAACTCTGCTACTTTTAAACTGTGAATACGTCGGCTTTGTGCTGGGTCTTGTTGCTGCTGTAATGTGGGAGATGACTTCGGCCCGGGAGCTTGAAGCAGGTGATAGACACAGGGTAAAATAAACGTATATAAATCAAAATGAAAGAGAATAATGAGTGGTATAACATTGCGCTCTCATGTCGCAATTGCGTTTTCATTAGGAAAAGTTCACTGTGGTCTCTGTATTGCTTCGTTCTCTGTGTCTCTTCCTCAGTCAGTCGGTCCCCTGCTCCTCTTCCCTCACGACAAGCACCATTTACAACTGCTCTGTTCATTGTGTACAATAATCCCACGTGCGCTGTGCCTTATTGTTGTTATTTGTGTGTGTGTGTGTGTGTGTGTGTGTGTCTTTCACTGCAGTTGAAATATTTACGTTTGCTTGTTTGTTACTGTCCTGAACGTGTACGAATTCTGATTGTGGAAAATGCAACAAAATTTAAAAATCAGTGCTTTTTAAAGGTGCCATAACGTGCTTTTCTTCACGTTTCGTAGTCTATCGTAAGTGTATAATTGATAATAATAAGGGTTGTGCAACACGCTTAACATAATAGTTAAGAAATATCACCCAGACCTTGGACCCCCTCACCAACCCGGAAATGCAGACGGCTTGGTTTGATATTCGCCCCCACCTTTGTGAAGAGCGATCTGGCTCCCCCGCCCAACCCGTGACGTAGTCTCAGAGCGCGTGTGTGCCCCGCCCACCCGTGACATAGTCTCAGAGCGCGTGTGTGCCCCGCCCACCCGTGACGTAGTCTCAGAGAGTGTGTGTGCCCCACAGCTGTCTGCTCCGCACTGCGCAGCTCCTGCCGCGCGAGTGAGTGAGAAACGATAGAACTTTGGGGGGATGGTGACGCGTGCTTGCCCTTATGACGCGGTCTTGCATCCACCGCCCGTCAGTTTTGAGATTCGAGGAAAGGAGATAGTCTGTAATATAGCTAAACACTGCGGGAATCAATCAAAAAAACACTCTGGGTACAAATATGAAGCACAAATAGCAATGTAAGAAGGTTAAAAGCTCTGAAAAGTCGATTTTGCATGTTATGGGACCTTTAAACTTTGTTGGGTATTTTTCTTTCTTGGTCAGACAGAGATGGTTAAGACTTTAATAAAACTTGAATAATGATCTAATCTTAGTTGTATCTTAGTTTTGTCCTGATTTTAGTCCAAGGTTTAGTATTTGCAAATACATTTTCCAACAGTAAAAGGCGTGAATAAAAGACTGATATCCTGACCACAATCATGTTTTGGATTAGTGAGGAGAAGCTTTGAAAATGGCGTCATCTGAAGAATTCATCCAATCCACATTATTTATACAGCACATTCAATTTGTATAAACTGAAACATTTCCAAAGTGCTGTGCACAAAACATTAAAGAAAGAAAGAAAGATGGAAAATACTGTACCCTCCCTCGCATCTTAACCTCGGTCGAGATGGGGGAAGATCTTACGCCAAAATATTATTGTTTCGTATTGTTAAATTTGCCACTAAACTGCAACCAATATAGTTTATAGGTTACATTTACTAATGCAGGAGGAAAAGTACAATTTATTTTTGTAAAGCCCAAAATCACTTCAGCCGTTGCCTTGATGGGCAAGTTGGAGTTGTTGTTGTTGTTGTTGCTTTTAATGGCGACTGGCAGCCAACTACAAAGGTGCATTTACTGCCATCTACTTTACTCTTTAGACTTTATTCTTTCTGGCTATATGGCATGGCAGCCTCTGTGGTGTGTCCAGGGGTTGTATGTGAAGACAGCTCATGGTGCAGAGTAGTTTATCAGAGTCTCTAAAGTTGACACTGGAACGGGATTGCACGGGCCATCACACAGTCAGCCAAACTTTCATAGTCACACATAGACCGGGAGTGAAAGAGAGAGAGGCATCCGGCGGGCTGCCTCATGCTATGGTGTCCTCATATGACAACCCAAACATCTACTATGTGTCATAAAAAAAACAGTCTAAATTCTCCTCATTCGGTTCCCTCAATATTTAAAATATTGTTTGCAAGAATCCACTTAAAGGTGCACTATGTGACATTTCTGATTGAAGTCGCCATCTGCTTGTCTCCATGGAGATGTTATTATTTTGCTTGGAATGTTCAATAGTATGGCATTAAAATAAGATTAGATAAGAGAAATCTTTATTTGTCCCACAATGGGACAATTCTAGTGTTGCAACACAGACTAGACACAGAAGCAGCATAAAAAAAACTGATAAAAAAACAAACTTAGAAATTCTACATACTACACTCTATACATTTTCTTTTCTTCTATATATATATATATATATATATATATATATATATATATATATATATATATATATATATATGTTTTTTAACAGACCAGTATTGTTCTAAATCTAGAGCGTCGGATACTGCTGTTTTGTGCAATATGTAAAGATTTAGCCAATGCCAGACCGAGTGGGATTCACTTGGTCCGAGTCATCACTGTACAGTCTGCTCTATGTGCAAGAGCAGATGTGAAAATCCGAGTCGGAGATCTCCAAACATTTACATACTACATAGTCAAAAAAAGTTGCAAAAAACATCACTAATAGCCATATAATAAATTCAGGAAGTCGACTCAACCACGTTGAGTTCTCCAAACATTGACATACTATATAGTCCTCCAGACTTAACACTGAATCTAGGGCTGGAAGGCATAATCTGTCACAACACTTAGTTGAACTACATCATTGACACTTCACATGAAGCTGGTGCTTGAATTCATCTATACAGTAAATACTGTATTTTCTCCTCCGTTCTTATCGTCACCAGTTTTTCTGACACTAACAGTGTCTAATTTCCACCCAAGCCATTCATATTATAAATTGCAATCCCCCTAAACCAGTTTGGTTGCCACACTTAATTTATTACATTTTGTATTTTTAATTGAACTTTTGCAGTCACCATAGGTAATTTAACCTCCTCCTATGCCCCAATTTTTCTGTGGGGTGCCATAAGGTTCATATTTGCCCCTTAGGTTACATTATTGCTCGCCACAGTGTCCTTCAATCAATCAATCAATCAAACTTCATTGATAAAGCAATTTTCATACATAAAATGTAACGCGGGGTTCTTCACAGTGCATTAAAAAGTCCAAAGTATTCCCACTTTCCCACATCCCACCCAACTGCAGCCTGACCCATACAACCAAACAACCCAACCCGCACGCGCACGCACACACGCACGCACGTATGCACGTATGCACGTATGCATGCACTTATGCATTCATTTACACTCTGAAATGTATGTGTACAGACAAGACAGCCTAGCCGCATGCGCCAGGAGCAGAGAGCTGCCTGCAGCCACTCCCACAGGGCCCAGGGGAGAAACTAGATTAAATGGGTCTATTATTTTGAAGCTTAAGTGCCTCAACTTTTCTTTTCAGGGGATGCTCTTTTATTATTTTTTTGTCATAACTCAACGCATTTTATTTTTAAAATTAAGTTTTTTTTTCTCTGGCCCTGCTCTTGTTTGTTTTTTCTTTTCTTTAATTTTAAAAAATAAAAAAAATAAACTGGTGCAGAGGGCTCCACTGAGGATCGGGAGATCCTAAAATCTATAAAATTATTAAAATAAGAACATATAAGAACTATGAATTATCCTCGGTAAAAATGTGGGTGGAAATATAATAAAACTAGGACATAAATACATATACAGCAATTAGCCTAAAATAAATAGATACAAATTAAATCATAAATATTAATCAAAAGCTAAGCCTGCTCTTAAAAACCTGAATGTTCTCTGCAGCTCTGAGGTCCTCTGGCAGGCTGTTCCATAATGTGCCGTTGCACTGAAAAGACATTGCTACGCTGATGACACGCTGATATACCTCCCTCTGAAACCAAATGACCCTGGAAGTCTAGCTGCTTCCATGTTTACAATGTTTTAACAATGTGAACAGTTGGATGGCTCAAAACTTTCTACAACTCAAAAGCTCAAAACATTGTTTTTATCAGTCCTCTCCGATCCACTGGGCCATCCTGGGCTTGTGCCCAAGGTCCAATGGAGCTGAGCAGCTGCACACCAAGTGTCTCTCCTCTCTCTCTTTTACCACAACTGCAGCGACAGCACATGCTGCTGTGAGCGCTGCTCCTCACCACTCCCCTCCCGATACTTCACTGGCCCACAGCAGGACAGCAGCAGGCCCCAGCAGCCAGTCACCAGTGGTATTGGGGTAAGTGGTAGGGCCAATACGAAGTGCGAAGCTGCTGTCTGACACAATGAGCAAATGGAGTCAAATAAGAACAAAATAACACATCAGAAAAGTCCTGGATACAGAGGTCAGTGAAACAGTTGTCGGACAAATAAAGGACTGCACAGGTGAGAAATGTCAGCTTGTTTATACTCTGCTAGTCAGGTTAGACACTGCAACTTAGAGCCTTAGAACCTATGGAGATGAGCAGACCACAAGGCACTTTCTATGAACACACTTTACTGCGCATGTTTAGTGCTTTGAATGACACCTTCAGGTTTATCCACATGTTGGGTCAATTCATAATCGTGAGCCCATGTCTGTTGTATCTTGTATTATGCCGGGCCCAGGCTGGTTTTGTGGAGTGTCATTGAAATTTGGGTTAAAACATCTTGAGTTATAATATATAGGTCTATATTGAATGCAATGACAAATGTCTATGGCCAGCACGAGTTCAGAATCTTCAGTATTTTAGAAGCCGAAACATTATTGAATCAGAGTATTCTCAATGAACAATAAACACATCAACAAAAAGATAGATAGATATGAAAAGTGTGTGGGCCTCCAGGATCTCTCCGCCCCGGGGCCTACAGATACCACATGCCATATCAGTATCTGTCTTGGTCCGACACATGCCTCTAATACCCCGCTGACAGAAACCTTGGAGCTATTTTTGACTCAAATCTTAATTTCCACCTTCACCTTAAAAAACTGTCTCCCTCTCTCCTTCACCCATCTCCGTATGATCAGCAAAATCAAACATTTCTCTCCCGCTCTGACCTGGAAAAAGTCATCAACGCTCTCGTCTTCTCCCATCTTGATTAATATAATTGCCTCCTTTCCAGTCTTGACACCAAAATCCATCTTTCACCTCCAATTGGTTCAAAACTTAGCAGCCTCTGATCACTTTTATAGCTCCTTTAGGTTCCAGTATCAAGACACATTTCTTAACTTTTAACTCCCCCTGCAGCCTTGGATCCCCTTTGTATTTTATACTGTTTGTATTGTTCTATGAGGCCGAGTGTGCAACACTTGAGTTAAGATTATTATTTGTATTAGGCCTATTACTATTATTATCCTTTCTAACATTGCTGCAACAGGAGAATCATTTGATTAATGATTTAGGTTGCTTTTTGTCTCTGTGAGCTACTTTCACTTAAACAAAACAACCGTGAGCTACTCATGATCTGAAATATGTTATAGTTCATTTTGCCCTTCTGTTTTCTGAACATTTATCTCAATATATAAAACATATATATAGCACTTTCCACCTTCAGGACACTCAAAAGACAAGGTTCAACATTCAAGTTATTTGTTTATAGGCAAAGGCACAACAGGTGGTTCTGGAAAACTTAAAATAAATCATAAATGATTTCCTGCATTTTGGTGTATCTGATGATATACTATTTTAGCAGGTGACTGCCCATTCACTTGACTGCATGATGTAATTTCATTGTATTTTAAAATCACCCCCCTTCACCCTGTCACCCCCAGGCCCTGAGTTGGGCTGCACAGCCCCTGGCCCTTCACATCTTCACCTCTTTTCTAACCTTCCCTGTGGACGGAGAGGTTCCAGGTAACACGCAGGCTGCAAACATTTTATCAAGACTGCTAAACTTATGTTTTATGTTTCAAGTGTGGCAGTGCGCACCTGCCATCTTCTACCGACAGGGGGCGCCTATAAAAGGGCGCTCACTCTCTGGCCTTTGACACTGCTGTCACTTCCGGGTTTGCGCCGAGGGTTGGGCTCCCGTCGTCCTCAGTGCCGTCGCTCCTAGGGCCTCACCCCTGCATCGTCTCGCTTGTGTAACGCTCCTGCATGTGTCTGTGGCTCGTTATGCCCCACTGTCACTGTCAGTCACTTCATCGTCCACGTTTGGTCGGTTCCGCTGTCATATGCCCCGGCTGTTTGGCGTAAAGCCTGTGGATTGAGGCGTGGTGCATCAGGAAAGTGGTAACTGGGAGATCAATGAAGCTGCTGCGTGGAGCGATGGCACTGAGGACGACCTGCTGTCTTGCTTTTCTTTTCTTCTGTTTTGCTTTGTCTTGTCTTGTTTTGCTTTGTCTTATTTTTTCTCCTCCATACATTATTTTCCTGTAATTGTACGGTTTGATGTGGTGGTCCTGCACCTGGCGTGGCAGGCTCCGTGAGTTGAATGATAATTAACCTGAATGTATATAACATTTAACTGAAAATACAATTAAATCCTGTACAAACTGAACCAAGTGTCTGTCTGCCAATAAGGAACCTGCGTGTCCTTCACTTTTAATTTTGGTCCTGGGCCTGTCCCAGGTGGCGTTGTTGGTGTTGTTAATCCATCTCCTAAACTGAAATATGAATGTAAATGCCTGTAACGCCCTCGTCTTGCCACGCATGTCACTTTATAACGTTTGTCTTTTGCAAGAACAAGCCAGAACTTTGCGGCGCTTCCGTGTGTCGCTGCGTTAGCATCAGATTGCACTTACATTCATTCATTCTTATGCATCTTTCTCCGCAATTATGAGGCGGATTAACATCAAATAAAACCCATTTTGTAGCGTGACACCAGCAAATTTCCCCCAGTGGTCCTGATGCGCCAGTGCATCTTATTTTTTAGTAACTGTGCTGGTGGTCGAGCTGGTGGTCCAGTGGTCGAGCTGGTGGTCCAGTGGTCGAGCTGGTGGTCCAGTGGTCGAGCTGGTGGTCCAGTGGTCGAGCTGGTGGTCCAGTGGTCGAGCTGGTGGTCCAGTGGTCGAGCTGGCTGAGGTGTCGTGTGTTCGAATACCGGCTGACAATTTACTGCATGTCCTCCCTTCTCTCTCATCCCCATTCATCCTGTCTAATAAAACCTACGGGCCAAAAAATGAATTAGTAACTATTTAAGAGTTATAAAGTTCATGCTTTATTAAGGTGGTGTTGTTATAAGTGTTACAGAAGTATTCTGGCTTGCTTTCTGAGCTAAAATTTGAAATCACTACCCTATGAATATGCTTAATATAATTTATGCGGACTCCTTTCATGTATTGTTCTGCACCTCATTTGAGATAGCCGGCTGTTATTGTGTTGTGGATTTTATTGTCAGATCCCAATTGGCTAAATGCGTGGTGTGTGTTTATGTGGAGTAATCTGGCGCATGGATTGGTAGATTGGCCGACAGAGCTGTGCAGGTGATTGGCCGGTGAGTTGAGATGGAAGAGCCAAAGCAGAACTGTTTCCCATGAACACAGGGCAGAACTCCCAGTCCTCCTCCGTCCCTCTCTGCCGGTTGTTCTTCCACCGCATGATTACAAGATGTTTAAATACGTCATGTTGAGTGCACTTCTTTTGTTTAGCAATCTTATAGGCAGGAATGTTTTATTTGTTTTGACTCAGTTTCCCAGTCAGAGTATTTGTAATGCTTTCAGGTAATTATTTTAGCTCCTTTTGTTTGCTCTGTTGGCCTTGGCCACCCTGTTGCATAATGATATTCTTAATAAAGTGGTAAATCATGTTCGCCCCGTGAGTCTTGTGTCGTCTGGGTTGGTGGTTGGACAGAGAGAACTGCTTTAATGCGTCACTTTCTTGATTACAACATACAAAAGCACTTTCTTTTATTGTATTCAATGACATAAAAAGTTATTACATTTGGAGCTTATGGCTAATGGTTTGTGCTAATGCTAATGCTGGCAATAGGTTCTTTGAGTTTACAGTGTACAACAGTGTAAAAGGTGCACAAAAGTTTTCTCAACTTTTTCCCTTTGGAATGGTCACAGACAGCCAATACATTTTCTAATAAAATGAAACATCATAAAAGAAAACATTTAATTCAAGCTTAAAGTGGGAATTTATACCAAATATCATTCATTCATTTTCTACCACTTGTTTCCATTAGCGTCTATCCCGGAGAGGGAACCCGGAGAGAACCCACGGTAACATGGGGAGAACATGCAAACCTGCATTTAGCAGACTTTATTTATTGTCTTTTAACATCATTGGTCATTGTTCCTGATTTTTGCCGTTTTAGTGCCTTATTATTATTTATTTGCGGTGTTGTGGTCTGGACCTAGACTTAGATCAGGACAAAACAAGGACCAGAACAGGACCAAACCAGAGTGTTTGTACATTAATTTGTACACATTTTAAGGGACTTATGACATCACACGCCATCACACGGGCAGGTCATATCATTCACACCTTCTAGGTGGAGAGTAGACCCCGCTGTTTGCTGAAGGCTGGGGCTTGAACTCAAAACCTCTATGCAGGATTTAACAATGAACTTACTAAAAACAACCCCCCAAAAGTACATTCTCTACTTTTCAGTCCAGTTAAAAAGTACACTTACCTGCTCTCAAATATAGTAACGTAAATGTAAAAAGTACCCACTGTAAAAACAAATTAAGTATGTTCCAACTTGTAGAATATTTTACCTAAGTACAGTACTTTTACGTTAGTTCTCACTTTTCATCACTGCCCAGTAACAGTGGATGTGGGTGAAGGTCGGGTGTTTAGTAGGGCCGACCGATATATTGACCAAACTCTGGCTGCTATTCCACCTGGGCATGTTATACATTGTTCTAAAGCTTAGACCAAAGCCGTTTTGTAGGTATGAAGTTTAGTGTATAAGTGATAGTTGAAAAATGCTCTGAACAATCAGTTTGTTATACACGGAGGTCACAATAGTGCGAGTGAAACAATCAGCCTGAGTGTGGCAGCAGAACTTGTCCGCTGTCGGCGCTGGAGCGCACACTGGCCACTCAGTGCGAGGCCACAGCGCAAGCCGACAGCGGAGCTGCCAAACTCAAGCACTCAAAGGAGGGAGCAAAGAGAGAAAGCGCAGAAGAGTGGGAGACAGGGAGTGCTGTAGCATGTTCAACAGTTTGTTGCAAAAAGGAAAGTTAATGTCCTCAAAGTCTCAAGCTGAAGAACTACAAGTGAGATGTGGATAAACTTAAACTTCTATTAATTAGCCTTTATTAGTTGTGGCTACTATATTTTAACTGTACCACTGAATAATACTATTTGTTATAATCAACACATTTTCCTATTTTTATTATTCCTACACTGTGTTTCTATAGCCTAAAAATCTCACTATATATATTTGTTAATAAATAATGAAGTCAAAAACCAAGGCTGGCCACTTTTAATAGTGGCGGAATTTTCAGTAGTGTTTTGGACTTAAGTGAAATTGTATTGGAAATGACCAAAACACATAAAAACCTGTGACTCCCAATTCCAGAACCATGCCAGGTGAACTAATGCTTTAGTGTCTGCATACTTACCCTGGCTGTGGCGCGAATAATACTCAATGGGGAACGCGAAGTGAATCACTTCATTGCAGCACAATTCTCCATAGATTTCTCCTCTGTGCTCTCGTCTTGTACAAGTGTGTGTCATGTGTTGTGTTCCGTGTTCATTTCATAAAGAGGAAACTGACTATACATGGTGCTTTCCACTCCAAAAATATATTAAAATGTTTTAATTGTAAAGCTGTCTTTCTTAGCATGTTGTATACTTATATTTAATGAATATTATTAGAATAACATATATAATGGTATATCATGAAAATTGGCTTTTAAAATCGGCAATCAGCTGCATCGGCCATAGAAAAAACCATATTGGTCGACCTCTTTCGCCGTACGACAGTTTGTTAAGTGAGGGCCATTGCATCTTTGTCATTTGTGTGATGTTTGAAGGACACCTCTGGACCCCAGAGCCTGCGTTGAACGTGGGCGAGTGCCGTGTTCATGTGTAGGCGCTGGTCAGAATCTCCCTGGGAATAACATTTCATTTGTCGGCAGTTGTTTTTTGTATTAGCCACAGTTAATAGTCTAATGCCAAATCCCAAAAGATGAGACATTACATTTGGGATGTGTAAAACCAATTTGTCATGTTATTCCCCTCCCTTAAACCAGAAAATGAAGACCTGAAAATTGGCACGCTTATAATACTCTAATGACATTTCTAAATTTGTGGTGGGTTCATTTGCAGCTAATTTTCATTATGTAGCTACAACAACCTTAGTCATTTGTCCTGCGAAGACATTTATAGATGCTTATTTTATTGATTCATTTGGGAAAACATATTGATTTCTATATATCCTTTCTATCTTGCTCAATGGTATTCACAGTGTAAATGCAATGCAGAATTCATTAATTTCCCAGCCCAATCCAACTAAAGTGGTACTGAAATGATTGGCAATGGAAAAATACATATTGTGGCGGAGGAAAATTTAGACCTAAAAATAAACAAAAAAATAGGTAGTCTTAAAACAAATCTATTACCTTGAGATTTGTGCTTGAGCGTCACAATAAAAATATGCAAAATGTATGTTCAAATTAAAAAATTGGCTTGGCTAGACAATGAGACTATTTGATTATCTGTGTTGATAATAAATCGCGTTTCATTTGTTGAAAAGTAAATGTAGCATCAGGCTATTGTTGAAAATGAGGATTCGTTCTTAATCCACTTACCTGGATAAATAAAGTTGGATTTGAATATTGTCAGCACATATCTTCATATTTTACCTTTGGATCCCTCCTGTATCTTCTGTTACATACATTATCTACTATTTGTCCATGCACAAACTATGTAGGTGTAAATGTGTGTCTGGCATTGAAACGTAAACACTATCCTTTATCCTTGTACAGTGCCAAAAACACGGCTTTTGACCTGTGGATGAGAACGAGAGCAGCACAAATACTACTTTCCATGCCTTTGAAACCTGTTTTCTCCACTCTTCCGCCTGCTGCCCCTGCGAGAGAAGCCATGAACTCACTCTGATGTCAGCTCTATGCCTAAACTGTGTTTTTTAATCCATCTCCAGTACCGGCTGCTGTGAGGACGCCACAGTGCTCGGGATGGAGAATATCACAATCATATTATTCATACGCAGCCAGGTTTAGGTAATCCCTCCCCAACGCTGAGACCGAACCATAAAAAGACTATGAATTATTGAAGAGCATCAGAGAAATAGGAAACCTTTCTGTGAATAGGATCAACCTTTTGGGAATGCTTCAAAGAGCATTCAATAGTCTGAAAAAAAGGGGGGGGAAAATCATCCCGTTCCGTGCTTTATCCCTGTCGAAAAGCTCTGGCCTGCCTGAGCGGAGAGCGATACACAGGAGCTCAGCTATTGTTCACCCTTTATTTGCATCAAATTGTTTACCACCTTTTCACGCTGTTTTCCTCTTTCTCCCATCTCTGTCCACCACTGTGTCATTTTCCATGCACTGTGGTTCTGTTCATTTAAATCTGACGCAGGTGCCCATAACTGCAGACGACTTTGAGCACAATTAACTAGAATTAGAATCTACGGTAGGCCGCGTTGAATTGAAACGAGGGAGGAAGTGCTTTTGTACAGCTCATTGTGCGATAGAGGGCAATTTGTCACTGTAATAATGCACTACCTGTACTTTAAAGAGCTGGCACTTTGCGTAATCTTCTATTGTGTATTTTAAATGTTTCGCTATACAGGTTAGCATGCTTGTATTTGTTAAAAAAATGTTTCTTTTTTACTTGAATACTTGCATAGACAGCTACCCCTGCAACCCAGCAAAATTAAGAATTTGAGGCTTCTGTCTGTAAATATGTTGGTAAAATGTTATTCATACGTTGCTACCGTATTTTCCGGACTATAAGTTGCACTTTTTTTCAAAGTTTTGGCCTATACTTATATTTATACTTAAATACTTATACTCCGGAGCGACTTATATGGATATTATTTGTTATTTTCACACTTGCAACCGCATTTCTTACTCCAGTGCAACTTATATATGTTTTTTTTTCTTCTCTATTATGCATTTTTTGGCTGGTGCAACTTACAGTACGGAAAATATGGTATTTTAATTGCATAAATTGAAAGTTGTGAAAGTGTTGTATTGATTCCTAACATAACAAAACAAGCAAATTTGATGTTGTAATGCTTCATATTACCAACAATAGGGATTCACAATTTCAAATTTTAGCCTGACGATTATGGTGAGAGTAAACGATTATTAACATCACGATCAAAACAACAATAAAATCCTACATGGTCTTTCCTTCTTGTTTTCTTAATACTTTCCCACTTCTCGGTGTGTGACCTGCTTTATGAAATCAAACTTTCTGAATGATTCATTTGAAATAAAAAAAGCACTTTACATTTAAGTTTGCTTTGAGGAAAGGCTGAGCAGAAAATACTTAACTTTGCTTCTACAATCAACACATTTCTTATAATTGAAATAAAAAAATCGTTAATTTTGTTAAAAAAATTTCACTTTTCTATATATTTAATTATAAAAACAATATTTTTTCTTCTAAAAATGTCACAATTATCATTTTTCAGGCTTTGCGAATAGATTGTAACCTAAATAATCACCATTATGGATTAGCCTAATAATCTTAACATCCCTAACCAACAATCCCTTCATTTTTGTCTTACTTTCTTCTTGCCCCGCTCTGCACCTTCCTCTGCTCTATCATATTGAACAGATGTGGAAAATCTATATAAAGAGCGGGCAGTGTATTTCTTTTACAAAAGCAGAGAGCACAGTTAGAGCGAGAATGTGCAGCCGTTCCAGTGCGAGGTCAGCTGGGTTGGATACAAGGCATAACATGACGCCTGCAGCTCTGAAGATGGTGAGCGCAAACTTGGCATGGGGTGAGCTCCAGCAGTCACCAAAAGCTACTGCCAACTTACTTGTTATCGGGAGCCAAGACGTCTCAGCAAGCTAAAGTTATACTCAACCCGCAGCTTCTAAAACATTAGCGGCAACACATACACATGGAGGTGCTGGACTTCATCGTGTTTCCCCGGTATGTTTGTACTCAAAACATTTGCCTGAGTTCTTCCTGGAGCGGCCTCAGTGTGCATTCCATTTAGTTGTAGTTACTTCTCTTTTGGGGACGTCTTGCAGTTTCAATTCATACAAATAAGTTGTGATAAATGCACTTAAAAAGAAAAAAAAATCAAGTTCGAAGTACTTTTGCTCTCACCGCGGTCTGCACGGCCGTTTAATGCACTCTAGACTGCGGCTGTTGTGGTCACATTGGCCCAAACGCACTGCTTTAGGATCAAAAATTCTTTTACATCGCCCTAACTATTGGCAGTGTGAAAATTTTTGAAGTAAAATTCAAGCTTGGATTGTACGTCCTGCATGTAAATTCCGCACGAAAATGAGATGTTGGCAGTATTCACGCGGCGTTAACAAAAGAGCTAGCTGCTATGAAATCCCGTTCATTTCAGCGCGGAACCATTTGCATAGTTCAAATGTTTCTCCTGACCCTGACGCAGAAAATCAGGTCCGTGCGGTCGGCGCGCGAGGGGCTGTGTTGGCAAAAAAGAAAAAAATTTGTAGTCGAGCATAAACCTACCATAACACAATTGGATGTTTTGAAGTTTGTCCGCAACTGGCGCTTATTGGCAGAGTTGTGGCGAGTCTTTCATGTCATTATTATTACCATGATAAGACACCTACATTGTACAGGTTATTGGCTGTGTTATAAATTGAATTCAGGACACACAAGGTGGGTTTATGCTTGAAGCGAGGGGCAGCGCGCCGAAATGTCGTCATTTTTGCCGACACGCCCCCTCGCATTTCCCCCCTGACTTTCCCACAATGCCGTCAAGAAAAAAAATAACTATGCAGACGGTCATACGTGGAAATGAATGGGATTTTATAGCAGCTAGCTCAGATTTCTACTGTTGACACCGCATGAAACCTGCGCAGACTATAAGAATACTGACGTCTTCTCCGCTGCCCTCAGCACGTCTCATTTCCGCGCAGAATTTACATGCGGGAAGTATAATCCAAGCTTTACGCAGTGTTATATCATTGTAGATTAAACCAATGAAATCCGAGGGTTGAGTCCTTCACCAAGTCGGGGTCATCTCCATGTTCCCACGGCTCTTTGTTTCCACAGCTTTATGTTCCCATGTTTGTTTGAACATTCTGGGTGGGATTAAAGGTCAGGGCCTTGATATTAAGTTTTGTAGTTAAAATTAGGGTCATGTTTCAGGGTGAAGTTCAAGATTGGGGCCTAATTTTTAGATTGTGAAGGTTATTGAGGTTATGGCCAGGGTGCGGGTGGAGTTTATGAATGTACTTTCAAAATGTATTTTAAACGTGTGCAGGGCTATGGGAATAGAGAGCCCTTTTTCAAAATGTTCCAGTTAACATACGGTAATGCTCTGGGAACAAAGTATATTTTTCCACCATGTAAGCCTTACTGTAAAGGAATGTCTTAACCTTTTTGATGAGTAAAGTATTGTATTGTGACTATCCAACCACCAAATAAAATCATTGTTCTAGGGTTTTGCTAAAGGACACATCTGCAGAAGTGAAACAAAGAGAACAAGAGCTGAACTACCAACCTCTCAGGCTACCTACTAGAAAGTATATGAGTTCCAATCAGAAATATTTGATTTCTGTGATTAAACTATGTAGTGACAGATTTGTCTATTTGAAGCCCTGGCCAAAGTCATCTGTTTTTCTGACTTTTCTTTCTTTCTTACAGTGTATGGTCAGGTGCAGGTTATTCCTGTATCAAACAAAGACACATTTGAGTGAAACTTTGTTATTATTAGGCTGCTGTTTTATTTAAATGTTGATTACTCTTGGTAATAGGATAGGCTCCACTGACAGAATATGTTAACAGGTTTATGAAAATGGGTTTTGGGAGATAGAAGTCGATAAAACAAATATTTTTGCAGTGCTGATGAACCAACCACTTTGTTTATTCTCATTTTTAATTGACACTGTTGACAAAAAAATTAATTAAAAAGGTAGGTTTATGCTTTAATGAAGTAAACACCCATGTCTATTCTTGTGTTATGAATGTTAATAGCTTGGGTTGATCTGGTTTTCATTGCTTACTCGGATTACGCTTAAAATGCTTCCCCTAAAGGCTAAATGCTACAGGCAAATATGTGTGGCACTTTTTTAAAAATCACAGCGTGGTGAATCTTATGTGAATATTATTTTGCCAAGACTTTTTAATCTGGCAATACACCACTTTTCTCTACCCATCCCAGATTACTTCCAACCACCTAAAATACAGTCAGATTTCCTATCAAACGTTTTTAAATGATTTTATTTTTGGGCGATTGCTATCTCCACCACAGAATCCACATATACTTTGCCTCCCCAAATACCAGTCTCCCCATGACACCGCTCCCCAGTCAGCTCTTTACCTCTCACACTAAAAGTCCAACAATGTCACTTTTAGTACCGGTAGATGCATTTCTTGTGATCTTATATTTGACGTGTACATTTTTTAAACTCAGAATTAGGCCTACATCGCCACTTTGCACGTTAGAAGTCTTTGAACTGTGCAATCTGAATGAATGATGTATATTATATAACAGTTAGGGTCCGAGGTAAAGTATGGCATTGTTAAGTGTGATGTCACTTCCGGGTCAAAGCAGCAGCAGCTGGTTTTGTTTCACTTTTGACATCATGGCTACGTTCACACTGCAGGTCATTTCCGATGTTTTGGCCCGTATGTGACCTGTATCCCATGTTTTCAGGGCAGTGTGAACTATTATTTGTTCAAATCCGACTTTCGTATGTGGTAATAAATCCGATATGTATCCGTACTTTTAGAATGAGACTGCGATCCGAATGTAAACTGAACTTCAATAGGCAACATTTCCGGGATAAACATAACAATTCTGAGTCAAAGTGGAGAGAAATGGCAGATGAAGGAGCCGAAAATTGTCAGTGGAAGAAGTTTGTGAACTCATCAATATATGAGCTGACAAATCAATTCAGGTAAAAATAGAGGGTTTGTATCGTATACAAGCGATATTTGAGGAGATTGGAAAAGGAGTTGGCCGAGCGCGGGATTAAGCGCTCCTGACTGCAATGCCAGTTGAAATAAAAAGCCTTTGTGTAAAACGACAGGGTAATTTGCCTTTTTTATTCTTCTACGTGTGCCGTTGTGTTCTTTTGTGTGCATGCAGGCCACATCACACAAACAGCAGTTGCATTTTTTTGTAATAGATCCACATTATCACATCCGATTTAAACAAAACATCCGAATTGTGACTCATACCTTGCAGTGTGAACGGGGACTATGTTACTGTGAACTGTTCAAATAGATCAGCAATCAATATAAACAGATCAGACAAGCTTTCCTTTCATCTATTTAAAAGTGATAAGAATAAAGAAAGAAGTGGCTTGGTGATAAAGTGAGGTGACGATAGGCTAACTGCTGTTTTGTCTGTGGTGATGTTAAACACGTGCTCTTTACACTTGAAACAAAGGCTTGGAAATAGAGGTGTTGTGTGTATGGAAACTGTTATATAAAATGGCTAATCAGGCAAATGAGCTGTCTGTAAATGAGATGCATATGTTTACCTACCATCTTAAAAGAGGAAAAACAGAGCTAGTGCATTATAAACTGTTTGCAGCGGTCCAGAGTTATGGCTAACTTACTTCACTACAAGCATCCTCATTATTCACAGAGAAGGGTTTAAAATGTCCTTGTCACATCTTTCGGAGCAGAATTTACCATCCCAGTAAAGCAAATTACCAGTATTCTGACGACACACTTGAAATTTTAAATATTTGAAATGTATTTCTGGAAAGGCACAATAGAAAAGACAATATACAAAATGTGCACTTACAATACACAACACACAGACAAGACAAACTTGTGCCGTAACCCTCCCGTAGTGATGTTCATGTTGGACGTTGCACGTTTGCCTCACTACAGCGGAAGCTTCCCCTGAGTGTACCCACCCGCAGTAGCAGTGTGGGCAGCCGCACTGTGCAGCGCAGATTGGTTCGCATGTTAAGGACTCTTAATTATTGCTGTAGAACCTTGTATTGAAATTGTGTTATGTTGAAAACAAAATATATAAGGTGACATGGAAAGTCAGTCGTGGTCCACAGGTATCATGCACACCTTTTGGTTTTTCAATTTAAGTCTTTGTTAAATTTTTAGAAACATTTCTCTTCAGATAATAATTTTTTTCAGTAATAGGAATAGAATCAGTTGTAATCTTCTGGACACTGTTTTAGTAAAAACATTCTCCCTCTCAAGAGTCTTTCTCAATCTGCGGATCTACTCTCAGAACTCACAATAGCCTGTCAGTTTTCTATAATTGTTTATACTGTAAGTTTTACTTGAAACTAATCCTCTTTTGTTATCCTAACAGCTTTGTAATGGGCCATTGAAATCCTATTGTTAGCCGGCCACAGCTAATAATGATCATCTTAATAATAAGTAACCCGTGCAGGTTGTGTAAACCAGGAAACACAAATCTGCTTTTACTAAGTATCTGCCCTGGGACAAAACAGACTTTATGTTAATGCATAAGATGCTTTAAGTAAGTAAGTAAGTCAACTTTATTTGTGTAGGGCGTTGCACAGACAGTAAAAAATATGATTCAAATTACAATAACATTTTATCTCGATTCGGGCCAAGTTGTGTTTTTTGACATAAACAAGCTTACCAAACCAAAATAAATAAAGTATGATAATAAAAAAAAAAAAAAGAGAATAGAATAGACATTATTTAAATACTCACTTCTTGAGGTTTGATCAACTGCTCACCCCTCCCCCTGCACAGCTGCATGCTCCCTCTTCCACAGCCGGACAATGCCCCTCACCCGTTCCTCTTCACACCTCTGCTTCGGCCCATCAGCTCCCCACTTCACCTGGACTCACCCATCCCTCCAGCACACAGTCCCCCTGCCAACCACTGACTGTCTCAACAGTCAGTGTTGTGCCTGAACGCGTTCATAATTTTGGTGAACGTGAACTGAACGAAAGGTATTACTGCTGACGAATGAAACTGTGAACGCGTTCATTCTGGTGTCTGTGAACGGCAAAATTCGTTATTTTTATTTTCGTTCAATAAGGTGTCAGATTTCTAGAGACTTCCAGGCGAAAAACACACCGTTAAGTTGCCCAAAAAGAGCCCATGTCTGGCAAGTGTGAACTCTGAAGTTGTAGATGCCAATAGCGCAGACAGACAGATTTTGCGTGTCGCACCGCACTGCGCATGCGCATCAAAACAAAAAGCAGCATTGACGCGACCGCAGTGTGTGTCAACAGAGCAGGAACGATTCGCCCTGCTATGACCAGTGTGTTTTATGATAAGGTCGGTGAGGATGGGAACAATCTAACATTTTTGTGCAAACTTTGCCCAGCAAGTTTTCCCTCATGTTTTTGAGAATATACTGTAGGGTTGAAAGCTGCTGCTGCTGCTAGTACTACTACTACTACTACTACTACTACTACTACTACTACTACTACTACTACTACTACTACTACTACTACTACTACTACTACTACCACTACTACTGCTACTACTGCTGCCACTGCTACTGCTACTGCTACTGCTACTGCTACTGCTACTGCTACTGCTGCTGTACTGCTACTACTAGTGTGGGCTGAATGGACAGCAACAAATGGGGAAGTCTGTCCCTTTAATGTGAATGTAAATCCTGGGGAAGGATTCAAAATTGGATATGAAGATGAAATCTGACACATATTTTCAACATTAAACTAATCAAATAATTGCTGCCTGTAGTTGTATATGGGCTGTGGAAATAATTTAGAATAATTATTGCATAATATTGAAAAAAATAACTAGTTAATTTTTTGGAGCTGTGAACTTAGTTATTTTTTTAAAATTATGAACTATGAACTGAACTAGTTCATTTTAAAATGTATGAACTGAACTAGTTCATGTAGAAAGTTAACTTTCCCAACACTATCAACAGCACAGGTGAGGAGTGAGCTGAAGAGGATTAAAGTGAGGAAGGCAGCAGGACCTGAGGGCATCAGCCCCAGGCTCCTTAAGTCCTGCGCAGATGAACTGTGTGGAGTTGTGGAGCATGTCTTCAACATGAGCCTGAAGCTGAGGGTGGTACCACAGGTCTGGAAGACCTCCTGTCTGGTACCTGTGCCTAAGACACCGCGCGCCAAAGACCTCAACAGCTTCAGGCCGGTGGCTCTCACGTCCCACCTGATGAAGACACTGGAGCGGCTGGTCCTGGACCACCTCCGCTCCACCGTGCGCTCAGCCGTGGACCCGCTGCAGTTTGCATATCGGTCTGGCATCGGAGTGGAGGACGCCGTCATCTCCCTGCTGCACCGCTCTCTCTCTCACCTGGAAAAGCCTGGCAGCTCTATGAGGATTCTGTTCTTCGATCGTCCAGCGCCTTCAACACCATCCAGCCGCTGCTCCTGAGGGACAAGCTGGAGACGGCTGGTGTGAAGTATGTAGTATCTGGCAGAGTGGATCGTGGACTACCTCACAGACCGACCCCAGTTTGTGAGAGGACTGTGTGTCTGACACTAAGACCTGCAGTGTTGGGGCGCCCCAGGGCACTGTCCTCGCGCCCTTTCTCTTCACCCTCTATACTGCAGACTTCAGACACGACACAGACAGCTGTGTCCTGCAGAAGTTCTCTGATGACTCTGCCATCATCGGACTCATCACGGACGACGATGATGCGGAGTACAGAGGACTGAAGCAGGACTTTGTGGACTGGTGTCAGCGGAACCACCTCCTCATCAACGCGGGGAAGACCAAGGAGATGGTGGTGGAATTCCGCAGACGCCACCCCACTGCCCCCTCACCAGTGAACATCCAGGGATGGGACATTGAGAGAGTGGACTATAAGTACCTGGGTGTTCATCTGAACCACAAACTGGACTGGACTCATAACACAGACGCACTGTACAGGAAGAGCCAGAGTCGGCTCTACCTCCTGAGGAGACTCAGGTCTTTTGGAGTGGCAGAGCCACTCCTGAAGACCTTCTACGACTCTGTGGTGGCATCAGCCCTCCTGTACGGTGTGGCCTGCTGGAGCAGCAGCATCACAGAGAGGGAGAGGAAGAGGCTGGAGAGAGTCATCAAGAAGTCCAGCTCCGTCCTGGGCTGTGCTCTGGACTCGGTGCAGGAGGTGGGGGACAGGAGGGTCCTGGCTAAATTCACATCTATGCTGGACCATGAGTGTCGCCCCCTGCAGGACACTTTGTCCGCTTTGGAGAACAGCTTCAGTGACAGACTGATCCACCCTCGCTGTGTGAAGGAAAGGTCAGACTGTATAACAAACACTGCTAGCCCCGAAAACACGTGCAGTACTGATTTAACCATATGCAATACTGTCATATTCATGTGCAATACTGAATAAACCATATGCAATATCGTCATATTCATATGGAATTACTGTCGTGCCATTTTCATGTGCATACAACTCAGGTAAATAAAAGTGTTTTATTTTGTTTACCTCTTACTATTAGTATTATTTAGTCTTATGGTAGCTATTTTTACTTTATTTTATTTTATTGTTACTATTGTATTATCTTATTTTTATCTGTATCTTTTTCCCCCCCTCCATTCCCTATTAAGATAGCAGAGGAGTTTTGTTAATAAGAGTTTTTTGTTTTGTTCATAAGAGTTCTTCTATTAAGTTCTTCTATTTTTTTTTTTTTTTTTTTTTAAACTTCCTGTCCTTCCCCCTGTATCTACTGCGTTGTAACAACAACATTTTCCCATGTGTGGACATTAAAGGATTATCTTATCTTATCTTATTTGATATAATAATGCTAAACTACCGTATTTTCCGGACTATAAGTCGCACCGGAGTATAAGTCACACCAGCCAAAAAAATGCATATGAAAAAAACATATATAAATTGCACCGGAGTATGAAATAAGGTTGCAAGTGTGAAACTAACAAATAATATCACCTATAAGTAGCTCCGGACTGTAAGTATATAAGTATAAGGATAAATAAGTCACACCCCGGCCAAAACTATGAAAAAAAGGTTCAACTTATAGTCCGGAAAATACGGTATACAGTATTACAGTTTCTTGCACCAATCACAAAAAACAGCATCATTTTCAGGTTAATCCGCATCTTTCTTTATTTAAAATTTAAAAAAAAAGTGTTTACTCCAAAACAATATTACTTTAATTACAAAACTTAATAATTACAGTATGTAATAATAAATATATTTAATTTTATTTGTAATGCACTTTACATTCCAATGCAATCTCAAAGTGCTAACAGAGGCTAAAAACAACATGCAAGTTACAGTTAAACAAGTTAAAACAATAAAGCATACACACACAGATAAAACATGAGAATTTTAAAAGGCTTTTTTAAATAAAAATGTCTGTAGGCCTTTTTAAAATGTCTCCACACTCTGTGGGGTCCTCAGGATCTCTGGAAGGGCGTTCCAGAGCCGTGGGGCGACTGCCTGGAAGGCCCTGTCTCCCATGGTGGAGAGCTTGGCTCTGGGCTGGTGCAGGCGGTGGGTGGACATGGTTGAGCGGAGGGTTCTTGGGGCGGTGTGTGGTGTGAGGAGGTCACTGAGGTAGGCAGGGGCAATTCCATGTGTGCACTGGTGGGTGAGGAGACAGAGTTTATATTGAATTCTTTGTTGAATGGGCAGCCAATGAAGGGACCTGACGACTGGAGTTATGTGGTCATATTTGCGCCTCCTCGTCAGGATCTGGGCAGCACAGTTCTGGATGTGCTGCAGCTTTTATAAAGTTTTACCAGGGATCCCGACGAGGAGGGCATTGCAGTAGTCCAATCTGGAGGAGACAAAGGCATGGATTAACTTCTCGGCATTTGGTTGGGAGAGGGAGGGGCGGAGTTTTGCAATGTTTTTAAGGTGGAGGAAAGAGACCTTGCAGAGGTGACGGATATGGGAGTCGAAAGTGAGATGTGAATCAAATCTGACACCAAATGTAAATTCAACAGTAGACAACAGGCCTTATTCTGGTCCGATCTCAGACCTAAAACTGAAATTTCAGTCCGTATTGCTTACGTCTACAACAACAGCCGTAATAAAGTTGTCATAGCTCCATGGTTTGTTTGACTGTCCACATTATGCAGCCAAAACCAACCACTTTGCCGCAGTCTGAAGTGAATACGTCCGACATATTTGTAAAATCCAAATCAGGCATCCAAACAGTGTTATAATCTGACTTTTCTAGACAAATTACAGATCAGATAGATACCTATTTGTTGTCACTGCCATTTGAAGTACCGCAGTAACAGTTTTAGATTTTTTTTGCCCATTTTTGTTTAATTTTATGAATTAAAAACAACACACAAGAGAGAGAGACCAGAGAGACAGGATCAGAGAAAAAACAAGTTGGGTAAAACTGAAAATGCCATCCATCCATCCTTCTTCTTCCGCATTATCCGGGGCCGGATTGCTGGGGTAGCAGTCTAAGCAGGGACTACCAGACTTCCTCTCCCAAGACACCTCCTCCAACTCCTTCGTAGGAGCTCTTCCCTCCGAGCTCCCCCGTGTGGCCGAGCCCCTCGTCCTATCTCTAAGGGAGCGCCCAGCCACACGGCGGAGGAAACTCATTTCAACCGCTTGTATCCGCAATCTTGTCCTTTCAGTCATTACCCAAAGCTCATGACCATAGGTGAGGGTAGGAACGTAGATTGACCGGTAAATTGAGAGCTTTCGACTCAGCTCCTTCTTTACCACAACAGTCCGATGCAGCGACTGCATCACTGCATCATCGATCCGCCTGTCAATCTCACGCTCCATCCTTCCCTCACTCGTGAACAAGACCGCGAGATACTTTAACTCCTCCACTTGGGGCAAGGACTCCCCACCCACCTGGAGAGGGCAAGCCACCTTTTTCCGGTCGAGAAACATGGCCTCGGATTTAGAGGTGCTGATTCTCATCCCAGCCGCTTCACACTCGGCTGCAAACCGTTCCAGTGCATGTTGCAGGTTCGGGTTTGATGGCGCTATCAGGACTGCAAACAGCAGAGATGAGATCCTGTGGTCCCCAAACCGGACACCCTCCGACCCCTGACTGCGCCTAGATATTCTGTCCATAAAAACTATAAACAGAACTGGTGACAAAGGGCAGCCCTGGCGGAGTCCAACATGCACTGGGAACAGGTCTGACTTACTGCCGGCAATGCGAACACAGCTCCTACTCCAGTCATACAGGGACCGGACAGCCCTGAGCAAAGGGCCCCGGACCCGTACTCCCGGAGCCCCCCCCCCCCAAAGGACACCCCGAGGGACATGGTCGAAAGCCTTCTCCAGATCCACAAAGCACATGTGGACTGGTTAGGCAAACTCCCATGAATCCTCGAGCACCCGATGGAGGGTATAGAGCTGGTCCAGTGTTCCACGACTGGGACGAAAACCACTCTGCTCCTCCTGAATCCGAGGTTCAACTATCGGTCGGATTCTCCTCTCCAGTACCCTGGAATAGAACTTGCCGGGGAGGCTGAGGAGTGTGATCCCTCTGTAGTTGGAACACACCCTCCAGTCCCCTTTCTTGAACAGAGGGTGTGCCAGTCCAGAGGCACGGTCCCCGACCGCCACGCAATGTTGCAGAGACGTGTCAACCAAGACAGTCCTACAACATCCAGATACTTTAGGTACTCAGGGCGGATCTCATCCACACCCAAAGCCCTGCCACCGAGGAGTTTGCGAACAACCTCAGTAACTTCAGCTTGGGGGTTGGACGAGCCAACCTCTGAGTCCCTGGTCTCTCCTTCCTCTTTGGAAGATGCGATGGTGAGATTAAGGAGATCCTCAAAGTATTAGTCGAGGTCAGCAGGTCTCCACCCGCACCGTAAATGGTGTTGGTGAAGCACTGCTTCCCCCACCTGAGGCGCCGGACGGTTTGCTGCTAACCGATAGTCCTCCTCCATGGCCTCCCCGAACTCCTCCCAGCCCCGGGTTTTTGCCTCTGCGACAGAACAATCTGCAGCCCGCTTGGCCTGCTGATACCTGTCAATGACCTCAGGAGACCTACAAGCCAGAGTGGCCTGATAGGCCTCCTTCTTTAGTCTGACGGCATCCCTTACTTCCGGTGTCCACCACCGGGTTCGGGGGTTACCGCCACGACAGGCACCGGAAACCTTGCGACCACAGCTCCGAGCAGCCGCATCAACAATGGAGGCGGAGAACATGGTCCACTCGGATTCAATGTCCCCAGCCTCCCCCGGGATATGGGAGAAGCTCTCCCGGAGATGCGAATTGAATACCCTACTGACAGAGGGCTCTGCAAGACGTTCCCAACAGACCCTCACAATGCGCTTGGGCCTGCCAAGTCTGTCCGGCTTCCTCTTCCGCCAGTGGATCCAACTCACCACCAGGTGATGATCGGTTGACAACTCTGCCTCTCTTCACCCGAGTGTCCAAGACACGCGGCTGGAAGTCAGATGACACGACAACAAAGTCGATCATTGACCTCCTGTCTAGGGTGTCCTGGTGCCACGTGCACTGATGGACACCCTTGTGCTTGAACATGGTGTTCGTTATGGACAATCCGTGGCTAGCACAGAAGTCCAATAACTGAACACCGCTCGGGTTCAGATCGGGGAAGCCGTTCTTCCCGATTACCCCTCTCCAGTGGGCGTCTAAGTCCCCCAGTAGAACAACGGAGTACCCGGTCGGTGCACTGTCCAGTACCCCTCCCAGGGACTCCAAGAAGGCCGGGTACTCTGCACTGCTGTTCGGCCCGTAGGCCGACACAACAGCGAGAGACCTGTCCCCCACCCGAAGGCGAAGGGACGCGACTCTCTCCTCCACCGGGGTCAACTCCAACACGTGGCGGCTGAGCTGAGGGGCTATAAGCCCACACCAGCCCGCCGCCTCTCCCCGCGGGCAACACCAGAGAAGTGGAGCGTCCAGCCCCTCTCGAGGAGATGGGTTCGTGGAGGCCCCTGCCATCGACTGCGGCCCAGATCACTCTACACCGGCCCCTTATGGAACCTCCTGCGGGTGGTGGGCCCACGGGAGGGCGGCTCCACGGGAGGGCGGCCCCACGTCGCTCTTTCGGGCTGTGCCCGGCCGGGCCCTGTGGGGAAAGACCCGGCCAACAGGCGCTCGCCGTCGAGCACCCACCCCAGGCCTGGCTCCAGGATGGGGCCCCGGTGACGCCAATCCGGGTGACGTAACGTGAAAATACGAATGTAGGAAAAATAAGTTATCCAAAGAAAAAAAGGTTAAGGCACACAAGGTCCAAGTTCAATTTAGTCCAATCCCTGTAAAATGTGTCCATTTCCAAGTTGAGTCCGTTTTTTTTTTTCAGTTTTGATGTCAGCACAGTCGTAATCTTCGGCGCAGTTTTTGTCATCCATTTTTTCCCTCAGCCATGTTACAAATGTATCTAGCACATATCTTATCACATTCTTCCAACCCAATTCCGTACAAACATGAGATTTTTTGTGGCCCTCTATTGTGAAGTACATACATTTTCCCACCGTCAAGACAAAATTATCCTCTTTTTCCCAATTTTATTTGAATATATTAAGTAGATTGTCAGTCCAAATCTTTAATGCATTTATATACTTATTCCCCTTGAAAGTTCTGATTTATGTGTCTTAATAAAGATTTCAGTCAGAGGGTTATAATAACCGTTGCTTTGTTTTATTTCTTGATTATAATAGCTTCTTATTTGTAAATCCCAGTAAAATTCTTGTTTCTCCAAGCCAAAGGATTCCTTCAACGTATCAAAGCTTTTCATTTGATTTTCTTTTCAATTTGTTAAAAAACCTTTATGCCTTTTGTCATCAAAATCTTAAATCTCAGGTCGGTGCTGCCACAACAAACATTTTATGACATTTTCATCAAAGCTTCCTCATCCACAAGCCCTCTGTACCAGAGAAGCCCTCACGACAGACTGTGTGTGCGGGTGAGTGACCGACTGATCCTAAAATATAACACCCGGACAGTTGGAAATTAGGCTTGGTAAAACTGTACCCAGCCAAGTAGGCTAACGTTTATTAGTGCATGGCCACAAAATAATATATATCATTTTTATAGACTATTAAAAAGTTTTTGTGGATTATTGATTGTATTTTGTAGGATGAAAGTGTCTTCATTTGCTAGACAGAGTTGTGTAGCGTGGACTCTCTCACTTCAGTCGTGTAATGTGGACACTCCATCTAAATCTTTCACAACTGGAAAAGTCGTGTAGTGAGTCCCCAGCTTCACTCTGACTTCCACTGTGCTCATCCTGAAAAACAGTCTGGTTTCAGAACGTGTTAAGTTGCTGAAGGCAAAGAGATATGAGATGGAGATGGATGAAGTGGATAACAGAGAGATGCATCTCCCTTTGAATATCTGTTTTAGTATTCCTTCATCTGGACTCACATCCACATATCGTCCTGGAGACAGTCTCTCTGATAGAATTTAGGAGAGAGTTTGAGAGCTCAAAAAAGACCAAATCTTTGTGACACACTTTGTGACTCTGACCTGATCCTGGTGTGGAATGTTGTCTGTCAATTTCACTTTACATCCAGCCTTTGCAAGACCACACAATCCAAACATCGACATGCATGCATACAATTCGAAAGTTTTAAGTTGTGAAAAGTGTATGTAACCATGTCATATCCAAGAAGCAGGCATGTAAGTCAATAGCTTGAGGAAATAACCATTTATTTGCGTTGTTCGAGAGTGAAAAGATAAAATCAAAATTAAATTCCTGACTGACATTTTATTTCCTAATTCCTTTTGAAAATCAACTATTTCAAGAATCTATTTGAATTATAATGATCATGGCCTCTAGTATTTCTTAAATCTAAATATTTCCTTTCAGCTATTATTTTTTTTGTTTTAGATTCAACACTTGTAAATAGCACAGTGTGATATGAATAATGCTTTGAAATTTCAGTTTTTTTAGTCAGCATAGCTCATCTATCTGGACAAACAGGTCAAGTCTAGTTTTAAGATGCAGGAGAGAGTGAGTCCACAATTCTACGGACATCATTAATAAACATTTTTGCAAGGTGTTTGAGGCATCTTGAAAAGCCTGGCATGGTTGACACTGTGTAGCAAAACGCAACAGCTCGGTCGCTTTGAACGTTATGCACAGTGAATTAAACCGATTTGATATTTTTAGATCTTTGGATGCACCATGCATCCTTTATTTCCTCATGCCTGGACTACTGCAATGCACTTTACATTGGGATAACCAAAATGCACTTTAACATTTGCAATTAATCCAGAACGTTGCCTTTTAACAGGAAGCTAAAAGCATAAGTACATTAACTAAATCCTTCCTGTTAATTTGAGCAATAATTTCAAAGCCGCACATTTTCTATGGTTAACTCCAAACACTGGAATGCTTTTCTCTCTTCATCCAAATGACCCTCACAGTTATTCTTTTTACACTGATCCATCCACCGACGAAAAAATTGGTACACGGTTACAATTTAGATCCACACTCAGAGGTAATAGAAATGGCAATAACTGAATCCAGTAATACTGGTACATATTAACTAAATAATCACTCAAGACCTTATTGCCATTATAAAAAAAAAACATTGAGTCATATTACTCACAGGCTAAAAGGCCACAAATCAAAGACATTTGTCATCCTGTTCTGCTGTTACCGACGATGGCAATATCTGTGTGTGTGTGTGTGTGTGTGTCCTTGGATCACCCGTGTTACTGTGCTGATTTGTCCCAGGAAAGTTGCTGAGATGAAGGGACTACAACGAAGCAGAAAGGAGCAGGAGAGAGAGGAGTGGGCTGAGAACGCTTTTCTATTGTCAGCAGAAACATTGTTTTATGGATGCGGTGTTTACAGTACACTGGCTGCCACATTGTGCACGTGTGTGTGCGTGTGTGTGTGTGTGCGTGTGTGTGTGAAGGGAGCAGGACTTCCATCTGTTCTCCTATGGCCTTACCTGTCCAGGGGGAGGAATTGGGGCTGTCACAATAGAGGGGTATATGTGTGTAAGTACATGTATGTGTGATGTTGTGAGATGTATTAGCCAGCTCCGTGGACACTTTGACTGTTTGTTCTTAGCCTGCCTGCAGGGCTTATGCATTCTACATGAGGCAATCGCGCTTTATGTGTCAAACCCATTTGTTTGCCCAAATGCTCTGAAAGCAACAGTGCTCTACAGAGCCTTTGTATGTGTAGCATTCACAAATGCACTTGTGTCAAATATATGTGAACATGCCATGTACACGTCACTCATTCAACTGTAAGGGTAACTCAGCCACTACTAAGCTATGACCTTTTATGCTTTTGTCTGCTACATACTGTAGTTATAATCTGACACCTGTGCATCATTAGTTTATATGTCGAACATTTAAATCACACTATTGATCTTCTGCCTGTTCCATCACAGCAAAATGCTGCAAGACCATGCTGCCAGTACCGGATGTTGGTGGATTTGTGCCGAATTCCTCTGCAATCCTATGTTCATCACTGATCATGAAAATACTCTAAACAAAACCAGGAAGTGGATCATGCAGAATAAAAAATAAACGCCTGTGCGGGGTTCAATAATGGACAAATGACACTCAAAAAGAGAAAAATTGAGCAGCGGCAGATCACGTCTGTTTAATTATAATTCATTATGTTGTGAAAATATGTCAGTTTCCAGTGATTAATAAAAAATATATATTATGTTTTAAAGCTAGATGGAACCAAACAATAAAAAGTACACTTAAGTTAATTTGAATGTAAATGTGAGTGGACTACACGTAAATGTGACAATGCCATACCCTTCAGAGGTTGTATAACAGCAAATATATTTCCGCATTCCGCCTGGCTCATACTCGTCTCTAGTCTCATCCTGAAGTGAAAGAACTTTGTCTGTGCTTCGACACCTCGTCTACAGCTCCCACTGAGCCCGTACACGTGGGGTGGGTTGTGGAGGGGATCTGTAAAAGCCTAAGAATAAATCCCAGTAACGTTTAGGTTTGGCGGATCAAGCAGATCTGACCCACCTAAATGCAGCACCTTTACTGTCAGGGGGAGATATTTCGAGTGACAAAAATGCATTATGTATGTGAATCACACCAGCTGAGAGTTAGATGCTTTGGCTTTCTTAGTGTAAGTAAATATACACATTATTATGTTATAACAACATGATAATGTGTTTCAAATGTAAATAAGTAATATGCGCTTTTTTTAAAAGGGTAAAATACTTTTTGCCATAAGCTCAGGCAATGTAGTAACTCAAGCTGCTTTTCCACTGGCCCTGGTCCTCCAGACCAGTTCGCTTTGGAGCGTCTTGAGCCACTTAATGACAGATTGCAATTCCACAGCAATTTCCCGGCTTGCAGGGGACTGCTACCTGCTTACGTCACTCAAACATAACCAATGTTTTCTTAATAAATCAAATCCTAATTGTACCTGAATTATTGTTCATCTTCATAAGGCGGATTTAGACAATTCAGTAATAAAACAAAATATGTGGCTGTGAGATGTGGCTAAATCTGGAGTAAACAAAACACAACTTCCGCATTCTCCTCAGCTTTTTCTGCATTTATTTAACTTCTGGATGCCACGGCCTCACGTTTCTTCATGTAATGCTTTGGTTTTTTTGCTAAGTTTGTTTTGTCTGTCCGCAAAGCAAATAAAGTTATCACCAGAAATACAGCAATTTGTTACTAGCCCAAGTCAGTGTTTTTGCAGTTTTGTTGTCACCTGTGTCTGCGTTCTATTTTGTTTTTTCTTGTCCTATCATCTTGTTTTAAACCGCTCTGCCAGCACCTCCTGGAAGCTAGTACCTTACATAGCCCCCTTGGAACTCCCTAAAATGGATACCGCTCTGCCCCGTACCGCTCTGCTCCGCCCTGTACCACTTTTATTGTCTCTCCATTATGAAAAAGTATTGTTGTGTTTGCTCAGCCCTTTTGCACTCTGGTCTTCTATCCATGCATTTCAGGCAAATTGTTCCTTCCTGATTTGAAGATTTTGTGAAGACCTTTCCAGATTCAAAAGATATAATATTTTGATCTGAAGCGCGCTGTTGCTATGATAACTTTCCTTTGCTGCCGTGCCACATATTTCAAATCAGGAAGGAATCCTTATGCCTGAAACCCACGGATTGTATCAGGAGGACTGTCATTAGATGTCATAGATGTTAACTCCGCCCCCTAATCAAACATATAATTTTCCTCCTTTCACTACATGGTCCCTTACTTTTCTGTCATTTTCAAGCTTGTGCAAAGAGGAGAGCAAGACTTGAGTCAGGGGTGAGTTAAACAGGAAAAGGGAAAAGCCACTCCTTCTTCTGTACCATTTGTTGGTAGTTTTCAAAGTAATCTATTACTTTTCTACTTGGAAACTCAAGACTTCAAGCCAAAGTGTGTGTTTGAAAATATTCATGCTCTTCAGATGGCTCTGTGTGTTTAGGTAAAGTGTGTTGTGGGAGTTGTGAAAAAGTTTCCCCAAAAGCAACAGTACACCAATGTTCTGTTTCTGCCCGAGTTCAATATAGGGCGTTTGTAATGGAGCTGTTCCACCTGGCTTTTCATCTCCACTGTTTTCAATCCAGTGTGTAAGTGACCTGAAATATATCTTCTGTATTATGACGAATGAGGGATTACACCGACATCTTCTGTATTCTCAAATTGTCTGAGCTAGTGATTTATGGGCCTTGTCCATACGTAAAGATATGAATAAAACCCACAAGGGTGAATCTACACTAAAATGCAAGCATCAACAACCGGATTTGGTTCCTTTTCTTTATAGTTACTATAAAAAAGTAACCAAAGCCGGTATTAAATAAACAATCAATCACAGTTCATTGTTTAAACTCACTGCATTTCGGAACGCAAACACACACATTTATTATTACTTTTTTAAATCTGTGACTTATCGATAGTTGACTGGGTTTTGTGATTCATGGTGGCTGTCTTCTGATTTAATGGACTGTGTTTAAAGGTAGGGTATTTAGAATTTGCTATTTTTGCCTCACAGCAAGAAGGTCGCGAGTTCGACTCCCGGGAGTTTGCATGTTTCTCCTGTGTCTGTCAACTCAATACATGAATGTACAAATCCTCCATCCCCCCCGCACTGCACTCGAGACCACTGCTCCTGACAAGTTGCCACATCAGCAATAAAGGAATAAAGGAGGAGCAGAGGATACATTTCTCTAAAGGGACAATAAAGTGTACCATAAGCTTAAATTGTAGTTTAAATTGTATAAACATGACCTATCAATGACCTCCAGGTATGAGATAAATATGTTCAAATCATAAATATTGATTTTGTTGGTTACAAGTGTAAGGTTGATTATTCTTAATTACAAACACTTTGGACATGATGCGTAGGTTGTTGAAGCTGACTGAGCCTCACGAGTGTCTCATTTGACTCGCCGCCGCAGGTTAGCCGTCACCCCGATCCCATTTGATGCTGGACTTGCACAAATGAGTGATGTTTTAGAGTTGTTCTGACACTGGTCTTTGATGTGAGCAATTGGAAAAGGGGCATCTTATCTCTATGTGAATGTAAAAGCAGAGAGTTCTGTGGAGGCGATGTAATGTCAGGAAGATGAATGAGCGCGATGACACAATCTATATGTAAATCGATTTGTGGCCTGTTCTGACAAGAAGTGGGACGGTTTTTGTTTTTTTCAAAGACAGGTTGACAAATCAAGCTTGGTCGTAGTTTTTAGTGTGCTGACAAAAGGTAGTGTTAGGGGAGAAGAGAGTTCCCAAATAACAGGTATGAATATACAAAGGATGACAGTATAATTTCTTATTTGGATTACTATATAAGTTTCTGACCAATTGCACGGTCAAAACAAATTGTGACATTTATTTCCTACATGATGGATTGGGTGGACACACCTAAACTAAAAACAACAAATTATGGGACAATCCATCGATCTTAAACTACTATGAACGAATGACATGGGCTGAAACCAAAGCAAGAATAACATTTTTGTCAATGTGTGTAATTTGTTAGCTTGATTGAATGTGCACATGAGCTTTAGGTTAGACCACACGTATGTCACCAAAATCTAATGAACATGATTATATTTAAGATTTAACAACATGTTTCTAAGTTGTTGATGATTATAATAGTTCATGGATTGGACATGAGCAGGTTGGGGTCATTCAAAAATGGTTTGCAAACAAACTGTAAACAAGGGACAACATCCATATACATATACATCCATATTACAATGAAGTTATTATTTGATGGATAATGATAGCCATGAACCTTTAAAAACCTTTATTTTATCAATTGACTGTTTAAACTGTCTGAGAATTTTTTGATAAAATGTCACTTATAGATGACATAGACAGAGGTATTACATTTTAGAACTCCTGTTATTTTCAACTTTTTTGTTGAAATGTAACTTGCCTAAAAAACTATGATAAATATTTACCTCTGTGATTATCCCATCAAACCAATTCAAACCCAACTCGATTGAGAAACTTGCCTTCCCCCAATTACCTGTATGCCTTACTAGGGTCCTCAGCCTTACTCTCAGGAGGAGTTGTTGTGTTTTATTTTAAGCTGTAAAGCTATATTTAAAGGGCCACATATGTATAAGCCAAAACAACAGAAGACATGAGAATGGCTAGTTAATTAATTCTTCATAATGTATTTTTTATTTTTTGTATTTATTTAATATGGACATAGCATTTGATGAACCAGATGCAATGTTTTAAGTGTTATAGCAAAATAAGCTGATTTTCAACACCTGTCCATAAGAGGCTTTTAGAATTAAAACAATACAAAATGTACAGACTATATACAATACATCTAATTTTATACATCACCATGTGCACAGTTCTGTCCTGATTTCAGCCACAGTTTCAAACATCTAATAAAGGTGCTCATGTCGTCTGCAGTTTTAAACGTGTCATTATTATTAAAACAATTATTATTATTTTCAGGGTATCTATAAGGTAAGGTGCATTTTATTGTCCTTGTTGGGAAATGATGTCCTTTACATCACGAATCCCTCAATGCCACTTGGTGTCACAGCACAGCGCCCAAGGACCCATCTTCTAGGCTTGGTCCGGACTGTTGTAGATTAAGGATTTTACCTATAGCGGATGAGGAAACCGACATGCCCAGAGGAAACCCACTCAGACACATGAAGAAACATGTAAATCCGCACAGAAAGCCACCTTGCCGCCAACCTATAGAAAATCAGCTTCTGTAGCAAATTTCCCTGACACATTACACATTCTTACCGATCCACTCAACCTCCCACGTCTCCTTCTCATAAATAATACACTGATTTACAACATAATGGTACGATGAAGACATTTTCAACTATACACTCTCAAGCCCCAGGTAGTTTTCCTTGAAGCAACGTTTTGGTCTGGGTCATGTAGGTTAGATCACTAATGACCTGTTCCTGCTTCAAATAGCTCACTGAGGCTTTGATGGAAACTTACCCATACATGTCAAAGCCTCTCCAAGCCCCATGACACTACAACACTATGGTCCCACTCTGCAACCCATTTTGCTATTCATTTACCATATGCAGGCTTTTCATGTCCACTGCATCTCCCACGATGCAGCAGTGACAAAGGCCACGGTCAGCAGATGCACACAGTACAACACACTGACCCAGATTGATTTGCTTCTATCAAAAGGTAGGTTTCCACATTCAATAAGCCTTTCATCTGCAGCACAATGACAGTAATAGCGGAATATTTTTTGTCTTCATTATGAGTCTTTTGAGGGGGTACAGCGGGTGAGAGTGCAAACAGCATGGACACTGATACGCATGGTCAAAATCTGCAGCCCAGCCTCGTCCGACCCGTTGCGCTGCCCTTTCATTTTTGCAGATCCAACACAAAGAGGAGTCCTCTAGCCAGATATGCTTTCATTTCAGCCTAGAAAACTGGATTTAAATTGAAGAAAAATCAATGGAGTGGCTACCTACATTTCATAAAATAAAATTATGAAATGTATGTAACTATTTCATGCAGTGCCTAGACCTAACCAACAGGACGGAGAGACTCTATATTTAGTAATAGATTTTATAGGTATTTTTTTCTCCTGACATGAAGAATAAAGTAAAGTATGAAATAATATCATTGGGGAAATGATTTGGTTACAGCATTGACTAGAATAGTATGGTGATTTCATTAGCATATATTATTGCCAGCTTCCTTCACTGGCATGCAAGTGAAGGAACTACAATCACAATTTAAGCTGGTTTGCCATTAGCGCTGGTCCTCATCATTCCTTCCACAGTGATACAGGTATGATTATCGCAATAAAATTTGGATGAAATGTTTGGATGAAATGATGAAAAAGTGCATGTGCAGCGCCTTTATTTTATTTTTCTTCATTTAGAGCGCATGGAATGAGAAGCATCGCGGCGGTTGCTTGACCAGCCATTCCCAACACATTTTGGCAAACTACTATCAAAACTGTGTGTGGATCTGGGGCTCGACCGCTGCGTTTCAATTTCTAGGGCGGAGTTTAGAGCAGAGACAGAACCAATCACATAAACCCAGAAGTGACACGCTTAACCGAATATTACGTAGCCCAGGTCAACAAGGCGTGTTCCGCGTTATCCGTCCCCGAATGCAGAAAATGTCTCCTGAATCGCGATGACGCCCTTTGTATAACCGCATCTAACGCACGTTCATCACGGCGAGTAGAGCGGACTTTCCTGATTGTTCAAATCGAAGCGAGAGCAGAAGTAAACACTCGGTCACGAGCCGGGTCACGAGCCGGGTCACGAGCCGGGTCACGAGCCGGGTCACGAGCCGGGTCCACCATCTTGAATGTTTTGGAACGGGGGGTGGAAAGCGCTACTTCCGTATCTCAGTGTGACGCATTAAAACCTCTGACTGGGATTGGATAGGTAAATGGATTACGACAATTTCATTGGCTCTGACTCCGATTCCAGACCCTTACGCATTCGAACAGAATGTGGGCGGGGCTGGCGTGTCAGGCAATCGCGGCGGCTGAGGAGAGGGACAAAGCAGATTGACTGATATAGACAAACCAGAAATGTTTGGGTTTATTTTACGCTCTTAAAAATATTACTGCGAAACTGCTTTGCACCAGCACCACGACAAAGAAGAGCGACTACGGGATTCTCACATTAAATCTAACAAGTTGTCTAAAACCACCACGCTGAGTGAAAACAGGTCGGACTTTGCGAGGATCGTCTTTTCTTTTAGTTCTTGATCAAACCAGAGAAGATCGTCGTGCTTTACGCAGTGAGAGGAGTTTGCTTGTGTGTTTGAGCCACGGCTGAGATGTTCTGTGCACCTCGTGTTTGTCTCTCGACACGTGCAGAGCGTGACTGTCTGACTCCTCTGCTAACTTTAATGAACTGTTTACACACACTGAGGGAATTGTAATAAGGACTGTAATAAGGACCCAAAAAAAAAAAACATTCATTAACATGTGGCAAGCTAAATTAATGTAAATCCAGCCTTTATGAAATGTTAATCTGACAAACCATATATAGATTATTTAACTTTTAAAAGCAGAGATATGTTGATGTTTTTTTGGCTTATGCACTATTGGTATATAAATATAGCTTTCATGTATGGCAGAAAGAGGTTGAAGTGAAATTAAAGTTAATTTGCACCAATAGATTTGTGCCTTTTTAAAGTATCTTGTCTAGCGTTGATTAAATAGTCCCTATATCCCTGCCAGAGTTGCTAGTGCCTAAACCTGCAAATTGAGGACACAAGGTTTACTTATTCTCAGAGTCCATTCATATTAAATAAGCCTAAAGGAAGTTTCTCATTATCATTGACACAGAGTCATTGTCAGCCATGATAAGAACCGTCCAAATTGAATCAGGGAAGTTAGGAAATAGCAAAAGGCGCTATTAAAAGTCCTTTAGCTCTCTGTTTATGAAGTTATGAAGGCAGTGTTTTTTCCCCATTTTATTCATGTTTGAGGCCTGTAAAAAGAAGCCTGAGAGTGCATGGCTACTTAATATGCTGCCGATTTGACCTAAGTTTGGATTTCACTGCGAAGACAACGAAGAGGTAAAATAAATGTTATATCTGTGAATAATATTAGCTGAATAGTATTTAGCTGCATAGAGACTCCTTTGAGCATTTCAGTCATCTTCTCTGAGTGTTAGCGATTGCATTAGCAGCGTCAGTATTTGGATGAATCCAGATCAGTCAACTTTCTACGAGTCAACAGTAGAAAGTCTGATGCACCCTAATTTTGTCACTTGAATTAAATCAATGAATTCCTTTCCTACCGACGCCCTCGTATCGCACAAGGGCACATCGCTACTACCGGTGTATACATTACCCTATTTTAACAATTCATGTGCATGTTTTTCAATTTTCCGACAAAGAAATATAGATTAACAAGTTCTGAAGAGGACATTAGAAAAAAAAAAGTGGGGAAAAAATAAAATATCTTAGGGGCAGTTCTCCATTTGCTTTCTGCCTGTGAACATTAAACATTATTCTGCTTGTCTTTACTGAACAATGATTGTTTCATTGTTTGATGTTCTAAGATTCTGTTGGTTAAATCAACAATGCCGTGCGCGAAGACTGCTATTGTCATTTTCAAGATATTTTCATGAGGTAAAGAGATATTATGTTGAGGGAACATGATTTTTCCCGGTTAAGGGATATTTATCATGAGTGAATGTGTCCGGCTGCACGTGGATCCTGGCATATGTGCTGCCACCTTAACAACTTGGCCACCGGGTAGCATGACAACAAACATTCTATGGCAGTTACTTTCCTCAGAATTCCATTGGTTTGAATGGGAGTTCTAGTAGTTTCAAAACTCTGGGAGTCCAAGTCCAGTCTTATGTACAATGTTGTGCTTAGGTAGAAGACATTTCGTGTTTTTCAGGCTTATTACCCAATTTATTCTATTCTCAAACAGTGAGGGTTGGGGTCTGATGCCTGGCTAAATCGAACAGTTTTTTTTTTTTTTTTATTAACACAGTTTAGTCAAATGCTGTGTCTTTATAAATAGAGGAGGGCAATGCTGAATTTGGCTCCATTTGGAATAAATGATAGCCTGTATCAAACAGGTCTACTTAAATAGCCCAATTATTTTTTTGTAATGTTTGTAAAATATTACTCCTCCACAGCACAGAGCATCACTCTCAGTAAAATACATCGGTTCTAAGTAATATTATTTAACCAAATGTTTGCTCTCAAATAGTGGGTTTACAAAGACTGACATTTGGTTGTTTTTCACGTAATTCTACCTACCTCTGAATATTAGTTGTTTAATGTGGACTTAAATCCACAAATGAATATTGTGGACAGTTTGAAGATTGATTGTTAAACAAAACAGTACATTATGCAGTTTCTGCAATACTGCCACTACTGCTGCAAAAACATGTGGTAGTTCTGCTGCTATTCGTATTCCTAATATGATCACAATTATAGGTATAGATGTAACATAAATATTGTGACATTCTACAGTCACAAGTCTCACAATATATTGAATTACAATCTCCTTTACATAAATGCATTGTTTTGTTATAGCAACAAATAAAAAACAAGGGAATAGCAAAAAAAATACTGAAATATTTACATTTTTGTTATTCAGTGCGTCCAGAATGTATTCACATCACTTCACTTTTTCCACATTTTGTTGTTACAGCCTTATTCCCAAAAATCCAGCCAGGCTCCATGTGCAGCCAGCCGCAGTGCTGTGAGTTCAAATCCCAATTTACTGCATGTCAACAATGAATAATAATAGCAAGATATATTTCAAAAAAGAGCATGCATACAAATTAGAATTGACAAATCAATAAATAGATTTTGTCTGAATGTATACACAATTTACAGTTGGTCAGACAAATTAACAGTGCAATGAATTGTTATTGGTTTGAATAATTATTAAAGTGGCAGATTTTAATTGTTCATGAGTCCAACAGCAGAGGGAAAGAAACTGTTCTTGTGGCGGGAGGTTCTGGTCCAGCTGCCTCCTGCCTGAGGGGAGTGGCTCAAATAGCCCATCAGTAAAAATATGTCAAACCTTGAGTAAAAGGTGTTGAGTTCTTCGGCCAGTCTGTGGTCGTCTGTTGCATGGGGGGTGTGGGCTTGTAGTTGGTGAGAAGCCGGAGCCCTCTCCACAGAGAAATGCTGTGTGTGTGTGTGTGTGTGTGTGTGTGTGTGTGTGCGCGCGTGCGTGCGTCCGTCCGTCCATCCGTCCGACTCACTGAACTGCGCCGGAAGCTCGATTCTCCTCCTGCAGCTGCGCATTCTGTGGCCTATTTCAGTGTCCCATTCATGTTCCGCTTCCTAACATGAGCTTTTAGAACCACACTGAATAAACCTCTGTGGTTGTTTGTTACTAAGGCTTTGTTCACATTTATCATGATACACTTTAGTTAAAAATACAGGCAGTGATTAACATAAAGCACTAGTTTGTGTAATGAATTGCTTGGTGAAGTGAAACTGTTTAGTCCATTCAGCAGGTTTACAGGAACAGTGGTTTTGCTCAATAGGAAAGGTGTTCGAATCTCACTCTTGCAAATGCTATCCACTAAATATTGATTGAACACTCAAAGTTTTCTTTGTTCATCCGTAAACGTCACCGCGCGTTACTGTTTCAAAGCTCTATCAGGTATGGAGCTACAGTATGAGGCATCCCACAATCCACTGCACATATGGCACAGAACGTTTCAAATTAACCTATACATTAATGTAATATACATTTAAAGAAACAAAACTTAAAGCACATGGCCAAAGTGCATAACGTGATAAAGTGATAGAACAGAGCACTCTCCATGCTCTGCTGCAGACAGTAAAGGACCGGATTTAGTTGGATATTTCCTCTTTATGTGACAGCGGCGATGTGCTGCTCGTGGGGAGGCTTGGTCTGTTCATGGGCTTATATATTTCGGTGGAGGTGGTTCATTGTTTTACAGTAACTTCAGAGACAAGTCTTTTGCACATTTAAAACTGCTTTATTCAATAGCAGCACTTTCAATCAGTAGTTACTTGAGTTATATATGTGCCATTGTGATGATGATGATTGTGGTCCGTTTTCTGGGTATTGTAGTTTTTACTGAACTGTTTCCGCCGTTGGTTTGAGGATTTGGATTCACCAAAATCAGCGACAGTATCAATAACTTTGCCACCATGGGGAGACCGGCAGGTCATGATTTTAAAATTGTAGTTTTTTTTGTTTTATAGCTCTCAATGGCCTTCTTATCTGGCCGAGCTTCTCTCTGCTGCAAACTGAAGCAGGGCTATAAGGTCAACAAATCAGCTTCTGCTTAAAGTCCCCAGAGCCAGATTCAAACACTGGGGTGATCAAGCTGTCTCTGTCTTTGCCCCCGAAATGCGTCCCATCACATGATTTGGCCCTTTTAAATCTCTTTTAAATAGCTCAAGTCTATTTATTTAGAATGGATTTGAACACCCAGTGGAGTAATGTAGTGATATTATTTTGTACAGTTTGTTCTGCATTGTTTTATGATTTTGTATTGCTTTGGTCACCTTGAGTGTTGTATAGTGTTGGCTCAATAAATAAAGGTCAATTGATTGATTGATTGATTGATTGATTTTTATGATATTGAATTGCAAAAACTACACACCCTCAAGTGTGTAATGTGATTTCAACAGGGTTCCTACTTTGAACTAATTGCAGTCAAGTTTTTTTACACTTCCCTTATTAAGTACAACGTAAAGGTAATTATATTGTACTTATCTTCATGTTAGTGTGCTGTCACACAGTGTGAATTCTCATGTCCATTAGATCATTGCACACTCTGTAGGATGCTCTGAAACTGTTACCTAAAGTTTACAATTTGGTCAGAAAAATCTAAAACTCTATGACTTTTTCCTTCTTACATCACGCTTGTCTAACATAATCACTCAAGTGCATTGATGCAGAGACAATCGGTCGTATTAGCCCACAACACATTAATTACTCCCAGCATTCAAAACAGTCTACTTGCCAATCCAACTTGCCATAATCATCTTGCTTGTTTTTGCCAAATCTAATAGTTAATGAGCATCCATGTTTTTAGCATCGCCCCGGGATCCTCTGTCTGCAGCAGGTACACAGCAGACCTCATGGAGTCTCACTCATCCATCTGCCTGTGTCTGCCTTCAATGGATCATGTGGGTCCAGCGAGTCCTCCCTTCAGCCAATCAGCTGCCAGTCCACCCCTCGCCTCGGGACAGCCAGCTCATGTGTGTGTTTCCACCCCCTGCAGTAACTTTGGCCCTTGGATTTCTCTGTTCCAGCACAAGCATCTGCACACCACCACAATGCCCCGGGAAGAGCTTTGAGCACACCCACAAACATCCACTGGGAACGGGACAGGGGGAGTTTCAGGGAGTCGATGTGCAAGACTGTCACATGGATTTGTGTCCATCACGGCAGCGTTTGGCCTCCAGGGTCGTGACAGAAGATCAGAACACCGAGTTTCTACAAAGGAGGAGATCCACTGTACTGGAACCAACTAACCCACTTTGAAACTGGAGCAGTGACAGGACGAGATGTGTGTCTGTATCTGCTCTGTTTGTAGTATGCCACAAAATACAGTTACCAATTCTGACATATTCTCTTAGAATATCAAGAAGATTTAAGCATCATTAGAGAAGGAATCCTCTCTACTGCTGTCGGTTGTCATCTGTTTTAAATGTTTAGAGTTTTAAGATGCTTGAAAATGACACTCTGTACACTTTGTAACTAAAAGTACAGAAAGACATTTAGATCCAAGTTATTTCAAAATAATTAAAAAAATGCAAAATGTTCTTGACTAAGATTATAGCCTAGATTTTTGTTCAGACCTAGAACAACATTTGAAATATAATATTGCTTTTGAGATTAGCGTGAGGAGGTAAATTATGTTCTGTTCTTAAAATAAACACTTTTGGACATAAGCTGGACATACAGGAAAAAAACAAGAAAGCAAACAGAGAAAAAAAACAACAACAAAGAAAGCGCAAGTTGATGCAGAACTATGTGACTGGATAATGGATGTTAGTATATGATCAATTTGTTGTTAGTTGGAAGTGCAGAATTTTTTTTGTAAACAGGCCTTTGATTTATTTACCCCTGTAGCCCTCACCCACAAGGATCTGATATAAGTTGCTAAAAGTGCTAAAATCCCTCATCTCAATGAATATAACACTGAATGTTATTGTGTTTTCAAACCTTTTTACTGTCTTCTGCCTTTAAAAGCAGCTGAAGGTCATCTCATCTTCTGTACAGTGCCATGCTGACAAAGAAAAGTCTAATAAAGCAGTCTGCAACAATGGTGTTCAACGCCTTCTTTTCTTGATTGCCCATCCTCGTATGCTCCCAATAACACTGTAGCTACATCCAGCACAATTGTGCAAATTATTATAAACAGGATTGAGCCCTGAAAGGAGGCAATTCTAATCAATCCAGCTGTCAAGGCTCCGTGAATCCTCTGGAGAAGGCCCCAGAAGCTCTCCGTCTCCACACTGCTCCAGAATGCACATTTTACACCTTATACTTTCGACTCTGGCTTCCTTTTGTTTTAATCTGCACTTAACTTAAAAATAAAATGGTGATGAAATGAGTTTGTGGTAGCTTGAAAGAGGAGAATCTTGACGCTGTACTCCCACTGAAACATCTTGTACATATGTAGCGTTGGGCTCGTGAGCGCGGAAGATGACAAGAAGATGAGCGGAGACAGACACAACGGTTGCATCATGATTGTAACATCCAAGGCATTTATTATTTATTTATGGGGCTTATTTGCAACAGGGGGGAATTTGTTTTTACAGGCAGATAGAATGCATCGCCCGAGGGGGAGAAAATGCAAGATTAAAAGAATGGATGAAAACAAAAAAAAAGGCAATAAAATTGGCAATTTTGTCTGTTGTTGGTGATTGATCTAGATGTATACGTTTTACAATAGTGAATGAAAAGGCTGGGTGCATGTGATGTCATTCCAAGTGGTTTACAGCAGTAGTTTTCAAGTTTGTCTTACCAACTAACACAATATGTATACTACCAGATCATCACCACTTAACCAGGTCCAAAATATGACTTTTCCATGTTCAAACACAGCTAAAGCTGGTCAAAAGTTGGTCCAGACTAAAGCTAGGAAAACCCAAATGATGACAAAAATTAATATAATTTACTAGACTACAAAAGGGGCAAATGCAGAGGACAAACAATTTAAAGCCATTCTAAAAGATGGGAAATTGAACAATTGACGATTGACAGTACTCAGTATTAGAATGTGCAAGTGTTTTTAGAGGTAAAATTATATGATTTAAATATAAAACAAAAAGTGATTTCATGTAGGTGTAGTTAGACCGTTAATGCAGGTCTAAAGAAGCAATGGTACACAGAAAATGGATCCGAATGAGCTATAATGTGTGCAAATGTAAGAGTAAACACCCACGTGAAGAGCCCCATGCCGCTTTGAAGCAAACCATATTCATGGCTCTACTTATGGCTGGGGGCAAAAACAGTGCAGCTTTGAGTCTTTAATGGCGTGACTCACACAGTTGACAAAGGTAACAAGTTAATTAGGGCAGGAAAAAGGATTTGTCTACTGTAAATGCACCGTTTAATTCAAATGCATAAGTCCAGATAAATGCACATGTCCTTTTTATTTCAAAGGAATGGTTTTATTTTTAGTTTATTCATTGAGGATTGCTTATTTCTGTTTGAATTTGAGATGGCTGAACACTACGGTATAACAGCAATGGGAAATAAGGAAGTACAGGGATTACCTTTCAATTGCTTTGGGTTGAGTCAAAGCAGAATCTACAAAGAACACAGTAACCAAACCTCAATATGAGCTCAGTATGATATCTTTTTTTTATGTTGTTCCTAATCGCTTCTTCATCAGTGACACACATTTTGTAAAGCATAGACCCCCAACATGAAACGCCACCACAATCATTCAAAGAGGTTGCAATTTTAGTTTGACCTAAGAACCTGTAGCTGATAAATCGGGCACTTAGAGCTTTATTCTTCATATAAACAGTGTAATGAGGGCTGCGGTGGAATTAATGAGTTGTTTTGATGGTTTCAATTCCCTTATCAGAGATCAATCACAGGTGTTTTACTGCAGTGGACAAATCCAACTTTTGAGAACCAAGCAATGCATCTTCTATAATTACTCTAAGCATCCTTTGAGTTCATTGGCATCGATGTGTGAACTTTTCAGATGATGAGACATATTGACGACAGGATTTGTGTTCCTCAATAAAAAGGATTTCAGACAAAGCAGAAAAAGGTATTTTTGAAGTTTAAACACAATACATAATGTTAAAAACCTTTTATGTTCCAAGTCAGTGACCTTTCCCAAATAAGGCTGGTGCATGTAGGTGACACACATGGGAGATCTTTGTGTATTTATCCATTACATTCTCGCACCTCCCTCTTAGTTTAGTTGGCGCTGTTCAATGGCAGCAATTAAGGTTGTATATTTATGAAGCACTGGATGTGTGTGCCTTCTTACACATGCAATGTTTGTAAGCGTGACTGTGTTAGTCAAAGGGAACCCCTCATTTTCAATTTGGCACGTTCCTTTTGAAAAATACTCTCTCTGGCTTTTTTAATGATGGCTGTGTAGAAGTTTTTACCCCATCAAAGGTTGAAAGTTAGATGACAAATAAGTGCCAACGGCTCGGATGCCGTGAACAAAAGAGAGTTTGAAGAATGTAAACACAATTAGTGGAAGTGATGCATTAATTCAGGCCATGTCTAATTACGTTCACACGTAACAATGACGTTGATGTATAATAAAAGCTTGAATGTGACTCGCATTCTGAGAGATTTCTGTTTGTGGAATGGTAATGTGGTGACCAGTCACTCAAAAATGTAGGATATCTCTCAATAAGCAAGATAAGTATAAAATATTTGTTTTATTATAATGAATCTTTGCTCTGCTTAGCGGTTAGTGTTGTGAGAAGAGCATACAAAGGAAAAACAACAGGACAGCTTCCCCGTAATTATGAATATTGACAAAAAAGTTACATTTTTCATCTGGATTTTGAGAAACTGTTTTTTGTACATTATTATTATTATTTTTAGTTTATTTTGTCCTGTTCATTCTTTGTCCTGCTCTCACTCCACGTACTTGTGCAGACGAGTGTGCTTGTGGAAATGTCACCCTCCACGTCACAAGTGCTGTTCCAATTCAAAGTTCACTTCTCTGCAAGTTCACAGGAAATCCATAGATGAGTCCATACTCAGCTCAGTATATTTCCCACAATGCACTTCATATAATGCACAGACAACTGGACTTGAGCAGAACCGCGCAGATCAGTTATGTGAATTATCAAATGCATTTATTTGTAACTATTCTCTTCAACGCTGCACATATTCACTTTTCTAGCAGATATGTAGAATCAAACTTGCTTCCATTTCCTTACAATAAATTAGCGACCAATTAAAAGACAAATGCTGCAGTTTTTTTGTAAACTGGAAACTTTTAAACAGACTTTTATAATACCTGAATACCGCATACATTAAAATATGATTCCCCCCTATTTTAACAACATTATTATGAATACCAACCTAATAATAATAATCACCAAGGCCTAAATGTAGCTGTAAAGGTTATTAGGCTATATTTATTGTCTTTATTGCTTGGGCTTTGCTGGGAAGAATAGGCTAATTAGAAATGTATTCATAAAAAATACTGATTCACTTAAAATACCTTAAGTTGCATTGTATAATAATGTAGAAACAGGGCAAAGGGATAAACAGCTTTATGTCTGTTTCACCATTTATTTATATAGAGAGGGATGGGAAAGGTCACACATACACTCACTCAAGAGCTGTATTACTTTTTAAATGTATCTTTTAATTACTGTTATCTAGATTTCCTGATCAAATACAACAATGTATTCCTTTGATTTTAGAAAAGTCAATGTATTCTGGACACCACCATATGAAATAGGAACTCAAAATTATTATTCCGAACATGTATTTTCAGTCAGACCATTGTGTTCACGTCAACACTGCGCCTAAATGTCAATGCAATGTAATATTCTCAAGACATTTGGACAATAAAGCTATCGAGGGTAAACAACATTCAAGAAGTATGATGAAAAGGACTGATGGATAGTTATTCTTTTCATTTTGCTCCCAATGTTTGATGATGACATTGCTTTGATTTATTTGTTGAATATTTCAGATTCACCATTGGCTTTTATTATGCCCACACCAGCTTCATTTCCTGTGATGTCATCGAGTCCACCTGTCTCAAAAGCCCAGTCCATACTCTGCATCCCGGAGTAAATAGTCTGCATACTGAGGATTGAGAAACCGCCACACTCTCACACACACCAGCACTGTCATATTCATGTGCAATTACTGTCATACTCATATGCAATAATGTTATATTCATGTGCAATACTCATAGGCAATAATGTCATATTCATGTGCATATAACTGCTGTAAATGAGAGTGTTTACTTTACCACTATGATTAGTATTATTTTGTCTTATGTTAGCTCATTTTTATTTTTTATTTTATTTATCTTCTCATTTATCTTTTTTTATTTATTTTCTCTATTCCCTATTAAGAATATGAGAGGTTCCTTCTGTCCAAAGGAATTTTGTTTATAAGAGTTTTTTTCTATTAAGAGTGTTATCTGTTCTTTTCTTCTGTATCTACTTGCGTTGCAACACCGACATTTCCCCATTGTGTGGACAAATAAAGATGTTCATTTCAGTACATCCTCATTCTCAGCTGAACAAGAGTCAAAGTATCATCATTCGTCGTGAAAGTCATCGTCAGTCATCCTCACCTGTCGTTTGTCATCATTCGCCATCATTAAGCTCCTCTGTGGACCCTGGCGCTCCAGCAGTCCCCCAACCTGTCCTGGACTGTCTTAAACCGTTCTGAGATCTGAATTTGAATATGACAAATGACGCTGAATTACGACAAATGGCGACGCATGAGGCTGAGCAAAATAATAGGTCTGCTTGCCGTAACCCGACCGACCCAGTATAAAACTAGCCGACTGAAAAAATAAAATAAATATTCTTTTATTTTTCAAATGTTTCGCCGACCCACCGGCCGGACTTTCCTAAAGCGCAGTGTAGAATAATGTTATAGCGCTGGTAAATCTATCTTTCATCCCAAGGGATGAAAATTTGACTTGCGCATTGCATTCTGGGAGGCAAACACGCCCAGCAGTGCCATCACAACAAACATGGCGGCGCCCGTGTCCCCCGCATGTTTCCCCCGCTCGCCTTCTCTACCAAAATAAAGGACAAAAGGTCGATTGAAATTAGAGCTGGGTTGAAAAAATCGATTTTCCGACTTTTAATCGATTTGCATATCAATGACCGATTATCGATTCGTACGTCTAAAGATCGATTTAAAAAAAATAAATAAAATAAAAATATTTATTTTCTTTTATATATATATATTATTATTATTATTATTTTTTTTTTTTTTTAAATGCTCAACGTTTACATTTTATACTTCCAGTTTCAGTACTGGCAGTGTGTGAGCAGTTTTAAAATAAAAATGCTTTTGGTAGCAACCGCTTTTGGGTGAATTCTTAATTATTTTCAAGCATAATAATAATGCACTGGTTAGTGTCCCAGTAGGAATCCACTGTTGCAGATGTAGTCACCTCAATGATGTTCTCCATTTAATGTCCTGAATTATCTTTCTTGAAGGTAGATTGACCCTTAACCTTTTCATCAGTCTTCCATCCATCAGTAACTACCAATACTTGTAAGATTTGATTTGCTGGTTAATATTGATATAATACTAGTTTTAATATGTTGCTTCTCTACACAGTCATGAAGTGAAGGAAACGGTTCAAATACATTTTTCATTTTTAATAACATTAACCCCTGGATCGAATCGAAATCGGATCGGAAATCAGATCGAAATCGGATCAAATCGAACGGAATCTGAGAAAATCGGAAAAAATCGATTTTGAAACGTAAAAATCGGAATCGAATCGATTCTTGAAATTTGAATCAAAACCCAGCTCTAATTGAAATATCTTAAAATTGTGAGATTTAGTCTCCCAATCGGGTTGATCAAGACGTTTTCCATCATTGACTGTTGAAACATTTTGATCTTTTTTTTTGCCTTCAAAGTAAAAAATATAAGAATTTACCTACCGACCGACCCACTTGAAAAATGTTGGGTCGGGTTACAGCAAACAGACAATTTATTTGGGGTAGCCTGATGATAATTTGACCATTTTTCCACTGAGACTGAGAATGTTCTAAAATACAGACCAGCATACACAGACACTGGAGACAAAGGTGTGTGAAGCGTCTTGCACCTGGTTTTCCTGCAGTCTCCCATCCGAGCACTAACCAGACCCATCCCTGCCATGACCAGATCAAGCTTTGACATGTTGGTACGGCCACATCTTGACACACATCTTGAAACTTTCTGAAATTGAATTAAATTAGAGCTTAATGCACCAAATACAGCCAGACATGTTTATGCCCGAGGAGCTTGTGTTTAGCAAAAAGGAGAGGATTTAGAGATTGCTTTTGCCGAGTTGTCTTAAAGATTTGCAGAATAATTTCCCTCTGTTGTGTCTGTTTTGGCAGTGTTTGTCTCCTGTTCTTTCTTAAAACACAGCTCTTCATCTTTATAAATTGCCAGTTAAAGATGTACTACTTTCCTATGCATTCCTATTTTAAGCAGCCACACTTTTCCTCATTTAAAAAAGCATGTGTCAATCTACAATAAGACAACGTCAGGTTTCAAAATTCTGAACTTTACATTTGTTGGCCACAGACGAGCACGAAGGTGATCTGATATTCTCATTTACGTTCGCAAGTTTGAGGATAGTTTTGTTTTGTCAGCACGTCCACGTAAAGTTTTACAAATGAGACCGCCGAGCTGAATTTGCCTAAGCTGTCACCTTCTCGTCTCCATGGAGATAAGTTCAGTATTATGGAACATTTCAGGGAAGTTCTTTTGTTGAGAAACTATGGATGATAAAATATAAATTAGTTCAGTTGATGACTACAAAAGAATATTTGTCTACGATGGAACACTCCTGGATGAATGAGGTATTGCACCGCTTTAGTCCACATCCTATAGCTGTTGTTTTGTACGGGAGGATGAAAAAAATGTACATTGTGTCGAAAAGTTTACTTTAAAGCACTTTGACATTTATAAACATTTGGTTTCAGGGGCAAAAGGATTATACGATGCAGCGAGCTGGCGAAAGTGTGGCCGCGTAGATAAAACATGTTGAAATATTCATCATATACTTAACAATGTTGCAAGACTGTATATAATTATTGCAGTTCTTAAGGTAATCAGTTTACAGGGGTGACAGGGCTTGTAGGACATCCAGATAATGGCAGCGTGATATTTCTAGATCGTATCAGTACATAATCCGCCGTCTGCAGAGGAGCTGTGTGAAGGAGGCAGAGATGAATGGAGCTGTTGACTGGCCGGAGTGGCTCGTTGCAGATGTCAGCGTGGTCTGCTCTCACTCACTCCGAGCAAAGATATATCTGAAGACCATTACCTCCCACTCGATGGTGGAGAAGCACCGTGGCCCCAGAGCTGCCACTTCAAATCAGGACGAGCCGGGGTCCAATCACAACAGCTAAGCCACTCTGCGGCGCCGCCATCCATCACGCCGCACGTACACGCAGGAGAAACTCGGCTCTGATACAGTTTACCCTCCACATCATTCATAATTGATGTCCATTCAGATCCTTGGTCAGTAATGAGATACCGTTGTGTGTCGTTACAAGGTGAACTGCCAGAGAAAGTTTGTTTGTGCTGTTATATGGCCTCAGCGATATATAAATAGGTGCATGTGGAACAAAGGAATATTTATTCTTTGACTTAAGTAAAATACACTCAGATGTTGTTTAGTCTTTGATAGCACTGAGCTTAGTTGGTCTTTAAGCCGGCGCGATGGTAAAACATTTGTCTTTGTTGATATATTGAGTTAGATCTAAAGTTAAAAGTCTAGTTCGGACCTTTAAGATGTGGCATAGAAAAGCAAAACAAACTTCCAGTGTAGTGTGTTTTACAACTGTGTTTGCTGCTTAATATATTGTGTATGGTAGCACTGAAAAGGGTAAGCATCTTTGCATCATTCACACATTTTTCGGCAAGTAGATGCGGAGAGAATTCAGTGCTGCAAAGTATGTAAATTTTAGTCAAAGAATATATTGGATAAAAGCTGTGCTGGAAAATAAACCTACACTTTCCTCTTACTCTTAAGTAGTGGTTTATAAATCCTTTAATTGTGGACCATTAGTAACATGTTAAACCTTTAAGTAAGTCATTTTGTATCACATTTGATACATTATTCATATTTGTGGTAGAGGGTTGTGAGCACTCTTGCATCACAGTGGCTGAGGCAAGCACATGTTTTGGTAGTAGTAGTTTTATGCAAATTGTCTACTGTGTCAAAAATATCCTCAGGATAATTTGGGGGGTTTCAGATGACATCACATTTTTAGTCCTGTACTAGTGGAAGAAGTGATAGCCTTGATCCTGCTAATAATTCATGCATTTGTTAAAGCCAGAATTTTTTTTACCAGATAAAGTTGAAAGCACCGTTGCATCACACAAGATCTTCTGCATGCACTTAGTGTTGAGTTTGTGGTTGTATGTTTCCTCTTGGCTGGGCAATAATTGAAAGATTTACAGATCAAGACAAGAAGTTTGAACATTATTTGTGTTAAATGGCATGGATTAAAAGTTTGTAAACCTAACCCAAATTTATGTTCATGAAATCATTACTAAAAGCCATTTTTACTATGTTTGTGGAAAGACCAAATCAAATCAAATCAAAACCAGAGCTTGATCAATATGAGACTTTTAATTTCTTTTTCCCCCTGTATTGCCCAGTCTTATGTTACAGGATTTATTTCTGACAGTAAAACTTGGTAAACCTTTATCAACCTAAGTCCACACTGAAAAATATTTTTAAAGCATTTTACACCACACTAGAGCCAAGAAGCCATGTTTATCCAAGATTGATTGTTCTATAATGAGGTGCATTGGGAAATATAAAGTCTAGTTTTGTTTATAGAAAGTGAAACTCGATCCGTGCCAACTTTGAGGGTGGTTGTTTAGTCATCCAATTAGTTATGAACCCTGTTTGCCCGCAACATGAAGGTTCTCAAGTCCTGGAAAAGACAAATTAGTTCCTCCTCTAAACACTTCCTAAGCGTCCTATCTTTAGTCAACACGCTCCACACACCCGGGCATCCTACGCAAGCATTGTCTTGGAAAACTGCCTAATGTACTTTACCAGCCATTATAACGCTGGCCCAATTTACTGTATTTCTATTTTGTACAAGGCTGAAGAGTGCAGTTGATGCGGTGCTTAACTCGCATTTCTAACATGTTAATGAGAAGAATATTAACTGTAGTGATTAGCATTTATAGCTGCGTAGTCTGGGTTTAGCTCACTTTATGGACTAATAACATTTATCAATTATTTTAGTTTTTTAAATATTTTTTGGGCTCCTTTATTAGACAGGAGAGGACAATGTGAAATGGGGGATGAGAGAGAAGGGAGGACATGCAGTAAATTGTAGGAGTCGGGGTTTGAACTGCAGCCACGGCAAATGAATCAATTCTAAAGCAACATTAAGAGTTCAACAATTATTATTAGTCACCTTCTTATACAATTATGTCCTGGTCACGTTAATCAGTAAAAACTATGATCTTCAGAAGCTTGTGCATTTCATCATTAATGCATTAATATTAATCCTTGTCTTGTACCATGCATAAATTATGGTTTATATTCCCACAGCACATTCTCATCCCCTTTTTTTTTACCCACAGATAATTCCCTTCTCTGGGCATAGAAATTCTACACAACTGTGCAAAAGATTGTACTGGTTGGAAGTCGTTTTTTTCCATTTCATTCATAGTGCTATGCTAAAAAGCTTGGTGAAATCAATATTGAGCGCCTGTTCGACCATGGCTTTAAAGATTAACTATTTAATCAAAATTACAAACAAACCTTGAAGCACTCAAAAGACAAGAATAGGCAGTTATTTACTTTGTCGTCATTGAAGCATTTTAGTTTTTTGTTCTTTAGTTTTTGGTAGTATAAAATTTGGCATGTAAGGTGGGTATCATGGTTGTAAATACATATTATTCATATATTATATTTTGTTGCCTCAATTATGTTTAATTCATGCAGTTTTATTTGTATTTCTTTGTGTTTATGACTGACTACATTGGAATTTGGCAATGTGCAAAATTCTGCACTGCGGAAACAATGTTGTTAATTAATAAATGTTAGGTTGAAAACTAAAAAAGACTGTTAAATGAAGTGAATTAAAAGTCATTCCCTCCTCTCAGACTCTATCCCAGACAGACTAGGCCTGTAGCCTTAAATGTTGTGTTCTTTGAAAGCCTGCAGTAATGGTCGGTAATTATTACGATGTCCTTCAAATATGTGAGATTTAAACAGGTAATTAATGTCTTACCAATGTCAAAGTATGTCAAAGTAGACACTGCATAATTAAGCCGCAGTGTAATTATAACGGGGACATTTACTTTGAATTAAATGAAAATCTCATAAAAATAAATGTTTTTGATTTACCACCATCATCACTGTTTTATAAACAGAATAAAATAAGTTGCATTGAATATGAGTATGTTTATTTGGCACCTGGTATGACATTGTTTAGCTTATACATTATTGCAGAAAATGTGTTATTTTAGATTAAGAAGTGATTTAGTGGTAGCGGAGGTATAACTGCTGTGCCATGCTCAGTAGTGGTTCAGTGGTTTAATGGCATTAATGTCATGCTACTTACTACTGTCCTGTCAAATACAACATTTGGGATAGAAACATCTTTAAAAAAGAGAGAAGATCCTTGGTGTGCCATGCTACCTTGGGTTCAATGAGGGTAAAATGTGCCATGCTGTATCCCATCTTAAGCTCATAAGTAGGATTTGCTTCAAACAATGGTGATCCTCCTCATTCACATGAAACAGAAGCTGAGGAAGCTTTTCCAATCAACATTTCCATTAAAACCCAAACTATTTTTTGAAGGCTGAAATTTTGTCATTATAATTCACATAAATAAAAATGAATGCTGAAGCCTTGAATACAAAAAGTTTATTCAAATCAATGACACAACCTTGACAAGAAGCTCTTATTAAAAATGCGATGTATGAATAATGCACACCTTATACAGAAGGTAGTGTAGCCCAAGAGGTCCATCGAACTCGCTCAGTAGCCACTGTAGATATTGTCTGTCTTCCTATAGTGTAGTTTATTTGTTTATTTATCAGGGACAATGCACATAAATCATGAACCTACTGGAAAGATGCTTGTGCAAGGTTAAAGCAAAGTTATAAGTTTCACCTGCAGTCCCTGGACAGGTTGATGTAAAAAATGGCGTTCATGCCAATAAAATACAATAAATGTATGCTATACATTTATATATTAATACAACCGCTCATCCAGTCTATAATTGAGTAAAACCAGTCCCACTCTAAGACACCGCCACACACCTCCATATAATATACACATATAGCATTGCACTTCTCATTCCTTGTCTGTCTAATTCTCACCTACCATCAATCTTTGTCAATCAAATGTGATGTACAAAAACATGACTCAAAGTACTGCTATGCTCTGTTATAATGCATCCTCGTGCCAACTATTGTGGGGCTGTGGAAAATAGAACATATCGATTCCCCCAAATTTTATCTGAAACCAAAATGCCCTTCTGTTGTCCACACTGATGATGAATTGGACAGCCATAACCCCTTTCGGAAATTGTTGTTTTAGAACAACTATGTGTCCTTAACACATTGTAGTTTTAAAACTCATTATCAAAAAAAAAAAGGAAAAAAAAAATGGCATAGTGAAAGTTTATTCAGCGTTTCCAAATCACTCTGCCAATCAAAAAGTCAATTTGTAATATCCCTAGGTGCTCTATGGACATGATTGGTTGGACACAATATCCATTTCCAATCAACTTGAATCCTGTGCCATTGTACTGTGATATCATTGTATGGTTAAAAACACTATTAGGATGAATAATAAGCCCTGTCCCAAATTGCAAGTATGGCTCTCTGTAATGATAATGGTTATGGACTAGCGTATATTAGTCTACTCCTGATACAAGCCTGAAAACTCATTACTTTTTTTTCGCATGCGCTGGGACTTATTTTAAGCCGATGCTAATCAGAAATATAATCATAGGGCACCAACAGCACCGAATAATCTGCACTATTCTTTGTCTTGACATTCTGCCGAAGACACTTCCTGTTTGAGTGTGGAAAAGAACATTTCACTATCAGTGCTATTTAAGGACTTTTGCCTTAATCTAGATTTAATTGAAGTTTTAAAAGTAGATGCAGGAGGCTAATGGCGAGGGCTCATTGCATTTCTTTCTCTCAGAGCTGGTATGCCTAAGTGGATGGTTTAGGGTTTCAAATTTTGTTGAACAAATACTCATTATAACAAGTGGACTGTAATGTGAATCACACACTGGAGGAGGAGGCTTTTTAGAATTTACCGAAAAATTTGGAAACAGGTGTTGTTTCATTTTGACAGTAATAATCATACACTTTCAAATGTCATTCCCCGACAGATGTTCAACACTATACTGCGCTTGGATGTGGGTTTGGATACTGTGCAGCTAAAGTAGTTTCACCGTAAATGTTACTGATTTAGTTTTACCGTGTAGCCGGGTTTGATCAGATAGAAATTGCTTTCTCACAAAGTTGTTTGAAACTGTATTGGGTGTGCTATCTGTCAGCGTGGATACTTTGCTGAATTTGTCTGATCGAAGTAATAGAACAGCCCCATTGAAATAATAAGCTGCGAGGAGCGCGCTGTGGTCCAGACTCCAGGTATGAAAATGCTCATAATCGCACCAAACCACCCGTAAAATGATGAACTGTTGTGTGTTTCACGCTGTTTAACCGTTCCCCCCAGGTCACCCTTGAAAAAGAGGTCTCGATCTCTAGCAGATCTTACCTGGTTAAATAAAGGTTAATACATAAATAACCTTGATTTTAACATGTGATGCATCTAGGTGACCGTTAGATTATGAGGAAAATGTGTTGTGTGTGTAAATGCTGGTGTATTCAAATAAATAAAGGGGCCATTTGAATGATTACACCATTTGAACACATTTTTCATGCTGGTTCCGACCTATAGTCATTCTCATTATGGAGATAAATAACGCCGCAGTTGGGTCGCTGAAGGCACTGCTTGAGAAATGGGAAGAGTGCAGATTTAATCGGAGTGTCTAGTCATATCTTTTCATACACAAACTAACTTTAAGCATTGTTCTAAGCGTGGTAAACACAGTTAGGGCTATTTCATTTCACAGCTCAAAGGAAAATGAAGATTAATGGGTTCCCACTTCAGCACGGGTCTTTTGAAGCATTTCTCTCAAAGACGGAAACATACACACACACTTGAGGTGGTACACAGAATGAAACAGAGATTTATGTGCTTATGCTTGTTCGATTAGAATTTGCTGTAGGCTACGAGCGCTGAGCCGTGCACGGATTGAAACAAGAGGTTTTGTTGAGCACAGTTCAATATCCAAGGCATGTTCCTAATATTTCTGTTGTTTTGTTGATGGTTGTTTTCCGTGTTCTTGGGGTAACTGGGGGAGTAAATGTGCTGAGCAAAATCAGTACGAGACAGAGACTTTCATGGACTAAAGTGTTAATTAGGACTTAAGAATGATGGCTAAGAGGAAATGGAGAGTACGCTTAAAAGTTGAGTAAAAATCACGACTAAAATGATGCATCTAAAGGAATCTGACAATAAATATTCGGACAATTATAGAAAAAAGTAACGATGAAAAACAATAGCGACAACAGCGAAGAACATACAACGACATCAAAATCCAAAATTTCCCCTTTGCACTAGATTCTACTTCTTATTCCATCCATATTTTCTTAGGGGTGGGCTTAAGGTTTCAAAAATCACACTCACTGGTTCATAAATAACTAAATGTGCCATATCACACCTTGTATTTATGGAATCAGAGTGGTGAAGTTGGCTTGTTTAAGGCTGGAGTTCAGACAGGTACAAACATGAAACTTTTATGACTGCGAAGGTCTTCAGATCGGAGCTGGACTGGGAGGAAGAAATCTGGAGTTTTTGGTCTGGACCAGAACCCTACACAATCACAACAACGGGCGATTTAGCAACAACTCTTTTTTCATCTTTTCTTTTCTTTTTTATCACTGATCATTTCAGTAGGATAAGTTTACTAAGTTAATTTTTGAGTATATTCATTCAAATGTAACTGCGGGTAACAGGAGTTTTTAGCACATTTTAGATCTGTCTTAATAATGCTTAACATGGCCTGTGGTTTATTTAGTGTTATTATTTTTATTACAGTATAAGCCAATGCTATTATTAGTTTGAAAAAAAAAACACAATGCTATAACGGTTTTACTGCTGATTTTAATTGGTAAACAAATCTAAATTGTATTATTTAAATGTAATTACTACAGAAAATGAAATGTTTTTTTTAATAATGCTTGCCATGGCCTGTTGTTTATTAGGCCCGAGCGCCACAAGCTGGCGAGAGGCCTATTAATCTCGTAAGGCCGTGCAAAGCACGGCCGCGAAAGTGCGCACGTAGTGCGCACGAAATCGAGCGCGAAGCGCTCGCCCACTTCGAAACACTCACTAACGCACTCCTTCACTCACGCACGCCCCGTGCATACTAATTAGTAGTAGGAAAATGGAACATTACCGTTGTAAACGGGCGAAGCCCGTGCAAAAGTGCGCACTAAACGAGCACTTTACATTGGGATATAAAGCACTCATTTGCAGCCCGCATGTTTGGTACCCCGCCGCCCCTGGCAAGTACAGTGAACTAGCCCATGCCGAAGGCATGGATCATGCATACTTACTCCTGCTATGACAGAAATAGTCAACAATGAGTGAATGGGCGTAGCCCATTCACTCATTGTTGACAACAGCAGCGCGAAGCGCTGCATTCCTCCAAAAACCCTCCTGGCATCGTCCCGTACGCGAGAATCCATGCCGCAGGCATGGGCCATGCTTGTATCTGCTCAAATCAATGGAAGTCTATGGGGAGTGGGCGGGGCATCCCGACGGAATAGGGAGTGACGAGCGCGTAAGCGCTCGTAATGATGATTCCACCCCATGGCGGCATGGGGAAGGCTTAGAGCTTTCAAACGATGTATAATTTGTTGTTATAGTGGAAACGGCTATATTGTTTTTGCTAAAAATATTATTATTAGGCCCGAGCCCCAGCAGGGCGGAGGGCCTATTGCTCCCGCAACGCTGCCAAAGGCAGCGTTGCAACTGTCTAGCATGGGCTAGTTCACTGTACTTACCCCGTCGCCCCTGGCAAGTACAGTGAACTAGCCCATGCCGAAGGCATGGATCATGCATACTTACTCCTGCTATGACAGAAATAGTCAACAATGAGTGAATGGGCGTAGCCCATTCACTCATTGTTGACAACAGCAGCGCGAAGCGCTGCATTCCTCCAAAAACCCTCCTGGCATCGTCCTGTACGCGAGAATCTAAAGTTATCCAAATTTTAAGGATAGCTTTTACGGTCTCTGTGCGACGGAGCCGCAAACGTTTCCCAGAATTCTGACTATTTGGCCTTCAGAGTGGCCTATAAACAATAGAGTTTTTCCAAATGACATGATATTTTGCACAAAATTCTAATTTGCCATCCTGATCATACAAGTATGAGAGCCAAAGTCATATTTTGTACGGCGTAACCGTAGCGATGACAGAAACATCCCATGTTATCCTTATGGGAAAATCGCAAAATCGCTCAAATCACATTTTTACGCTTCACACTTTAACAAACTCCTCCTAGGGCGATTGGCCGATCAAACTCATATTTGGGGAAAATCATTTACACAAGCGGGGCATCAAAAGTTATCCATATTTAGATTCTAAGTGCTACGGTCTCTGTGTGGCGGACCCGCAAATATATGTCAGAAATGGGAAAACAGCGAAATCCTTGAAATGTTCACATTTATGCTTCACACTTTAACAAACTCCTCCGTGGGCAATAGCTCGATCAAGCTTTACTTTGGGAAATATCATCTACACAAGCGCGGCATCAAAAGTTATCCATATTTATATTCTAAGTGCTATGGTCTCTGTGCGGCGGAGCAGCAAATTTGACTGACACTTGTGTTGATTTGCACTGGATTGGCCATGTCCAATGTGTCGCCGTCTGTCAAGTTCTTTTTTAATTCAACACACAATAAGGGCGCCATCTTTATCAAGTCGAAAGCGCAGAGTCCGAAGGCCGGCGGCCCGCGAGGGCCGTTGGATGCCGCTTGCGGCTTTAATCTTCTTTCTTCTTTCTTTCTTCTCGGGACCAACCCCCCTATTTTTCACCCAGTGAACATTGACGAAAAGTCACAAAAATTTGCACACCTCTAAAAATCGTGCCTCTCTACATTCTGGCTATTTCCCTTTTCTAAAATAAAAAAAATGGCGCGTCAGCGCCCCCAAATGTACCAAAAATCCATTGAGAGATGGGAAATGACCCAAAAAAAATCTGATTGTAGAATCATGAAATTTGGCGCAGAGGTAGATGGTGACAAGAGAAGTAAAAAATATTATCATGGCAATGCCGTCCGCCCAACCAAATGTCGGCCATATTGCTTCAAAAATGGCTAAACATGACTTTGGAGTTTTTCCAAACGTCGTACTTTTACGAACTCCTCCCAGGGCGTTGGCCCTAAAAAGCTGAAATTTGGTGAAAATGCTACTGAGGAGTGGGACATCAAAAGTTATCCAAATTACATTTATACCTCTCACGGTCTCTGTGCGGCGAAGCCGCAAACCGTTTGCGCAGATAAAGTCCGAATTGCGTCAAATTAGAATCAGTTGTTAAACTCTTTGCCCTAAACCTACTTGAAGTGAAATAAATTCATTTGGCGCCACAGCGCCCCCTACAGATTTTATATGGAGGTTAAATGTTTAGTTTTGCTAAATTATATGAAATTTGACACACAACTCAATTTTAGCATCCCCATCAAAAAAGTCAATGAGACCCATGTCATAATTTTTATGGCGTTGCCGTAACGATGACCGAAACCTTCCATGTTATTCCAATGGGGAAATCGCCAGAACATGTTCACAAACTCCTCTTAGGGCGTTAGCCCTATTAACCTGAAATTTGGTGAGACTCATCTTCAGGGGTGGACCATCAAAAGTTATCCACATTTTTATTCAAAGAGTCACGGTGTCTGTGCGGCAAAGCCGCACATTTTGCCAAGAATTCAAAATAAAATTGCTTTTTGATGGTAAAACAAAGGAGAGAAGATGTGACAGCGTTACAGATTCAGCAGTAGGCGTAATAAAAGGACAATTGGGGCGCGTTAGCGCCCCCTCCTCTTGCGGCGTGGCGGCGGCGTGGCGAGGGCCGATCATTGCCGCTTGCGGCTATATTTTTGTGTTATTATTTTTATCACAGTATAAGGCAATGCTGTTATAACTTTGGGGAAAAAACACAACACTATAACGATTTTACTACAGATTTATTTTTTATTATTTAAATCGAATTACTACATACCATGACATAATTTTCAACCAGGTCCCCCTATTGGTGCCCCCAGAGTGTGCTTGTGAGAAATGCCCCTCGACGTTGGTACGCAGCATTGAACAGCTGTGGTCTAAAGTGGCCCTCAAACACTATAGGCTCCACAGACTTGCATCTGGATGTCTGAACTTTTTAGGATGTTTTTTTTTTTGCTCCTTTGCTGAGATCATGTCAATACGATGGGCGTGTGTTTGGTAATCGCTTTCATTGCTCTTGCACGTCTATCAGTGCAAAATTAAAACTGTGAGGAAGTGAAGAATGCATCTATGGCTTCAAATTTGTGCCAAAGCAATCAACACGACCTGGATAATAGTCTCAAACTCACGTGCCAGCGCTATACTTGTGCCTATGTGCTAATCTTTATCACCACTCTTTGTGTTAGACATGCCCCATAGAGCAACGAAATAAAGCTGGCATTATCAGTTATATAAATAGTGTGGTCTTATATTTATCACAATGTATGGACTCAAATCTGTACACACACACGCACCTGTACCTATGGCAATGTGGCTTTGTAGAAGATATCTGGAAGTATGATTTTAACTTTCCGTTTAATAAAATCATGCTGGTGACGTGCCACCTCCAGACTGCTTTAAGTAATTTAGGCAAGTGTTTCCAATAAGTCCTTTTTTCAGGGACTCTAATATCTCATTTATTGGTTTTAAGTTTTACGCACTCAAAAAATTTACCTATTCTCTTGAATAATTAATTATAAGTTGGACATAACTTTAAATTGTATTATTTTACTTTAACTGTTAACAAAAAACATTCTTACTGATTTAGATATATTTAACACGAATATTGAAAAAAATACAGTGGCCTGCCATCTTGCCTTACTGTGATTGGCTGAATTACTGTGAATGAAAGTTATATACTGTTGCTTTAAGATTAGGATCAGACAACAGGAAATACGAAAATGAAGTCTATGAAAGCCATTTCAGCCTTTGTGCTGAGCATAATCGACCCTTCTGTGACTCGGCCAATCATCTCACATCAAGCTTTCCTCCTCCTGGTTTGAATGGGCCACTCTCTGTCTGCTCACCAGTATTCATTTCCACTAATTTATTTGTTTTCACAGTTTGCCTTCTAGCCATCATTGTTTCTGTATTCTCACTTTATTAATGAACGTTATGGCAACTGTAATTATTTTGCCACATAGTAATGTTTTTTTGTGTGCACATTTTAATTTCAGCATTGTTTCCGTCTTCAATTTTGCTAACTGGGTGTAACATGGCCATTCAACATATAATTGGTGTTGGTGGTCATTCTCTAAACTTCTGCAACTTGAATTTATGTTTTTGGCTGCTTTTGTCTAATTGACTTTCTTTGCACTTTATTATAGCTTTCGGCAACAATTTAATTTGTAAGCACATTTGTAATTTCATCAGCACATGACATTCTTTATTTTCTGAATCTTTTCACATTTCTCTTCATTAACCATCAACGTGTGTGTGTGTGTGTGGGGGGGGGGGGGGGGTTTGGCAGGTAACAACAGGAAACAAATTCAAATTCAAATCATTCAAATCACAAAGACAAAACAGTTTAAGACATGGAAGAGAAGAGTGCAATAAAAATCCTTTCAGTCATATGCACAGCTAAACAAAACAGTTTTTAACTTAGATTTGAACATTGTCAGATCTTCAGGAAGACTGTTCCAGATTTTAGCTGCATAAAACTGAAACATGACTCTGGCACCAGCAGGAGGCCGGTCCTTGAGGTCCTCAGAGTCCGAGATGGTTCATATGGCACTAACATGTCAGAGATGTACTTTGGTGCTAGGCCATGGAGAGACTTGTACACAAGCAGAGCTGCTTTAAAGTCTCTTCTCTGAGCCACAGGAGCCAGTGCAGAGACCTGAGAACAGGACTAATGTGATGGTACTTCCTGGTTCTGGTCAGGACCCGAGCAGCAGCGTTCTGGATGTACTGCAGCTGTTTTACAGCTCGTTTGGAGAGGCCAGTGAGCAGGCCGTTACAGTAGTCTAATCTACTGGAGACAAACACATGGATAAGTCTCTCTAAATCTGGGTTAGACACTGTACTTCTGATTTTGGCAATGTTTTTTAGATGATGAAAAGCTGCTGATGTTATTGATTTGATGTGGCTGTTAAAGTTAAAGTCTGAATCCATTATTCCTGCAGTCAGTCTTGTTTTGTGTACCAGAAGAATCCATAGTATAGTTTGCTTTCCAAACATTACCAGAATAAAAAAAAAACTTGCCTAAAGAGGCTCTTTCCCATATATATATATATATATATATATATATATATATATATATATATATATATATACACACTACTTCATATTCATATTGCATTGTTTGAGAACTGCAAACAATTTCAGTTTACTGCTTTACTCTGATTGAGAGTTGGCATCAGGTTTAATTCCATTAGGATTTGGTCCTCATTCAAGTTTTGCTGTTATTTGATCCGTTTACATCTGGATGAATCCCAATACCGTTTTAGTCCTGGTTTAATATAGATGTTTCTTACAGTAATAGTTTTGTTTGTCCCCTGACATAGTTTTACTATAAACCTCCCAAAATGTACACCTGATTTATATTCTTTTGCTAGTTTTACTCATTTATAGATTCAAACTGTAATACTTTCAGGGGTGGTTACAAGTTTGACAACCAGGAGATGAAACACGGCACACTGTCCTACTTTGAAGTGCTCTCCAAGGACTGCCATCTACAAACCAACAAACCATCCCCACTGCCATCAATAATGTATTAAAACCTATTCATCCAAGGCATTATGTGTCTCAATAGTTTAACGGTTCACTGAGAGTCCAACCATGTACTCTTGTAACACTGGCTCCACTGGGGGCTTGTTTCATATCTGACAGTGAACCCTTAATAACAACACTTTGTTCCGTGCTCGGCTGCAATACTACACTCACTATTGCCTCACCACATATTGCCTTCTTACTATCTCGCGAACAATGCAATCTCAAGGCGTTTAATAAATGTATAAACATCTCAAGTTGCTTTTTAAATGGTTGCTGGGAATGAGCAGAAAAGATTTAGAGTCACCATAAATCTGAAATAACATCAACAGACCATATAAGCGCAGTGCAAATGTTGTAGCATAATGTTATTATTTTATGCAGAGCAGCAATAAAGAGCAACACTGGGGAAATGGTGACGATATTAGCAGAGTCACAAAAGAAACCTTAAAGACCCATTTACATGAAAAAATATGCTTTGTTGTGCTTGGAGAAATTTGCTAATTCGTCACAGTGTGCACAGAACAAAAAGTAATTATATATATATTTTTTGTCAAAACTCAACTTAAACTTGACTAGCAAGAATCCTGTTAATTAATCCCCCCAAAAAAATCATCAAAATGAAGAAATAACATAAATTCCCTAAATTTCTGAAAAAATGATACATATGAGCAATAAACAGTTTCCTCCCAAAAGTATCAGGCAGTGTAAAAGTAAGATGGACCAGCGTTTAAATATGTTTTAATTCAAACTTGGTCATGAAAGTAAGCACCAAATGAGAACAAGCCAGAGTAGAATTATACTATTATAAACTTATGTTAGTTGAGTTGAAACACATAATCAATCGAAATGTGGTGAGCTATTCTTTAACAATAATCATGGGTCTTTTTGAAATATGAAATTGTAATACATTTCAACTGAATCTGACTTTATGAGATTTGCTGCAGTGCAATGGAAATAGACTGCACACACACACACACAAAAAAAAAAAAAAACGATTGCAAAATGATTCAATCTTTGTTGAAACTAAAACAGACAAGAATCCTGTTGAACGATACATTTTTAAAAGCCCTTCTGTGTGAATTGGCCTGCTGCCTGCCTATAACCTGAGTCTGTGCGTGTGTGCGTGCGCATGTGTGTGTCAGCTCCTTTTATGCTGAGACCTGGAGTATTTTCACCGTGCCCTTTTCAGCAATTCCGAGTTGGAGATAGACTGTCGCCACTGGCTAGTCAAGGTGCGCAAACTCAGATTTGCCCTTTTCAATTTCAGTTTCGTCTAAAGCAGGAGAATGATGCTCTGTGCATTTTCTTTTACAGTTGCGTGGTCACAGCATGGTACAGTTTAACAAGGATGGTTCACAATTTGCCCCTCTGGTCCAAGATTTCCCCAGCTTCCCTCACACTGGATCTGTAAGGAATCCTCTGGCATATGCATGGAGCAAGATAAGATTCCGCTTGCACACACTATAAATGTGTTTTTAATATTGTTTTTAAGGCAGATTCTACAACATTTGACACGGATACTGACCAACCCTAACACTGTGACTCCCTGCTGAGTACACAGTCTTTGTTTAACTATGTTTTTATCTTTTTAAGCTGTAACAAATACTTCTACTAATCTAAAACAGTGCGATCACGCCTGAATAATCACACCTGAACCTGGGATTCTATTAGCATAAACCTTGAGAAACAACACCATCTTTTGCATCACGTTAAATAGTATTGTAATGGTGAATACATCAATACATTATCATAACAATTGTTACAGGCAAAAATAGTAACAAGGGAAAGTATTTGCATCCTTCCCATAGGCCTATTTATCACTTCAAATGTTCAGATCATCAAACCGACTTTAATATTTCTCAAAGACAACACAAGTAAACATGAACAGCTTTTGTGTTGCCAATAAACAACACAAATACATCTGTCATAATGTTATGGCTGATTGGTGGATGCTGTTGAATTCAACTGGTTTTACTTGCCATCAGAATTTTTCAGTTACTTTGAAAGAATGGGTTTTTGTGAAGTACGGCCATATCCCACATTTGGAAAAGCCAACTCTAGGCAAAACATAGAAGCTAAAGTGCAGTGTGTGTTGCCAGCAGCCATGTCTATTTTCAACACCTGAAAAAGCTCCACCAGAAGCCGCTGAATTGATGGAGTGTCTATGCTACATCGAGAAGGCTTTCCTTGACTAAGTTTGCTGTCAGACAAAACCAGAACTGAGGGAAGTGACGACAAACAGTGAACAGTGAAGCACATCAAAATGTATTCAGCTGCAGTGAAAGCGATTTTAGCTCACTCAACCAGGCATATGGTGGTATATGGTGTTTCCAATTTTATCTGTGGGTCTAAACTGCAAAAGAGTGAGATTTAGTAGATGCAATTACTTTATATAACAATTTAAGCAAAAACAAAACAATAAAAAGCTACAAAGGTTAAACATATTTATCTTATTTACAGTTTGTTTGCTCAATTGTGCATTTATGTATTTGTTTGTTCGCATGTCAATGAAGATGTAAAACACTACAACACTTGCAAGGTCTGTCCCTAAATGAGCTTTTATAAACAAACACATTTATATATTTTATACCCTCCATCTCAATGGTTACAAATAATGCATCAACAAAAGAGTTTAGCACCCTGGTCAGAGAAAGTGGCCTGCCCGAATGATGCTTTTCACAGAGGCACTTTCACATTCCCATTTGCAGCTCTTTGTGTGATGCAGCCCATTGTCCTGAGTGGGACTCTGAGCTCACTGAGGACCCCTGGAGCTCGATTGTGCTCATTTACACATCCATTTTAATCTACACAACTTTATAAAATACTCATTTTTTGGTCTTCCTCTGGATAGTTTCTTGGTTAAAACTACTGTTGCAAATGATGTAGTCCAATTTTAGATGGTACTTATAAAGCCAAATGTTTTCCTAGGCGGTACTTGGTGAGGATAGTTTGAGAACCACTGCCCTCTTGTAAATCATTCTTAGTCTGAATTATAGAGGCCTGTTGTTGCCTGTGACCAGCAGATGAAGATGTTGCCTGGAATGGTCCAAAAACTGGCAGTAAACATATATATCTCCTTGGTAAACTGTACGAATACATATTTGTAAAGGCCCATTTTCAATTATAAAAATGCCTGAAAATGAGTAAATGCAAGATGGGTTTAATGTTTAATGCTGTACTGTGGATAGCATTTACTCTGGCAAAGAGATGTTATAAAAGCAGCAATTCAAGTCAAAATGAGACCAAAGAGAGCGTTCCGCACTTCATTATAGACCATTTTATTAGAAAGTGATGAATAACTTTAAGGGTTTAAAATGAACTAGTTCTGTTTTTCACATTTCTTTTAAGACAGTAGAAATCAGGTATCTCACCTTTAAATAGAAATTATATTATCAATTAAATGCCACATAGTAATTGACTTGCAATGTCCATCCAGTGAAAAACATAATTGTAATAAGAACTCAAAGAAATCCATTACATCTGTTTCCACTGATTTTCTCTTGTGCGCGCTCTCCTCCCCTTTTCTTCCCCTTTTTCCTGGACGACTTCTGGCTGCTTTAATAATTCTTTAAGCTTGTGCCCTATTCAAATCAATGACTGGAACTCCCTCCCTGCACTGTCTGAATGACTTTGGATTTACATTCTCACGTACACAAGGGAGGACGTGGTTATTTTATGCATGATGGAGGCAAGGGGAGTAAGCGAGTATGCTTACGGGAGTCATTATTGTTGTGCATATATGAAAGATTATGGAGGAGTTTTTTTTTGTTTTTTTTTGCCAGGGCAGTATAAGTTGTAATAGGGTAAAGAGCAGGAAGGACATTCAGCAAATAATCTGAGTTTAGACCCTGGCATACAGGCTCAGACCATTCGACTACCAGGCAGCATAGGATTTAAGACCCTTTCTTGAAGTAATACAGTGGTACAGTTGCAGTCGTACTTGCATATCGCTGAAATGGTCGTTTAAGGGAAGTATATGATATTATAACCATAAATACATATTGTAGAACAAGTTGACAATTATATCAAAGTCTTGATTTTAAAACAAGGTCAACATGACTGCCACTATTTTCTCTACAATGGCTCACTCCTGGATGAATGAAGGACTTCAAAGCCTTGTTTCTGTAAAAAAGCAGGTTTGCTCACCATGGCTACGTCGTCATAATGTCATATCTATCAATTTGCCTTTGTGGTTTTCATTAGTTCTTAAGCCAGCAATCCCCATCCAAATCATTGACGTGAACTCCCGATTGTCATATCTGTGCCCTGCCTAAACGCATTTCATTTTACACACTAAAGCACAGCCGGGATACACACAAAACACCCCATTGATTTGAATGAATCATATTGAATTGTGTGAATGGCCTTGGTTCCCAGCGGCTGCAGCTTGTGCTAACCACCTCTGCGTTCCATTCATAAGCTGCTCAGTCAAACGCACTCTAACCCATGGGTCTTCGGGACAGCCCTGGCCATAAAATATCTCACCGCCATGCCACCTCTCTCAACCGGCCACTCTGTCTTCACCCAGACCGTAAAATCATCCCGACAGATGAAGGCAGGCAATAGTTGTTTTGGAGCTGTTTTGCCCGTCACACATTTCCATTACAAAGTCCGAGCAGAGGCTCATGGGAGAGAGAGAGCCTATTGAAAAATGGACATGCTACAAAATGCTGGTAGTCAGAGCGTGTCTGTGATGTGTTTTTTGTGCTGAATGGGGCGTGAGCGAGGGGAGGAGAGGGGCTTTGTGGAGGAGGCAGTGATGGCCCGGACAAAAGGGGCGGAGAGGTGGCGTCAATGCTGCACAGTGCATTCAGGGTTCATCAACTGCCACGCCATAAAGATTTAAAACGTTTTCTTTTCACCTTTTCGAGACTTTCTGGCACTAGCTTTTCCCTCTTTTGCTAAATCCCTTTCTGCTCATATGTTTATGTGGTTTTGAAAATCGTTGCGATCCTGAGTTGTATGGATGGATAAAAATGTTTGAACGTTTTTGAGCAACTGCTACTTTCTACCACTGCTACGGTAATACTATTGCTGCTACTACACCTACTTACTATTATACCAACCGCAAATTGTAAGTAAATTATCCAAAATATAGGTTTGTGTTTGTCGAATGTAACGCCGCAATCAAGCAAGAAATTCCTGATTAAATCATTTCTACCCATAAAATGTATTCTTGTTTGAGCAGTTTGGATTCAAGAAGATGCGTTGACACTTCAAATTGGGACTAAAGAGAAGCTAAATCCAGAACTAAACCTAGATTCAGGAATAACTGGGAATAAACCAGGAAAGTGTGTAAGGCATGTGATGTTTACAGTTGTATCCATTACTCAGACAAAGGAAAAGAGAGAAAACTACGACACAAAAACTTGTCAGTTTGGTTTAAGAGGAGGAAAAATGGCGGGGTGTCAGCGGTTTGTCTCTAATGCGGAGCAGAGAGCAGCTACATGAGCCTGTCAGTGAACACTGTGTTCATTTGGGGGACACTGTAGCATCATGGCAGCGATGTCTTCACTGTTTGACCCATCTCTACACTGGCTCCGACAGTTCTTGGAGGACTGGACAGCCCCAATTGGACTCTGAAGAAAATATAAAGCCAGCGTGGTGTCACAGTTACAGTGGTGTCAAAACCAAGCGGAGAAGTCATAAACTGTATTTTCTGTACACTTCTGAGACATGGGAGTCGAGGGGAAAACATGGTGTAGCTGTCCATTCTCCGAGTGATTTCACGAGTCAACGAATGGATCTGGGGGAAAAAAAAGACTTCTATTTAAACAGATAAACTCTATACTTTTGGTGCACCGATGGACATTTTACTCCAATAATCAATATAAGGCCGATATTTCTTCTTCCTAAAGATGTGAAAATGTAAAAATCTAAGCTAAAACCACATGTTTATATGTGCATATGACTGAAATTATTTAATCTGCACTTTTCTCTTTTATGTCTTAAACTGTTTTGTGATTTCTGTTATGTCTTTGTGATTTTAATGAATTTGTTTCCTGTTGTGTGAAGCACTTTGAATTGCCTTGTGTATGAAATCTGCTCTGAAAATGAACCTGCCTTGCCTTGCCTATACGTTATCTTGTTATTTCAAACACATTATTGTATATATTTTGAAAAAAGAAATACTGCTGTAAACCAAGTAATGGTTCTAATCAAGGTATAGAACCAGTTAGAACATATAATATCCTACATTTGGGGAAAATAAGAAAAGGTTTGATCGTTTATTTGGATATAGGTAGGTAATAATTTGTTTTGATTCTATAATTTAGTAAAATTAGCCTCCGCACTTCTATCCTTATCTGTGTTATTTAGACTATCTTTAAAGTACGTGTGTCATCAGCGTGTTGTTCTGCTTCGGTAGCTCCCCTTCAGGCATAATTATTTTTAATTTACAATTCTTTTCTCCTTCTTTGAACCACTTAAAAATAAATTATATAGGGTAAACATGTCAAAACGTATAGAGAAAAAACATCACATGTATCGTAAGTCAGAAGTTAATTCATCGTGCGTATATTTAATGACATGTCTTGTCAAAAACTTTTCTTTAACTTTTAAAAATCTCTTAGTGTCATTTCTGATTCTTTAGCCTTGAAATAAAGACTGGATTAATGTTTACAGTCTGTTCTGTTAGAATAAAACAACAGAAATCCTCTGTCCACACAGTTGTTTCTTCCTGTTTTTTCAAAGGGACAGCAGAGAGCGTAATATAGGCACTGGTATTGATGCCTTTGGTGGATGCCGATATTACCCAATCACATGCATTTTGACCGATACTGGGCTGATATATCAGTGCAACCCTACTCTATACTGAAATAAAGTTAAGCACACACAACACACATTTGAAATAAGCGACCCTTGCAGGACTGAACAGTGGTGCACACAGCCTGATAGCAATATAAACTGTCTATCCATTTCATTTTAATGAGGCAGAAAGATATAAACTTGAATTGTGTTGTTTGTAGGTCATGGGAACAAGTAGTTGTTGATTGATATGATCATTATATTTTTAAGTCAATAACTTAAATGTAAAATTAAGTTAATTTAGGTGGGATTTTTGTTTTGTTTGATTGCCAAATGATTGTAGTGTGTGGCTACATTTTGGTGCATTATTTTCCAGCCAAAAAATCCCTAAAAGGTGTCATGAATGAATGTTTGGAGGCTAACGCTAACTCCCCCATTAGAAACACATTGGAACTTATGGAACAGTACAAGCTTTTAGAATGAAGGTGTTCTGTTTAAAAATACTGGAAGGGTCTCTTTAGATAGTATAGTATAGTATAGTATAGTATAGTATAGTATAGTATAGTAACCGTTGTAGTACTAGTAGTATAGTTAGTGTAGATATGTTCACTTTTAGACCAAATTCCACATTTATGTACAATAACTACTGCAACACTTGTGCATATTTCTACAATGATAACATGTTTAAATAACTTTACGCAGAAGCACTTTCCTTCATCAGTGCCTAAATCCACTTCAACTTCGTAGTTTGTGCCTAAATCCACTTCAACTTCATAGTTTGTGCCTAAATCCACTTCAACTTTGTAGTTTGGGGTCACACACTCTTCACCTCATAATAGCATTAGCATCTCACTAATCCATATGGCATTTTGCAAACTGTAGACGGGCAGCTGTCATATTTTGACACCACTGGCTTAATCCTTACTACTCCGTCACTGCAGCTATTTTAAACCTAATGCGGAAACTCAAACAGAAATATGGTAACCTAAGAAGTCATGACATTTCTTCCACTGTATGACTGTGTTGTTAAAGTGGTTGAGAAGCACTACAACATGACACTAAACAAACTAGGTCAGTGCTTCTCCATAACTGTGGGGGTCTGCGGGGGTCAGACTGTTTCAAAAGTGATGCAAGAAAGCTTTGGGATTGAGGCAACGCTTGCTTGTTCTAAACATAAAAGGGGTTGCATTAGTCGGTGTCAATGAGTGGCATTACTGTAATTATAGTGGTCGTAATGTTGTATACAATAATCGAACATCCAACTGAAAAAAAAACACCTTATCTGAAGACTAGGGATTAGGTAATTACATTTTACACGTTTCATAAAAGCAGAATATATATATATATATAAGAACTAAAGAAAACAAATCCTGTAACAACTACAGTGAAAAGAACAGTACATGACCTTTTAGTGTTGCAGGATAATTACCGACTCCGAATATTACGAGCAGTGTTGCAATTTCTAGCTACAGACTGCAGTATTTTTCTAACTTCTCTTGCAATAAAAGTTCCCACTGCGCAATAGTTAATGTTTTCATTCTGACCTTGCATTGAAATATACTTGTGAACAGCTTGTATAATTAAAAACATAATTTAACTAAACCTGACGGGTTACAAGTGTTCAGAAAAAGCATTGAAAAACACACCTCTCAGTGCACAGTATATTTGATTACGAATGAATAATAAAACTCTATAGAAATCAATTAACATCTTAAACGTTGACATTTATTTGGCCATATGCACGCCGTGATTCTTGCGCCTGAACGATTAACATTCCCTCAGCTTGACATTTATTTGGCGTCCCGCGCTCACTACTCCGCCCTCGCTACATCGGAGAATTATAAGTCCTGATCAATGCGACATTCATACGAGCGCGCTACAATCCCGGGCAAAAAAAAATGACACAGCAGTCCTGGCGGCGCCGTAAATTTACCTTGTTTAAACACATTCCCTAATTCTTTTGGGAAGCAGCAGCACTCACAGCGGTTAGGAGAGAGGAAAAAACATATACGGGTCGATGTATAGAAGAAACTGTTGTGTTTGGAGTTGAGTGGACCTTGAGGACCTCTCCGCTGCGCTCTAGTGCTGCGTGGCCGTGTGTGTGGTAGAAGCGGCACATATGGAGAGCATTAACATGGCCGGATGCTGACAATTTCTGTTCAATAAGACAACTGTGTAGTGAGTGACCGATAAAATCAAAGCATTTTCCCACGGGCGAAAAACCACAGGCCAGTATTAAATGGGCATAATCAAAAGGAAATACACAGTTGAATAGGGTAAGTACATGTTTGGCTTAAAATAATACATTTGCAGAGTACATTTTTAGTAAATTGGCACACGTTAAAAACTCTATAATGTCCCAACGGGAAATTTGTCTTAGGAAAAGTGCTAAGTAATTGCAGAATACTTTCTACACAAAGACAAGCAAAAAGTCCCCTATGTTTTCTGTTACTTTAATCCTAAACCTAACTGAATAGGAAAAATGCACGTAGAATGTGGCTCGTTTCCTTAAGTAAAAACCAACAGTTTTTTCTACTTTTTCACCAGGCTTTTAGTTTTATATAACACTAAACACAATTTGAGCTCTTTTCCCACCTCTCTATATAAACCTTGGAACGTGGCCTTCCCTGTACGGTCAGTGGTTTGGTAACGCTCTGGCCTCTAGACAAATATATTTCTGTGGTTTGGGTGTCCAGCTTTTTGGGTCTGCAGTTTGTGGGAATGTGTGGGAGGAAGAGTGACAGAGTCAGAGGAAGAGAGCCAGAGGAAGAAGGAGTGTGATGAGATGAAATTAGTGAAACAGAAAGAATGTGACACAGGTGAATGATGGGCCAGGGCTCTGGGAGCGTAAGACAGATCCAAGAGAGAGAGGGTCCTGAGACACCGGTGTTTCACAACCGAGACTATGTAAGGATACTGGATTTCAGATGGAGAAAGGTGGAGAGGAATAGGATTTTAATGTAACATGTTCTTTTTGCAACATTTTGATCACAAAAATAAAATTTCTGTAGGAAAGTTTTATAGCATAAATATCAGTAAAGCAAGTTTTAATTGGCAATATACTAATTTATGTATATTTAAAGAAACATCAGCACAGTTCAGTGCAGTTCAAGGAAATGTTTGAACATTCAAATGTGTGTGGTATCTAACAAAATAAATGTATTTATGCAGGAGAAAAAGTTTACTATCATAAGTTGTGTCAACTGCAGAAAAAATGAGATTTGTTTATAATTTGTTCACAGTACCAATAGTATTTTTGTATTATTGGTGACTGGAGAAGGAAATGGAAAAAAGTGTTGTAGTAGTGGCTGTAACAGTAATAGTTGCAGTTGTGGTCGTTGTGTGTAGTTTGTATTCCTAAACTGGTGTACCTGAGGGTTTTTTTGTAAATTAGTATATTTTGGTTGTAAAAGTAGGACTTTGTGACAAAACTGAGACCATTGTGTGTCTGCTGCTCATAATAAAGTACTTTAGGCTCGTAAACCCGGAAATAAGAGTGGTGAGCAGCGCTCTGATTGGCTGCACTTGTTCTGGGCCAGCCCAGTTTGACTTTGTCATCTGACAAAAGATGTTTTAAAGCTGTGTTTGAGTTTGAAAATGAAGGCTTATGAATATGAACTATATACACAAGGGTTTATTAGAGGAAGGGACGACTTCAAAAACCTACTTCCAGGTTCGCAGTGTGAAAATCAGGTACCCTAGCTTTAATTATTTAAAGTGATTAACATAATGACATTTTTATTACACTGTACTGTCCATTGTCAGTTATTTTGTCTTGTTATGTCCAAGTTACACAATGTATTGTGCTTGCTCCAAGACAAAATATTAATTTGGGGTAGAAAGTATGTGTAATTATATGTATATGTAGTATATGCCATGACAAATACGTATTTTCATTTCTAAGGGGCATTATCTTTTTCATATCATCTTACTCACCATACCTACTTTCCCCAGACCTTTGCTCCGGCTCCTCCAGAGGGCACTGTAGGGAGATCCCCTGGAGTGTGGGGACTGTCCCCGGGCTTGCTCGTGGTCATGCCTCGATACTATCTCCAGAGAGGCACTCGCACGCGTTCAAAAACCCAGCCACCTTCACTTCTCCCCTCTGTGTGGTGGAGCACTACTATCTAGACTTCTCTTCTGTAATGGAGTGTGCCCATTCCCTGCAGAGAAAACTCATTACTGACATTCAGAGCCTGTGCGACCCACAGACCAAGACCACTGTAGAAATCCCATCATACATAACCTTAGATTATTCACCTTTTATATAACCAGATAATTATACTCCTTTACTACTTACTAGTTTGGGTGTCTCTGTCCAACTTTGGTCAAACACTGTACTGCGTGTAGTTCACTAAAAGTACAATCCAAGATATCAATCATAAAGGCATATGGTGCATTATTCAGAAAATATCATCAAATCATGCTATTTATTTGACTGTGAAAATGACATTAATAATTTGTTATCTTATAAATTAGAATAACAGCTGATCAAAACTGCACTAAATATATACGTAAGCGTTTACTTTGTTTTGTGATGTGTCTAAAAACATAGCATCATTAAAACATTGTCATCCCTCAGCAGCGGACATCTTAATTAATTCCTATGATCAATTTGGGACTGAGATATGGCCGAGTTGAAACCGTAGTTGGGGTTTGAAGACAAATAGCTTCAATTTACAGTAGCAAATTAAAAGTCTTATCGGGAGCAGTCAGAGCGTATTTCCATTTCCCTTTACATTAACGAAATCTTGCTCAAAGTCCTTCCCGGAAAATGGATGTGCAGTGACAGAAACTCAGAGAAAACGCATGAATATCTAATGGAGATTTGAATGAGAGCTGGATAGTGGGTGCCGTTTTTGTCACAGCGTTTGTTCAGCCAGGTTAGTGGTGCAGTACGTATGAAACGGTCCTACCTTTCTCCCAATGATTTAAAGTTCTTACCCTTGAATCCCATTACACATCCACACTCAAGGCTCTTAACGTGGATAAATAATTGATGCCACAGTTAAAGTGTCAAGTAGCTGCTATAGCCAGCGCTTCTTTATGGACGCTGCATCATTCATAACGTCTTTTTTCTTCTTCTTTTATCTACCATTCCTTTGTTTCCATGAACAAACATTAAGATTTGCTATCACAATCAAACCTGAAAAGTGGCGGTTAACTTGATTCCACTTGACATGCACAAAAAAATTAGTCCATAAATGTATCGACAAATCGCTCTGGGGAAATATTTTTTGTCCATGACGATAACGCAACACGCATGGTGGCGAAGGCATAAAAGTGAAGTGTTGCAATTAGACAGGGCCATTATGGCACACATGCCGGGGAAAAATCATGATGAATGCCTTTTTGTGCACCAAACAGCTGTTATTTCTATCTTAATGTAGCAAACTGTTGACTTGCTGCAAAAGATAATTCAATCAGTCCAGGCTCCTTAAGGGTATAAAACATTATTGATTAGGCGTTGGTGAGCCTACAGTGTCAGCAAAAATAATAATCGCCTCTCTCTTTCTCCTCCCTTTGTTAGTCGTCGCGCGGTGTGTCAAACTGGGCGGAGGCTTTGGTGATTTTTTTTGGCATCAGCGACAAGAGCTGGAAGGAGGGAGCCGCAGGTGCAGCTCACTGGATACAGGGAAGAGTTGGTGATTAGCGACTGGCCGGCGCAAACAAAGAAGTGTGATCGCCTGCTTACTATGCCAACGATAGAAACAATGTCATTTGGCCTGATTTAGCTGCTTTTAAAAATCGTTTTGTCAAATGGGAATATCCATTTTACAGAGCACATTTATTTTATGAAAGTAATGAAGGCGTTTGGATTGAAAACAAGTACACCCAAATACTGATGAAAATAAATAATAAATGAAAAGTTTCTAAAGTATATTTTTGAGCAGGTGTCATTATCAAGAAGGATCTTGAGCATCTTCAAAAGAACATGGTATTTATTTCTATTTTATTTTTGTAAGAAGAAAATTACTTTGCATTATATCAATGATTGTAGGTGACAAAAATAATTGTTTATTGGTATATCAATGTATCTCATACGCATTAAAAACAAAGCTTATTTTAGTAGGTATACACTGAAATAGATATTAACAACTGTGTCAAATGTGAATATACATTTTTCAGTTTTTTCTTGAAAATTAAGGCACATACTATTACCCGAAGTCTGGTTCAAAATCTATCATATTTGTCCATTTCTAAATTAAGTCCAAATGTGATTTTCTTTTCTCCATTTTTCAAAGGCCCAGTCCTCAAGACATTGTTTAAACTTGACACATTAGTCCAGGTTGAGACTTGGGGAGATGTAGAGAGCAAAGACTGCATGTACTTTATGAACTACATTTTGTGGCTGTGGGAAAGTTCTTGTATTCTACTTTGCTGCTCGAGCAGTGAAACAAATGTGCTCATGCATTCTTTCAAAGGCATTCCGTATCTGATGAACTGATGACAAAAACTAAATTCATTGTAACAGCTGTCAGCATCTGTCTCCAGCCAGACCTCTTCCCATGTGAGATGAAACAAAGGGAGGAGAAAATGGGACAGTACAATATTTATAATGCACAATCTGGACACGTATAAAAGACTGAGGGGCTGGGGATCTAACACAGATTCACACTGTACAAATCAAAGCTGACAACAAGTAAGAAATACTATAATTATGCTTGAATGAACCATTATTGACCTTTAACCAAGATTCAGAATATCTTTTTGACAATTTCTCATCATAGCGTGTTTTCATAGACACTTAACTTAATATAATGACAATTGAGTCTCTTGTTTAAAACCATGTTTTAAAAGTTAACACTGCCAGACATGTAAGGTCAAGGTAAAAGAAAGATAAAAAATACTAATAATTTAGTAAATACAATGTTCTTGCAAGCAAAGCAAAGGATATCAGCTCTTCACAAACTCAGCAATAAATCATGTTTTGCATTTGGGTTGTGATAAAGTGGGAATGTAGTTTTTAGGGCTAGGAGACTAAAGAAATTCTTGGTCACTTAAAGATCTGCTCTGTACATCGATAAGTCACCTCTAGGGGACATGTGGGGGCACTGGTGAAATCTGTCAAAACTATTAAGTATGTTTATGAGGAGTTTATGCCAAAACTATTATGTAAGAAGTCCCTCTTGAAACTCTGATCCAGACCAAAGAAGCGAACTTTGGTCCAGTTGGAAAGGTCATTCTCCGTCCAATTAAATTGAACTCTAGCGTGATTCATCTGAATTGTGAACACAAACAAACAAAACAGGAAGTGACCATGAAGTAAGCCACGCTGAGGCTCAGGATCAACACAAGCTTCTATGTGAGATCAGCAACAGGACAAATGACACGCAGACTGACTGTGGATATTGTACACAAGGGGAAGAGGAGATGCGTCTTTCTGGACATTTGTTTTGCTTGAGTGTAATGTGAAGGTGAACCGGACCAGCTCAGAGACAGAGACAATGTTCCCAATAAAACTGTGTCTACTAGGTAGTAAACTGTATATGACGTCTTGCCTAAGGATAGAACTGACAGAACAGAACATGGGAATCCAACTTCCATCCTTTGTGTTGATGGACGAGTGCTCTTAAACAGTGTTGTGTGTAAAAAGGGTAAACTCAGAATTCACTACCTAAACTCCATCTTACTCACTCTATGCCTGCTCTTTTCTGCTGCTCTCCATGTAAATCCTTTATAATACTAATAAAATTAGTCACAAAAAAAGAAAAAATAAGATAATTGTGGTTGACTAAGTCAGCAATAACCAATAACTTTGGAAGCCATACAGGTAAGAAGATAAAAACTCTCTGCCCTCTTTTAAAGTGGGGCATTGAACTTAGAATATAATTAATCTCTTCCAATAACCATTCATTCATTCTGTTTTTCACCATTTCATTATTTTCTTTCACCATTCCCTTGCGAGAACGCCCGTCGCAACAGTGCCGACTAGTTCAAAAAAGAAAAAACATGAAACGCTTAATCATTGGCCTAGAAACATTAAACTTTGGACAGTGATAGAGCCTTTGAGGAGTAAAACGCACCTGGCAGCATCGCTCTATGATAAACAGGAAGTCAGCCATGTTGAATCATAGTGGCATCGCCACGTTTGACTTTTTTTTTTCAAAATTGTACTTGTCCTTGGTTTTTTGTCCGATCGAGCTCAAAACAACACTTTTTGCATCTAAAGATATTAAAATTGAATAAATATTGAAAAAAAGGTTGATATTCTTTACGGTCTCTGCGTAACATGCCCTCAAAAAAGCCTTATTTTTCTGTTTTTTCAAGAACAAGTCACGCCTAATGGAATTGATCTACGGAGCTCATATTTCACTCACTAATGCGTTTTTAGGGTCTGATTGGAAATAATAAATACCCATGTAACAAATTGACTCTATAGCGCCCCCTACCCATTGTGTGAAAAACTCAACATTGTCTGATTTGTTTGAAACTCATGGTTTATATTCTCCTCGAGACGCCATGAAAAAAGTGCATTGCAGATATTGTGTATTTTCTCAGTTGGCCAGCAGAGGCGCAATGAATGCCTTCACTTCCTCTTCCTCTTTTATTTTGATGCAACATTTCCTCTCGTGCCGTGGTCTTAGCATTAGCGTTAGCATCAGCATTATCGGCGGGTCTCTGTTGCTAGGTGACGGAGGCACAGGGAGGAGGGGAATAAAGTCTTTAGACTTTATTCTTTTTGTCACAACTAGGGTATTTTTGACACCCTGAACATCGATGGAAAGGTCACACGGGTCACAGAGGCTCTCTCTCTCTTTCTCCCTGCTCAGGTCTGTGTTCAGCACGATCTTGCATTTTGCCAGGACAAACAACTATTTGAATCGCAAACTATGCAATCATCAACGGTGAATTACTGAGCAAAACGCAGCAGAAAACATGGAGGCGCGGGAAGGCGGTCGCGCGGGAGGCAAGAGCCATCATCGCTGCTACCGCGGCTTTAATTGAGTGTCTGCATAATGACGTCACGCAGACACTATATGTTCTACAATTTATTATATTTTCCATGAATTTCCATTTAGATTTCAAGTTATACCTCATTACGATCGCTTTCACAGTATTACGTGTGCTATTACTTTTGACATTTGAACAACTTGTACTTTTTTCAGAATTTTCAAAAGTATTAGTACTTTTGTCTATGGGAGTTTTTGTTTATAAGAGATCTTCTACTGAGAGTGTGTATAAATGGGGCATTATGAGTGTCTGCGTAATTATTTAGGCTTTATTCTTTAGATCTTTGTGACAGAGAGAGAGAGAGAGAGAGAGAGAGAGAGAGAGAGAGAGAGAGAGAAGGAGGAGGAGAAAGAGGGAGAGAGACGCAGACACTCTAGCAATGGCTTCAGTCATTGCAAATTATCTAGTTCATTCTGTTTTTCACCATTTCATTATTTTTTTTCACCATTCCCAAAAATAGTGGACACACACTTTTTTTCGACTTTGGCACATCCGTTCAGCTGCTCTGAACCTAATATGTCATGATTAACCAAAACATATCTTGTGAAGCCAGTGTGTTCCTTGAGGGGGAGGACTAACCCAAGCAAAACAGCACAGATCAGCACTTGCACTGATCCTTAAAGCTATGTTTCTCGCTCCTCACCTCCCGCTGGATTACATGTTAACTCCAGCTGAATGCCAGAAATGTGTGACGCTCTGACGGCCAAGCAGTACACGGAAATGTTTATACAACTCTGTCAAGCATTTCACACGGAACCTTGATTTTACTCTCCAGGTAAATAGTTATCCTCTTAGTGCTAAACTTTGGACCTCCACAGGAAACCCCTGAAGAAACACAGGCTTTGTGGAACACTGACGGGAGATCGATTTTACAAAGATTATTTTAGTAACAGCTTGTGTTTTGCCCCACAACATGTTTAGAATGCGTATCCTTTTGTTTCGTTTAGACATGATTTGTTTATGCTGTGCCTACATTGGAAATAGGCAGAAGCGTACTGTAACTAAATAATAAAAAACTATGACAGATGGAGTGCCGACCGCTTCATTTAGTTCTATTGCATTCTCTTCTATTTTATTATTTTATATGTTTCATTTGTATAATCAGCACCATAATCAGACGTGATGCTTTTCTTTTTGTACACATTTGATTCAGACGGGCCTATTCTGTAACCCTTTCCATTTATCAAAGCTTTGGACTTGTACAATGAGCAGAGCAGACTTCAAACACTGCATTTATGTAGACATTCACAACTTAACAACAAAAGAAAGTCGCTACCTGGATTCAAGAAAACAGGTACGAGCCTCCTGCGTGGGTGTTTCAAGCCTTTTGCAGCAAGTGGCTTCTAGTTTCGGGAAAGACAAATCCCGTGGTCATGTCAAGATGTCAAATCATTGGCATCAAGCAGAGAAAACATCTCAACAGAAGCTTAAAATTAATGTACTACAGATTTGAGCCCTATTTAGAGTCTTTGAGATGAGCTGGAGAAGGCTTTGTGCAGTGGTCACTCTGACATTATCAATACAAGATCTAAAAAATGAATGCAACACTGACCTGCTGGATCACTACTGGATCTGCTGGATCACTACTGGATCTGCTGGATCACTACTGGATCTGCTGGATCACAACTGGATCTGCTGGATCACTACTGGATCTGCTGGATCACTACTGGATCTGCTGGATCACAACTGGATCTGCTGGATCACTACTGGATCTGCTGGATCACTACTGGTAACTACACTGGGGCAACTGTAGCTCAGTTGATAGAGTGCGCTGTTCTGAAGGATGGCAGTTTGAATCCCTTTACCGACAAAAACACAGTTGGTAGATTGGTCAGATCCACTGGTGGACTGATACCACCTCCCACTGAATACTGACATTGTGTCCTTGGTCAAGACAGTTATCCAGCCTTACCCCCAGTGTTTGCATTACACTGCTGCGTGTGAATGAGTGAGGGGCTTGTGTGCTTTGAAGGTAGAAAAGCATTGTATAAACTTGACCTTTTATCACTAGTGTCAGAATACTTTTAAGTGAGCGCTACATTTACCGTATTTTACGAACTATACGTCGCACCTTTTTTCATAGTTTTGGCCGGGGTGCGACTTATACTTATATTTATACTTATATACTTATATTCCAGAGCAACTTATATGTGATATTATTTGTTATTTTCACACTTGCAACTGCATTTCAAACTCCAGTGCGACTTACATATGTTTTTTTCTTCTCTATCATGCATTTTTTGGCTGGTTTGACTTATACTCCGGTGCGACTTACAGTCCGGAAATTACGGCACATAGTATTTAACAATATGAAGAAGAAAAAAAAAAAAAGATACATATGTGACAATACAATCTTGAACTTTAAATTATCAAATGCTTTGTACATTTTTACAAGTGGAAATAACGTAAAACCAATTTAGGAAACAGGCATGTGACCACCAATAGAGTAACACACCCAGAAAGCCTTGTAAAACATGTGTGCACAATGGTGTGTAGAGGCCGTGTGTGATCGGAGTAGTGGGCCGGCTCCAAAGAGCAGAGAGCAGCATTTTTTGAGCTTATTGAATAAGTCGTTGATTAAGGCTGGAGCCAGTGGCTGGACAGAGAGAGTGTGTGTGTTTTTTTGTGGCTGCAGTAGTTAATGTAATTGAGTGCAGCTGTCTGGCCTTTCTGAGCACGGCTTTGTGTCTGAGGTCCAGTCTTGCGGCATGTTTAGCCTGGCTCTGCTTACATAGTGAAACAGGAGTCCGAACAAGGCAGCAGTGTTTTATGTGGGGCACAAGCATGAGCAAGTCAAAGTTCATGGAAAACACTGGTGAATGGGCACGCTGAGTTTGAACAGCCATGGAAAACAGGCATGTAAACACCTCAGAGGATTTCCTCGTATAATGGTGTGTTTCATTCTTTACTCTACGGAAATGTGTAGTGGTCAAAGGCTTCCTACTCGCTTTTTTTTAACCTCTCCATGATTAGCAATAGAAATGCCATGTCCTTCTTGATGTAATTAGTAATGTTTTGATTATACATTGAACATTTATACTAATTTAAATCAGTGCCAACATTTCGTATAGACTCCACCACTTGTGACATATCTATTCATGTCAAATTATTCAAGTATGACTAGTATGTTCATGGTTTTGTTTCATTCTTACACTTCAAGGCCAGAAAATAAATGTCTGGCAGATTTGAATGCAACACGTGCTATCACTTTGCTCACTGTATTATACACCACTAGATTGTTCCAGCCTATTTGAGATGAGATACAGTCTGCGTCAGATCCTCATCATTTCACACATTTTCTGCTTTCGCTCAATCATGTGTGATGCATGCCAGAACAAATCTCTGAATTGGCTTTATGCGGTCTTATAAAGTGGACTGTAAACACCCTTGGAGGCGCGTACAAAACTGGGATACAAAACAGCTTCCTCACAGGCCCTTTCCATCGGCAGTGTTTTCTACATGAATGAGGCTTCACTTGCGAACAGCCGTAAACAACTGGGCAGCGCCGGTGAAGAGTTTCATGGAGATGCAAAAAACAGCAAGGAAAAGGGAATCAGTTGAAACTCGTTACACATCAATTACAACGGTGAACGGTGAATAATTATTGTCCAAGTTTGAGAAATGGGCAACATCCGACCAAACCATATGGTGTAGTTCTTGCTTTGTGCTCATTCTGACTTGAGTGGTCCAGACTGAAAACTGGTTCAATTCTTGTTTTAAAGAATGCGATTTATGCTTTTTCAAATCATATAGTATTAAACTATACCACATAGATACGTATACACAACAATATAATGTTCATTGTAAATTGGTAAATTTAAAGAAAACAGCTTTACTGAGAGGCTCCGCATCCTCGTGGCAACAGCAGATTTTTATTTTCTCGCATTTGAACTCATATAAACCAGAGCCTGAAGTATTTAAATAATCACAAGTAAATCGGAGCCGTGGGCAAGGAAACTAACGCATGAAGCACTAAAAATAAAACGCTGGATTATCAAGTCTATTATAACATGGTTAAAAGCTCACAAAAGTCAAGTTTACATGATTAGTCCCATTTGAACCCTGAAGCAACTTATCCAGATCAGCGGGGGACCAAAGTGTAATGTCAAAGGATCCTCTCTGCAAATCTGTAAATGATTCTGGAGTACCTATATGAACACAAGGAAAACATACTCCACACAGAAAGGCCCCACACTGGGACTCAAACCTGGCACCTTCTCGTTGATTGCTATCAACATAACCACTGTGCCAGCCTATCTTCTATGTTAACAATGCCCTGTTTAATTCTAGCTGGGCCAAGCCTTTACGAAAATGCAAAAAGGTCAAACTGTCTTCCCTGTTTCCTGATCGTTATTTACAGCTCATTATATCAATTAACATGTAAAAGAAATGAATCATCATTATGCAAGTTTGAGTAAGTAAACTTGCTTAAGGTCAAGTATAATGTAATGCATAGCTAATGTGATACATAGACACACACTATTGGATCTATCGACCTGCAAACAAGAGCAGATCCACTCCCTTCCTTTAGGTCAGCAATTTGTGAAACCGCAGACACTTTTCCGATATCCTTCACTCCAATCAGCAATCTTGATTTGTCCTATTTTTTTCATTTGATTCAAGAATAAAAGATCAGAAGCGGATGTTCTTTATTAGGGGTAATCTTAGTGCCTGTTAGCACTTCAATCAGTGTAGATTTTAATAGGGCCAAGTCGAGCAGGAAGTCGGGGTCAGAGGTGAGATGGTCGCTCAAAAGGGTCACATGGGTCACACATGTGCAGGGTTTTTTGATTAAGTACTGGCTTAGTCTCTGCTTTGTCTAACTTTATTGCATCCTCTATTTCATCCATTACTAACCGAGCCTCATTGTACTCATTAGACACAACTTGCAATATTTTCTGAAGATGTAGTGTACTTTTTGTGTGAATAGTTTGAGAATCGGTTTTAGCTGATTCAGACTCGGGGAAAATGAACGGTAGCCGCCGAGTGCCGCAGAGAGACATGATAAAGACTGAAGATAAAGCTATGACGCTCAGATGGAGACTGGGATAACAATTAAGCTGATTCAGGAAGAAGCCAGGCATAAGGAATGAAAAGGGGGGGGGTTCCCAAGGGCTGCCAAAAGGTCATTAAGTCGGTGAGCGCTGTAGTTGACATGTTCAGAGAGGGAACCAGGAGGAAAGAGGAGGGAGCAAGGTGACAGCGCAAGGTTGATAAGTGTTTGAAGCAGTGAAATTGGGGAAAATATGGGTCGGGACATGATTAGCGTCGAGTGAGAGTGCTGAAGATGGGAGGATGAGCGAAAAAGGGACTAAAATTGGAAGTCCTTCTGGTTCTCACGAACTGTGTCTCATGGGGGCTTGTGTCTAATGTGGTGAACTGGAGTGTAGAAGAGTTTGCACTTCCAATAACAAATAAACAAATACAAGTGAAACGGAACACAAACACAAATGTTTAAGTACATTATAGATATATATTTAAAAAATCTTCACCAAAGTGCACTCAAATTACTTATATAGCTCATATCAACTAATCAACAGGGACTATTTGAGCCACTCCCCTCAGGCAGGAGGCCACTCCCCTCAGGCAGGAGGCCACTCCCCTCAGGCAGGAGGCTACGGTCCATCTGGACCAGAACCTCCAGCCACAAGAACAGTTTCTTCCCCTCTGCCGTTGGACTCATGAACACTTCTAAACACCTGTGACTTCAACTATAATTTAATCAATCATTCACTGCACTCTTCACTTTCTGCTCTACATTTGTACATTTAACTCTTCATTGTGTGTACATAGTAGGCCTATTTTTATTTTTATCCCATAGTAAATTTAAATTGTTTTTGATATTATAAACCGGTGTTGTTTTATTATTGCTCATCATTGTATATTGCACCGAATCACCAAAGCAAGTTCCTGTGTTTGTGAATTTTGTTCATTGGCAATGGCAATAAAGCTTTTATGATTTCATTATTCATTCATTTCATATTGGTTTGTTATAAATGTTTCGAGGCCAATTATATATTTTTGTTGGGTTCATGGTCATGTTATTGGGGACAAAGATGATCAATGAAAAACAGGAGAGGCGATTAAAAGCAAATTGATTGGATTGGGTAAATACATATTTAGGATATAAGAGAGTGCGCCGGTCAACGTGAAGATGAGCAGAAGAGAGAAAATGAAAAGTCCTTGGTTCTCATGAACTGTGTCCCAGGAGGCCTAATAGTGGGGTGAACTCTGGGATGTGCTACTTCCTGGAGAGCTTTAAATAGACGCTGATGGAAAAATCCCATGTCGATGAAAGGAAGAGCATTAAGAGCAGTAGAGGAATAAATTGGCAGAGGCCCGGTGGTCAACTCGAATCACTTCTCTAACCCTTCGCCTGAGCTGCGCACGGTGCAACATTTAGCTGCTTGACTTCACATTGGGAAATGAAGATTCCCCCTTTTATCATAGGGCTAATGAAGCTAATTTGTTCCACTGAGGGAAGTGTTCCTTATCCACAAACACTGCGCTGCAGGAGTGGTTCGATTAATGTATTGAAGCACTCAGCAAAAAAAGAGAAGAAAGAGCACCAAAGAGGTTGCTGAACCGCTGCAGCTGTTTGGGTTTAGTGTTAGAGCTAATTAGCACTACCTTCAGTGGGAGCCTTTTATGCTCAGTATGAATGAATGGACTACATGGCACGCTTAATATCTATCTTTATAGAGCTAAATGTATTCACGTGACCAAAAGATCTCTATCCAACCTTTAGCTACGGGATCTTTTGGTTCCGTGAATACATTTAGCTGTATAAAAACAAAAACTGGTATTCTAAAGTCAACACCTCTTAGTTTCTTAAGAAGTGTTTTGAAGTACCAATCTGGTTTAATTAGAATCTGTTAGTCCTGGGTTAGTCACATAATAGCCTAAGCTTCTTAAGGCGTTTTACAATTAAATGTATAAATCCCCTGCTCAGTGACTCTCGCACTCAAAGCTGGTCCTGACACGGACATGGAATGGCAGTCACTCATGAGGAGGGTCTTCATCATGAAGGACACTGCAGCGTCTTCTCAAATGAACTTTGGCCTAGGGACTTTATTTACTGATACATTACTTAGTGATAATATATTACAATGTAGTGTTTCCCATGCTACTGGAGAAGTTGTAAGTTAGTCCTAATTTAGCTTGGTGTTATTGATGGTTATTGATGATTACTTCAGTTTGTTTGTTTGTTTTAATTTTCGTGTACTTTGACTTTAGCCTGGTGAGGTCTTGATTCAAACTAAATTTGTCTTGCTATTATAACATTTGTCAGAATCCGTCTTTGTTTAGTGTTGTATTTGTTGGCCTAATTTATTCATACCACTCTAATAACTTCTCTTTTGCCAGGAGAAAACTGTGAGCTGAATTCACATTTTGCAATGCTTACTTTTTTTCCATCTTTGGTTCTGGAGGGCAAGAAATTATTATATAATGCAAGAAAAATGAGGTGATTTTTATTATTTTTCTTGTGTTAAGAAAGCAATTGTTCCCTTTTCCCTTGTCTTCTTAGTTGGATGCTTTGAGAAAATGGCCACTTGCTAAATATAGCAGCCATGCATCTTTTAGACAGAAGAGGTAAAAAAGTCCTAACTCTGAGCTATGTGTTTGTTTCTTCCCGGGACATATTGTGAAAAAGTAAAGCTGACGGTAAATGGGTTCTGTTTTTGTGTGTTCTTTCCTTGTGTGTGGGTGTGCGGTTTAGTGGGTGCTGGTGGTGGTGAGAGAGCGCGGAAGGAATTTGTGCATCAGTGAACGGGGTCATGGGACTTCCTGGCTAGAGTGGATCACATGCAGCACATGCTGCAGCACTGTCATTGTTTACTCCAATAACTACAGTGTTTCCAGAGGGCTGTTTCCGAGTGGAGCCATCTCAGGGTGATGAGATGAAGGTTTTCTGATATTTAGAAACATAAAGGTGCAGCATGTAATCTTTCTGGCGGAGGATCCTTCACTTGCCTCTCTGCATTGGTGTTATTGCTTTGACTGGATTATTCCATTAAAACTAAAATATCCAACTTTATCTAGTAAGTAGTTAAATGTGTTTTCCCCTCCAAAAAGGGTATTGTAAAAGCAGAACTTTAGGAATGACAAGATTCAGGTTTTTATCCTATAATAGAACATTTTGTAGACACAAAGAGAGCCATGTGAGTCACTAAATAATGCTTTCAGATGATGATTGCTTAACTTTGGTAGTCCACTCTGCTTCGCTTTTGTATCTGAAAAATCTGTTAGTGGCCAAAAAAGTACTGCATGAGTACTGGCGATATGCCAAAAGGTCTGAAAATGGTTTGAAAATCAGATATCAAAGCTATAAACGTATCTATCTTGCATTAGTCAGTTCAAAGTTTGTATGATAACACATCCTGCATTAGTTCATCATATTCAAAACATGAGTTAATTATGATTTCCGCATGCATGTATTAATGAGTTATCACTGTGAGCGGGTCGCATCTCCAGAGATCAGATTTTTACCTGGTTGCATCACCTGCTCATCTTCATAGAGCTACAGTAGATATATGTTCGATTTATTTTGAAAGCAATAGCAAAATTGATATAATAATAATTTAAAAAAACTGAAATATGTTGTATAGGAACATATAAACTATAGTAACGACACAAATGGGTTGGTCGGCCTGGACAAATGCTATTGTTGGGTCTCTGGGTCACCATATCTGCTCAACCACTTAATTGCGGTCTGAAATGATTCATTGTGACTTTCAAATTAATTGGATTGTGGTTTTCTAAAAATTGTGTCTAGAGATTTCCCAGATTCTCAAAAGAATGGAAAGAGACCTAAGATACCTAAATGTGTGGACCATCCTCCAGTGGAGCCATACAAATCACTGAGTTTTAGTTAGGAAGAAGGCTTTTGAGAAGCAATCAACCAAATGAAAATCTGTTGAACAGAGCAATAGACAATAGTGAATTTAGTCAATACTAAAGCAGTAAATCAGTGCCACAGGTCCCGCCCTAATCTCAATTAATCTAAACAAATAATGGTAAACAATGTAATAAAATTCAAAACCCTCCATTGTAGCATCCAGGTTCATACACCTCTGAATATATTCCCTCTCATTTAACCCGAAATGCATCAGAATGAGATCCTCCCCCTGTTATTTCCGTCAATAAAATGCCTGAGTGCACTTGAATGTCCTCGCAGCTTTACCCCATAAGGCGAGCAGACCGGTGCCTTAAGGGCCTCCACAGACAAAGCGCGGCTGAATTCATTTGCATGCTATTGCTTTTGGACATCCACCGCACTTCTTTTTTCCCCTCAAAGAAGGCCGCAGTGTCATCCCACTTCTATTGTATGGGCTTTTTATCACCTTCACCACAGTGGAAGTTTACAAAGTGAAAGATGAGACATCAAGTGGCTCATCTTGCGATAAGTGCCTAACCTCCAACTTTTAAACCCTTGCTATCATCAGTTCTGCTGTTTGCAGTGCTTAAAGTGAATGAGTAGATCAGCAGTTAATCCTATGGGCTTGTGCTGCTAAGTAGCTCATCCCTGTCTGGGTACTAAAGAGGCCTTGAATGCTGATGTTGTCAGATGCGGACAAGTCGAGGGGGGTGTAGATAGGCTATTGTTTTCCCAGGAAAAGCACTGAGGGCTTGATGCTGCGGCGCAACACTGACGCAACCTATCGAAAGGTTGGACGCCATTGGAGTGTTTTGAGAATGGGGATTTCACCAGCCACGCACATGCATACAGTTTGAGCCCACTGTAAAGCCATGTACAAATCAAATAGCATGTTGTAATGCTCATGAATGTGGGGCAAAAGCACATCAACATTCTATAAAAGCACCTCAGCTCCACAAAGAACTGAGGCAATTTATGTCACAACTGTGTATCATTACCACACTACATCAATGCGCCCATACTGCACCTCTGTCCTCTCAGCGCTTTTGATTTATTTCACTTTTCAGACCCATTCCCCAGTTTATTTGATATCAGCCAGTGGCAAATGTGCACTGTTTTGCCTTTTATCAGGGGTCTCCTTTAGCGCTGCAGCAGCTTTGACTCCCGTCTGTATTTTAAAAGGTGAAATATAGTGTTTTTTGTGAAGACTCTAATGAATGTTTCTCTATGTGCTGCTCACGTCATCTGCCATTTATTTCCCTTTACAGTCATAAACAGATTAAAAAGCAGGACTTATTTGAGCTCAGCGACAAGCGATTGCTGGGATTTTTATCTTCCACTTGAATGACACACACTGTGCTTACCATATTGATTCTTCACAAACACGGCCAAAATAGTTCAACTGTAAAATCAGAACTAAACCGATGAAAGGTTTAGCCCACTCACAATAAAATATGTACTAATAAATAAAGATACAGTGGGCAACTTAGTGTGCTGTTTTGTATTTACATAATGCCTAAGGCTTTTTGAATTTTAGAGCATTCTGATTCCATGTTTCAATTGATTTTAGGACCATGAAAGGGCTCATCAGATATGTAACACAATAGAGAATTCTGTATGAAATCAATTGAGCAATTCCAGCTTCTAAAATAATTTGAGCATTCCGTATTTTGTTTCAACCTTGAGCTGGATTGAATTTTGTCTGTCAAATGTGTACAATGTATTCTGTTTGGTTCTGGTTGCCGGTTAAATTCTTGGGTCAGTCAATGCATACTACCGTTATACACCTGCTTGTGATAGGAATAAGCAAAACAAGATTAATTGTGTATTGTGTTTAGTTACTTTAGTTTGCAAAGCTCTATGAACTGCAACTTATTGTCAAATTGTGGATAATATGACTATCATAATTTCTGAACTATAAGTCGCACTTTTTTACATCGTTTTGGCCGGGGTGCGACTTATACTCAAGCAACTTTTTTGTGATCTTATTCGTTGTTTTCACACTGGTAGCTTCCTGCTCCGTCTTGCAGCTGACATTGATCTGGACTGAGCGAGTTAATGCTCATGATATGACTCTGATTACTGTGAGCAGAGAGTTTTTTACTGTGGGCGATTACCAACATTCCAGCAGTTCGCCGCTCATCGTAATGTTTGTTCTTCCTACTGTGGCATGTCAGGGTGTTTTAACTTTAGCTATAGCTGTTAAAACAAAATCAGAGGACCAACAACGCTACCCGGACATCAATGGGCCCAGGACCACATTGAAAACAAAGAAAGGCACACAGATTACTTGTTGAAAAGAGGCTCATACACATTTTTTATACAGAATATGATTTATTTATATAGAAGCCGGAGCAAATACAATGGGCCTAAAATGCAGCTTTCCTTTCACCTACCGCTGAGAAACTTCTGCTGCGCACCCTTGACGGGGCAGCGGACGTGGCTAGTTCAGCCGGCCACACACGCATTGGGATCCCAGCTTCCAGAACTACCAGTCGCCAAAGCACAATCCAGGAGTAACAGCGCGGCGTGTCGTGGGGCGAGAGCCTTGCCACGGCACTAGAGCAAAACGTACATTAGTGGCGGTAGAAATAAATGATTTAAGCGGAAAATGCAGCAATTACCTGAGGAAAGGAGGACGGGGCGTCAACAACAGCCCAAACTGAGGCGGAAGTGGGAGTAGCAGAGAAAGAAGAAGTGAAGTTTATATACCGAGTGGAGTGACACCTGCAGGGCAATTTTATTAAAATCATCTACACCATCACACTCACACCTCCTTGCTATTTAGATAAAATTTACTTACTTACTTACTCACTCCCACTGTGGCATCTGGCATCTGGTCTGGACAAACGTGGCCCATTATCATCTACTACTTCTACTTTTAATTGAATCTGATTCAGCCGTGAGTTATACAAATAGTTCATTAAAAGTTTTTACTCAACTCACTGCTCATCATTCTGTTTTTGAAGTACTTATGTACAGTGATCCCTCGTTTATCGCGGGGTTACGTTCCAAGAAGAACCCGCGGGAGTCGAAATCCGCGAAGTAGAAACCTTTATTTTTTTACAGTTATTATACAATGAAATACTCCATAAACATTGAAAGCAAGGAACAAAACCTTTTTACAGGCCCAAGCATTTGTTTAACAAATAAAAGTACTGTTTAAACGTTTGTACTGTACTCTCACCGGCCTCTCCCGCCGCTCACACGCGCTCTCTCACCGGCCTCGCAAACTTCAATTTGACAAGCGGTTTTACATACGTGTACATATTAATCCATAACGTTATTGACACACAGGTAGAGAAAACCCGGAGAGACTGTTTAGCCAATCAGAATGCAGAACACAATGCATGATGAAAATCCGCGAAGCAGCGAGTCCGCGAAAAGTGAACCGCGATATAGCGAGGGATATTTATGTTTTGTGATGAAGGTTCAAGAAATATGGGCCAAATTAACGAATGAAACACTATTATGTTGACTATTGTAACGTATTATCTTTAATTTGTCTGACATGTTGTGCCGCTAACTGGCTCCTGTTTTGTTTAAAACCAACTGCTTATATTTAGAACAGCTCATGGTTTTGTAGTGACTCACCGCACGTGCTATTGGCCACATATTGCACTTCAGAGCTACAGAGAGCATGTCTGCTGTGAGACCCTGTTTTTGCTCTAAGGATCGAGTACATACTTTGTTTGATTGTCGTCGTTTGCTCACTGTAAATATTCTACCACTGCTTTGGGGACTGGGTGTAAATGAAAATCACCAGAGCAAGTTTTTCAACGGAGCAATCCTTTTTTCACGGAAGACAAAACAAACCTGTGACACAGGGGAAGAAAAATTCAATGGATCTAGTGATTTGGGGTAATACTGATGCTTTAGGTAAACTTCTTTATGCAATAGTTATCTGAATAACTGTTAATATGTAACATTAACCAGATACTTATGACAGTTCGTTGAAGTTTCTTGTCCGTGCGTCATGTAGCTGAAGGTGTTACGTCAGCATATGTAAACCTATTCACCATGTTCTTTAATCTGTTAATATTTCAAATTGCATTTCAAGATTAAATGTCTGTTCTTGGTCTGGGATTTCATCAAATAAATTTCCCCACAAAAATGCGACTTATACTCCAGTGTGACCTATTTGTGTTTGTATTATGCATTTATTGACTGCGCCAATTTATTTTTCAACATATATTCCGGAGCGATTTATAATCCGGAAAATATGGTAACTAAATTCTTAAATGTTCTGCTTTTCTCAGCTTTACTTGGCTTCTTCAATACCACCACATTTCTACAAGTGCCGATAAAGGGGCCAAACTCCTTTTGTACTTGGTACCAGCAAATGGCTCGTCCAGCAAACCTGGAGAGCTCACATTGTTAGAAGAGGTCTTGGTCTCTCATGTGGTAAAGCACTTGAAAAGCAGAAGCAAGGACATCTTTTGCAAGCAAAAACATCTTTTATGAATATTGTGGACCAATCAGTGTTTGGCTTCAGAATGTCAATTTTCTATAATGATAAGCATATTTTCCTTGGTCATGAAAGATTTCATGCCTACAAAGAGCGTTTTGTCTGACCAAAAAGCTTTGATTGCCAGAGTAGAAAAGCAATCTATTGTTGACATCTGTGGTGGTCCGTTTTTGATTACAATATTTTTTTTTTAACAAAAATACCAGTACATTTTAACATTTTATTTTCCGAATTTATCAGTATTCTTGCAGCATTTTGCAAATTATTGAGCTACTGTGCATAGTTGTGCATGTGTAAATGAGTTACCAGCTTTCTCCTTGTTTTACATGTTTTAATGCTTTTTTCTTTCATTACAGGTGCAAGGTAGTTCTCAAAAAATTGTGTGTGTGTGTGTGTGTGTGTGTGTGTGTGTGTGTGTGTATATATATGTGTGTGTATATACGTGTGTGTATATATGTGTATTCTAATTGTGAGAAGGGTCGGGGTCGGCTTATTACAGATCTTACATGGCCTGGTGACATTTATCTCAATGTCACACAATTGGCAGAACCCTCCAAAGTAGCATCTTAACTACACAGCTCTCATTAAAGGTGGGCTTTCCCCTTCAGAGGTATAGACAGATGTGATTACCTCTCATGCACCTGCCCTGTGCTGGCCCCTCTCCGTTCTGCATGACTGGTGGGCTGGAGCCTGTTTGAGCTGAGCAGTGGAGGAGCACTGCCAGGGTGCTCTTGGCTGGGGGTGAACCAGATCACTCTATGCATGTATGAATATATTACTTCTACCTCTGTTATTATCCCTGGCTCAGCTATGGCTTTTGGGACCTGAGCCCTGTTGGCTTTTTACCCCTGTTGCTCTTATTATTGCTACTGCAGCCCAATAAATCATTAGATTCTGCCTTTTATCAGTCTGGTGTTTCTACCTAGTCTAAGCAATGTTAAATGTGCACCGTGTTTTCACTCTGTTATTGCTTTTCCTGGAATGATCCACGTTAAACATATTGGTGGCACTGTACATATATTTTATAAAATTATAGTTGATTTTATGCCGAAGACCATCTCTAAATAAGACAATAAAATCAATAAATACATTTTAAAAAATCACATAACTGGAGACGTCCGGGTAATGGCGGCGCTTTGAGCTGACACACCCACACTTCTGCTGCAAAATTGACCCACCTAATCCCAAAGAAGAACAAGAAAGGCACATGTCTGGTAACACTACAGGACCAAAACAAATAAAGTTGATGGCCCACGGTCCCATTGGGAAACAGCCCGCATCGCCGGCCCAGATAAAGATTCTCACCATTACTTTGCATCAGAAGGGGGAGAGAATATAACGAATCATCTGTTATTGATTCATTAAGAATGGCAACGTATGTTTATCGCATTGGAGAACCACAGGATCACATGTTTGGAGGGAATTCTGTTGGACAAGTGTGTCTCATTTCTTTATAACCCCATGTCAAAGTGCCCATTACTCACTGGGAAATGCAGACTGTTGGAGAGGATGTGGCAGCCACTGCTATCATGTGTTTTGGGATTGTCCTGTTGTTCACAAGTTTTGGACTGAGATCAACAAAGCCTTACAAACAATTTATGACATCACTATCCCAATGGATTTCAGAACTATGTATTTGGGCCTCAGGACTCCTGCTATAGATACAATTGGCAGATATCTTTAGAGCCTCCTACTGGCAGCAGTGAAAAAATCTATCACAAAAAAATGGATGACACAAACTGTACAGACAATCAAGGACTGGACTGATAATATCAGTATACTGGGCATTCGCAAATTGAAAAAATTACAAATATTTGTTTTCTTCCCAACCTGTTCCCATCCACCTATTTCGCCCTGTGCACAATGGTTGGACTTACCCAAATGGCATTGCTTATTAAAAGAGGATGTTACAGCCCTCATGCAAGTGTGATGCATCATTAGAAAGCTTAGGCCTTCTAGTTTCTGCAGTTGTGCACATGAACACTGTCAGGGCTTCAGAACTTACACTACAGAAGACCAAACATAAACAAAACATCCTTTTTTAGTCTCGCCTGAATATTGTCAATTTGTAATGGTCCTGAGCATGACATACTTCATTGTGTGCATATCCTGTTCACTGTACATGATGTTTATCTTGTTGACAACAACTGTGTAAAGTTTCAGATCTCTAGGAACAGGCATTTTGGTGCTGTTGACCTTTTTGTATCAAAAAGTATATTCGGAACAAGTGATCCAAATATGTGCCAACTGTGCCAAACTGTTTTATTACAATTTTAGCTCCTCTATGATCATAAAACATACATTTTGATGTTTTGTAGGCCACTAATATCTATTATAACTGCTTAAAACAATATATGTGAAAATGTGTAAATATGAGTTTACCCATGAATTTCCCATATAGAGGTGGAAAAAAAAGGAAAAAAATATAATAATTAAAAAAATAAAATTAAAAAAAAATGTTTTTTTAAATTTTATTGGTATAATAATACATACTTACAATTGTTACATCTAACAAAATGCACGTCCAGAAGGCTAATAAAATCAGAAAACGTTATGCGTAAAATCTTGTCGCCAAATGCCGAAAAATCTAGGCTCTCACAAAATTGAGACAATTCTGTGTGAATAAACGCTTAGTCCCGCCATTCTAAAGCTATTCTTATTGGCTAGAATAATATGTCAATCAACATCTGCTACGTCTCTAGCATGCAGCGCTATGTTGATCAACAGTAGAACCATGTGCGTCGGAAGTAGCGCATTTTTTTCCTCCAGAGGCTATAGCAAACAAATCCGTGGACAGAACAAATCGTGGATTTGTGATTTTTTCTGAAGAAAAGATCAATGCCAAACATTATTTTATAAGTCAAACAGGTTATTTGTTATGGACGGAGAAATGCGCCGGACGAGCCTTAATCCTGACCATCGTCAAAGAAGAAACTTTGTTTACTTGACAATATCTCGAAATCGGATAACTTCAGGAAAAATACAAGTGGATATTGTTTTTCAATGATTCCTTACGGACAGACTGAATACAAGGATGTACAGAATTAAAGCCGTTTCGTCCGTCATAAACAGCAAACAGGTAGGACATGCGTTTGTAAAAGTTGAGACTTTCTCATAAACTATTGGCAATTGCTTCTTGGGGCATATTATTCAATGTAAATCAATGACATATTCGTTTTGTTGAGAAAATAAGCTTCAAAATTATGTATGGCTTGCTGGTATTGACCACGGAAATAAAAGTGATGAAGTAAGAGAATATTAGAGATATGGAAAATGTGCGCCGGGGCGCAGGTGGATGGTAACAGGTTTTAAGAGGCTCCAAATAATCTCTGTGTTGAAATGAATACATGTTGAACATTTTTCTTTTTTCACCTGCTGTTCCACACTCATGCCCTAGACCGTATTATTAATATTATAGCAATAATTGATGAACAGTATGGAACAGCTGAAGATGCGTCTCTCATCTAATCGGAATTTGCTTAATCAGTAATCAATTCTCAGAGCTGGAACGGTGTCCATTCAGTTCCCTGCGCAAACCTCTGGACTAGATGAAGTAGAGGTGAAAAATTAGCACCACTATACTTTCTATAAGTTTTGGCATCCAATAATATTTTTAGTGGGTGGTGTGTCTTCAACTGGATCCGTCTTTCTCCGATCCGATACTTTTCACAGCCGGTTGCAAGATTACAGCCATCCACGGAATTGATTTGATGCATTAGATTGTTTAAAGTGTGTTAGTGATTTGAAAAAAGGTAAGGGTAGATGTATATAATTTGTCAATCAAAACTGGGTTTTACTATACCATAAACCTATTGTATTTGAAGTATTTATCAGGTAATTGTGAATGGTTAGTTTCTGAACCAGTGGGCTAGAAGGGTGAAAAAGCTAAATACATGAGAAAGAAAGCGTCTCTCATGGTCAGTGGATTCTTGCAGCTGCATTACATACAATAATGTATTGTCACATACACAGATATACAAATTAAACGTTGTAAGGAAATTCTTACTTTCTTTGCTTCCCTTGAATAGTGTACTTGCCTATACATAAAATATGATGTACCATACACTAGATAACATAGTTACAGACATTATGTTTGTATGAGAAGTTATTATAAAGTGTTTGAACAATATAACCTTGGAAGCAAACAGTTCTTCTGGGATCCAAGGTCATAATGTTCTACTGGTGAAATAATGAGTTTAAATACCATGCAAACCTCTTTTCTTTAAATGCTCATTGTTATGCTCCAAAGTGCCTCTCACCTGACTCACTGTTTCAACTAATGGCTAATTCATAAAACAAACTGAAACAGTGCAACAAAAAGACATACAGAGAGTATATTTCTATATACTTAGGCTGAACTCAAGTGTAAATGGACTTAAACGGCATAATCACAATTATGACATTGCAGATAAACAAATCTGCTTTTGGCTGCTGTATTATTGCTTTTCCAGGAATGTTCCACACTATGGCTTTAAACATGTCAATTCAATTAAATGTTTAATGTTTATTTTTTCATTTTGTTAATGTCCAAAGTTATTTCAGTCCAGTTCTTGATGGATACAGAGTTGTAAAGTCAAATGGAACGTCCATGTTGAAGACGCACAACATTTATGAACAATAAGGCAGTAAGATCTATCACTTGGCCTGATGGCGTCACTTGCTAGTCTCCATCAATATAGATTAGTTGAATGCTATACTGTGGAACATTCCTGGCAAAGTAATACTATATCCATGTATACAAGCGGGTGGCAGATCCTGAAAGAGTAATTCCAACTCTAGAGCTAAATAACCTAACCTCACTATCTTCTTCTCAAACCCAACTGAGCAATCATAATCGTTCCTCCCTCTTGACTTTTGACATCATTGACCACATTGAACTAAACTGCTCAAACCTCAAAGTTCATCTAGTCTTGTATCTGAAGTCTACTGAGGCATGACAACTTTTGTATCACCCATATTTGTCACTGCAAACCTTTTCAGCTAGTCTAAAAAATGACTATGTTCATGGCACTCGTGTGCTGGCATCAATCAGTTGCTTTGTCTTTTTGTTGCCCTCTTTCCCGACAGATGGAAACCTCAGGCAGAGTGCCGCGGGTGTCTTTTTGAAACACAACCCTTCCCCCCTTTTTGCCCATTTTTCTTCCCATCGTGCCTCCCTCTTGCCTCGCCTCCCAATGCGCTCACCAAGCAGTGAAAAAACCTCCACTCTCGCACACTCACATCCCTCCCCTTTCTGATCCGAGCTTCAGGCAGTAGAAGCCCTCCTCTGTTACGAGGAGACAACTGGCACGTTTGCGCTTGACAGTGTAACAGGGAGAGGTGGCGAGCGCAGAAGCGGCGTTCATATGAAAATTACAGCTTGCAGCGGGGGAGCATTTGTGGTGCTGGCTTGTATGTCGTTTCAGGCGATGTGGTGTGTTTGCAAAGCTTGGCACTGTTATATTCATGAAAATGCAAGAATAATTAGCACAAGGTCTCGAACTGTATCGCGAGTTCCAACGGTGGTCCATATGATTTTACAGCTGCAGACATTTAGAGTAAACCGTCTTCAATTCTAGTCTGATATTAATGACACCTTGGATTTTTAGTGCCTTCACCAGATGATTGCATTATTCTTTCACTCTGCCCAATTCTGTGGAGAAAAGCTTAATCTGTAGTCGGACTTCAACTCTGACCACTACCGCACACACCACAGTCATTCTTAGGCAAGGTGAGTGTATTTAATGGCTTAATTCATTTCATTTGGGTAGGCAGAAGAAAACATATAATGCCTATGAAGCAGCGACCATGTGCGATCGGTTGGCGCTGGGATCCAACTGCTGACAATCGGGAAGTTGGGCAAACGCTCTGAACACTACCGCTCAGTTTTTGGTGATAGTAATACCTTTTCCGAGTCATCTTCTGTGTAAAATAGGGTCTGCCACCTTTTTGTCTCCATGGAGATGCTTTTGCTCTCCTGGAATGTTCCACAGTAGTATTAAATATATCTAGCTTGCATTTATTTCAATTACAGATGTTTTGATGGTTCAAACATACCATAAAACAAAAAAAAAACAATAGAGACAATAAGCCAACAGATAGAGAAAAGAGAAATGAAGGCAAACAAAAGACATTCACTGAAACTATGACACATATTGTTCAACATAATGTCCCATCCATTTTTTTCAATCTGTTTCCATTTTTGCAATGTTAATTACTACATCAATCTAGTCCTTGATCATTAGTTCAGTGTGTGCCATTCATTTTTAAATGGCCTTATCCCCTGCAGCAAAAAAAAAAATGCTCCAAATGTATTCATTTATTGTGTCCATGGCAGGAGTTTTGAGGCCCAAATACATAGTGTTGAAGTCAAGTGGGATGCCAATGCCAAAACAATCTGCAGCGTTCTATTAATCTCAGTTCAACAATGATGTTACTCGTGGCAAACCACAGTTTCTCCAACAAATAGTATTTCCCTGTGAGTAGTGAGCACCTTGACATGGTATTATGAAATACCATGATATGTACATTTTTCCAGCCAAATTGTGAGCGGGGGATTCTCTACAAATCTGGGGCCTCATTTGTAAAGCTTACTTGCACACTACGCAGTGCCTAGGCCGCCCAATGTGCCATGTGTGGTATGTATAATACTTCCACTAGGCGCAGGACTGTTTATCTCTGCACAAAGTCTGGAGACACAGGGAAAAGATGAGACTCGTGCAGAGGAGCAGAAGTGAAGAAAGTTTGAGAAAGTTGATTCAGGAAAGCGTCACCAAATACATCTTTTAGCCTACAATAATTGTATTCAGAGAGATCATTACATTTAAACAGGAGTTGGCCTAACCACAGACAAGGCCTGCGCACTCGTACATTCTTGCTGCTGTCTGTCAGTCCTGTGACCGTATCAGTCTGCGTCTCAGAGAAGATCCTCTGAATCTGTGAATGTATTTATGGAACAACGGAGCACATTTATCTTTACGCACCGCGCACAGGAGTTTGGACCGACTCAAATGATCCGACCCTGTGAACGACATGTAGCCCAGTATCAGAACCTGACCCAGAATGTCCTTCATCATTTTGTAACTGACAGCTTGCTCTAAAGAGTCCCCCTGTTTCAAAAAATGAAATAATGTCTGAAGTATGAATGAAATAATGTCTGAAGTAACAGCAGTTTTTATAGTCCACTCACAGTTTTACTGACAGCCCCTGTCACAGCTTCATGCGTCACATGTTTTTGTCTCTCTGGATCCATCCCTCCCACTGCTTTATGTGTGTAAACAGGGCCATGGCCAAACGCACATCTCATTCAAAAATAAGACTTTGAAGACTTTGAAGCACAACCAAAACGTTATCTGCAAAATAGACTGCCTAAATAGTATTGTGTAGTGTAGGCAACTAAAACACAATTCTGAAGTTTTGAAAGTTAAGTTGAGAGAGACAATTGTTAGAATCTCTTTTGTTTGTATTTGTCATAAAGCTTGATGTGACTGCTGCTGTGTGCGGCGGACAGTGCACAGAGTGTTTTATAAATCAGGAGTTTGAGTGGCGTCCCTAGTGGTTGCTCGGACTACGCAATCCCTTATAGATGATGCCTGTGACGTTTAATTTGGCCTGGTGGTGTCACTTCTTTGTCTCCATGGATATAGATGAGTTTAATGTCATACAATCTGTGCAACATTCCAGTTAAAGCAATAACATCTCCATGGAGATAAGCAGGTGGCAGCCCCGCCTCCAGAAATATGACATTCTACCCTTTCAAGATACAGCCTATTATACCCGGTTAAACATGATTTTTCCTTGTGTGTGGAGCTACGTGTAGGTTAAAGTTAGGCAATTAACCCAATGTGAGTCATAAAACGTCTGGAGATTGGATTGAATGTAGTGTCCATGGCCGGTTTCATTAGACATTCTGCTAGTTGAGGATGTGGACTGAGCGAGCATGCTAATGACTGATCTGCTGCTCACAATACGCCTGATTGGACAGACAGCTGTATCGTGCGTCTCCTCCGGATACATTTAAGCAGGTGTGTGGAGCTCGGCTTATGCTCGCTCTTTAGATGTGTCGACTACAAGACACGACGCCTAATTGAGATTTATTGCTCTAGTTTCGACAAGAATATTCACTTTTAATGGTTGTTTGTGTGTGGAGCCGTGAATAGTGCGAGAATGTATGCAAGTTGTATTTCCGCTGGAGTAGTGTATATTTCAGAAAGATGTGTTTGCAGTTTTGGCGTACATTTGGCCATCCCTGGGTATAAAAGTCAGTTTGATTCTTGGATTCATGAAACAAAAGGTCGACAAGCACAAATTATAAAACTGTGTAAAAAATGAATTCAACACCATTCAACATACAGCCTATGATTGTACCTTGGGAATACTTTGAAGGTAAAGTCTGTTCAAAAAATGCTTTCAATGAATGTAAATCTTTTTTTCAACCATCGAATGTAAAATTCTTTGTTATGTTTAAGCTCTTGAAAGTTGTTGAACTTGAGGTCTTATCTCAGAGCACATACCAAATACACAGTCAAGTCACACTGTTTTTATCAAAACTTGACAAAAAAACATCCCACCATTGACTGTCTGAAAGAAAGATTATTAACTGAAGGTAACCAGAATATAGATATGTCCTTTCATAAAAGTTATTTTGTGAGTGAAAGGAATAAAAACTGTTTAGTCAAGGTCGGAATGTGGGTATAAACACCTGCTTAAATTGTGAGCGAGCGAGTGATGTTTTGTTTGGACAGGGTTAAGTCCAAGCGGTCGATGTACACTCCAGGTTGTGCGCATTGATCTTTACCTATTACATTGTACAATGGGTGTCCTTGGTGTTGGCATTTGGCCAGCCTGCCGTCAAACCTGCTGCAGCGTGCGACCTGTCAGATAACACAGCTGAGCGCCCATCAGCTGAAGAGACGCACTGCTCAAATCAATGCTCATTTTCATTTTCCTTACAAAGTTTCTGCCAAAGAATTGTGCTCAAGTAACTTGGTGAGTCAACTTTACTAACATAAGGAAGAAAAGGTAACAGTTTGTTTTGTTTTGCGATCTGGAATTGAACTGTTGTATTTCACTGTTTTAATTTTGACAATATTTCAAGTTTTAGTCTAGATTTAGTTGACAAAAACATAATGTTAATTTAGTCGTCTAAATCTATATTACATTTAGTCAATCAGAAAGTATCACATATTGGTTGCTAACTACGGTAAGTGGTAATTGGTAATTTAATGGTTAATGGTTAATTTTTGTTTTGAGCTTATTCTGACTTTAGTTTCACAGATTTATAATCACTTTACTCTTGCTTTAGTCCTGTTTTAAGACCCAGTTTGGTGTCTTTCTAGTCACATAAAAGCGCCAAGATGCCACCCTTTCTCTTTTTACAAAGTTTCTGCCAAAGAATAGGTATTAAAGTGGGCCAGTCAACTTTTTAATACAAGGCAGTGGAGGTAAAAGTAGATCAGCTGAAAAGACTTCTAGGTTGACCTACACGTTTATTTCAGAGAACATATTTTTATGAGCAAACGCACAAATCTTAATCCTGGGTCGTCCCGGCTCTTAAGCACCTTTACTTTACATGCTGACCTGTACAGTTCTGATCATTCTCTCTGAGAAGATTAGATTTCCAAGACTTTTAAAGATGAAAAAGGGGCAGGAGGTAATTACTGTATGGTTGGCATCCCAGACAGTATGATTTAATATAGTGAATTATCAGTTCCAAGCTGTTTTTTTAATATATTTTTTTTTTACAGATGGATGATGAAATGAAAAAAAGAAAAGTGTGTGGGATTTTGTGCATTAGTCTTTTTTAAATAATGTCTTTATTTATATATTTTAGAACATTTTTGGAAAAAAATCATTGAACTGGTGTTTTTATTCAACATTCAAATTAACCTTTTTCAGGGTTGATGACGCTAGGAAGCAAGTTATAAAGAAATATTGGATAAAGGTCTTCACTTGACTTACCTTACCAATTTATATTACTCTGAGCATCTATGTTTTTCCCTCTTTCATTTTCTATTACACAAGTCATTTCAGATTAAACCTTCATTAAACCTTGCCTTCATAGTTCCCATCTGGATTCAGCATCAAATAAAAGACTGTTTATGTTGCTTTTTGCGCCTGCTTTTTGGTTCTCAACAAAAAAAATCAGCTCTTAAGTATTGTATTGTAAGTGTTCAAATGCCTCAGTGCTCAAATGTGTTACCTTGGTTAAGCGGTAATTACATACTAAATCATATAATCCAATCATGTCAATTTTTAGGTAGGTAGAGAGGAGTTTGAAGTGTCCATCTGCTGTCCCTGCTGCCATGGGTGGAAAACCAGCCTTGCAACATCACCGACATCGAACCAAACATCTGGTTCGTTCTTTAAACATTGGCAACGTGAAAGGTTTTTGTACGTAATAAAAAAAAGAAGAGGGAAATAAAAGTATCAATAAAGATTTCCCAAAGAGGCTGAAAACGGTCTAAATACAACTTTGAGTGGTTAAATTACAAGGTTAAATATCTTTTAATTGCACCAAAGCACTGTATGAATTGGTTGACTATTAAACTCTTTGCAAAGTGTCATAACACAACATTATTTCATCTAATAGTGGTTGGTTTCAGAACTTTCCCCCACTGTGTAGAGGGATTTACATCTCTTTATAGGTAAGAAATGGCATGGGATGCATTTAAGGTTATGTCAATGAACAAATGATAAAAAGCCTGTCATTAAGGGGTCGAACAGTTCACAATGGGATACAGCAGCAGGTCGGACCACTTAAATAGACATTCCCATAGCAGCAGGATCGTTCCCTGTAGATAGAGGTCCATCTGTGCTCACCTCCCATCTTTTTTATCCATTGTATTCCCGCTTTGTGCCTTGAAGAAAGTGGGTCTCTGCGTTTGGATCCCTGGAGCTGAGAGCTGAGGCATTCATCACGGAAAAGATGGTGGTCAGCGTAGGTGAGTATGTGAATGCATGTGTTTCTTTGTCTTCACGCGGTAAGATAACTCTGCAAAGGAGTAATCTAGCTTATCTGACGCCTCCCACCCCATGCGGACACACACACACACACACACACACACACACACACACACACATGCAGACTGGAGGGCAAGGCTTCATTACGATCGCCAGCTGGAAAGACACCTCACTCTATCCATCACACCACTGCAGCCTGGGAGAGCAGATAGGACACACACAGGCACTGGTTCAGCACAGCAGCCTTCACCATTGTATCCTTATTTTTACTTTATTACAAACTGCGTATATACATTTATTAGAGTTATTGTATTTCCAATGCGACAGTGGTACGGACTGGAGTAATGCAATGTATGTGGAAGTGGAGCGAGAGTAGCAAGAGCATTTAGCATCACACATAAAGGAGCGTTGGAGCGATCGTGACAAAATACACCAGTGAGACTCAAACAGCAAACAGGCTCCAAAATGAGGGAAAGAGGAAAGGGCAAAATGGGAAAGAAAGAAAGGATATGTGAAAAAAGACAGACAGAGAAAGGGGAAAAGGAGAGAGAAAAGGATGAAAATAAATGGGAAAGACAAAGAGGGAATAAAAGGGAAAACAATGGACCAAAACAGTAAATTAAAAGAAAAACAAAAATGGAAAAACTCGAGTTCAATTACAGCAGTTCTTCAATGTGATTTACAATATATAGCAATATGTTGTATTTATGCACAAACATTCTAAATATGTATCATGTAACTAGTTTATTAGAGCTAATTTACTTTAAAAGTGCATTTTACTTATCTTATTCTATTAATTGTGCTTAAAGTTTGCACAAACTAACAAACTAAACATGAATCGTGATGCATTTAAAGAAACATGGTGCAACTGAAAAAAAAGTCTGCTCTGTCCTCAAATTACTCCGTTCAAATGAAGTGTAGAAGTTTTTCTCTGTTACAATGTAATAGATTTATGTAAAACAGCTAACCTATTCTGGGAGAAGTATCGCTCTCATTCAAGACTCCATCGCACATGAAGGTCAGAGTATTAGACTGTCCTACTTTCCGAGTGAAACCAGCCGTATAATGTCTGATGAGTTTAGTGAAGTTGAAGAAGTAAACCAAGGAAGTCGTGCGGGCTCCTTCTGCTTAAGCCTTAATGTTTGTCAGAGAAAGTGTGACCCGCATCAGTCTGCGGCCGCTGTGGAGGCGGGAATACGAGCCGCGGCCACAGAGAACTTTTCCGACATCTTATTATAGTAACGTTTTTAAGATGTTTGTAACTATCTGTGCATATCACTAAACTGTGTCATGGAATTAGACATACACCCGATGCTATTCCTTAACACATTGAGAACACAATTCAACTTAGAATATGAAACGACACAGAAACATCAGACATTTGTGTGGCATGCATGGGAGAAAACGCGGGGACTGTGTCAGCCAGGCCGTTGTAAGGAGCCTGGCTGACCCTCCTGCGTCTCACCCCCGCGTCTCACCCCGTTTTTTCCCATGCTGGTTGGTTTTATTAGATATTCTGGAATAGGCGGGTCACATTTCTCATTGGTCAGCCTCACATCAAGGCACTTGGTATTTTTCCGTAGAGATAAAGCCTTGGGTAAACATTACCCAGACTCGTCTGGGTTATCACCCCCCCTAGGGTAAACATCCTTTGGCCATCTTTACGACCCCTTCACAAACAAATGCAGTTTGTCACACACCCGTTCTTCTCTTAGACTAATGATGCAGATAATATATCACTATTATGCAGATAAAATACATCACAGAAATATAATCATATATTCACATTTTATCACATTTCCCTCCTGTTTATCAAAGCATTAGTCTACTGTCTCATATGCCAAACATATCATTCTTTTCAGTTTTCAACATGTCTTTCATATTGGTGTTAAAATGACACTTTTACACTCAAAAAGTTTATGCACGGTTCTCAACATTGAACACATTTCTTTTCTCTCGGCCCACAACATGTCTACTGCATTACTGTCCTAAATTTTGAGTCAGATTGGTCAATCTCTGTAATTTGACAAACAGACAATTTATCTTGTCTATAATTTGTGCGGTGTGATGGGAAATATAGAAGTACAAGCGGAAAGCCCTTAAACCCGCTGCTCTCTGGTCAGTCACTTTGACTCGTCAGGGACCTCTCTGGACACCCCAATAACATCAAATACGTTGTATCAGGTGCTACTGGAACCAGACTGTCCACTAACCTCTCGACCTTGACCCTGCGGTATGGTTCTGGGTGATGCTGGTCACAAAAGAGACATAGGCACAACGTCCTAGTCCCTTTGTTTCCAAGCCCTCAGCACTGTGTCTCCACACCACCATACGTCCTCGCTTGGTTTCTTAAGAGACCTCCTCCCGCTGCTCGCTTCGATCACACCTATGACACATATGAACTGGTACATTTCCCATCTCAATTCATAATCTCATGAACATTACATGTAGTGATGTTGTAGCAGATAAAAAACTCTCAGTTAGTGCAAACAACAGTGGCTGTATAATATGCCATTGTGTTTCTTCAGCTACTGTCATGTCAATTATACATTGTACATTAAACATTTCACATTACACATTTCATAACCTTTCATGTTGATCACTTATTTTCTTCCCTCTATATTCCATTTCTGTGTATGTTGATCGATTGTCCCTCTTGTCCCGATTGTCCCAATTGCATAATACAGGTGTTCAGCACCCATATTACCGTCATCACTTGATGATGATAACTCGTTGATTCTTTTTCACAGAGTATGGTACTCTGCGCACCGTAGCCTCTGTCTCTCGTTCATTGTAGCAGAGTATAGTACTTTGCGTACTGTAGAATCTGTTTGTTGTCTCTGCATACAAAAACGAAGAATACAAACGAAGTCCTGCGTCTGCGATGTTATGGATCTGGTGCTGTGTTGTCCAGACATTTCTCTCACTTTCCCATGAGAGCACCCATGTTCTCGTCCTCCCCTGGTCGGTGTGAGGACGACACGGTGTGGCTCCGTCCACTGGCTGTCCCACTTGGATTGTCTCTGTAAACACCACATCTCCAACACGTTCTGCTGTGGTGATAAACAAAGTCTTTTCGACAATTCAGTGCATTTCAAACAGTTTTCCTGTTTACAATTTTTTTTTTTAGTAATTATTGATTCGGAATATTTGTTTAGTAATTATTGATTCGGAATATTTGTTTACACGTACATATCCCTCCTTTTTGAGATATGGAATTCCCATTTCTCAAACTACTACATTTAAACAAAATTCAATAATCCAGATAGTTTACAACTTTCACTAATCCAAGATGTAATCAAGGAAGAGATGGAATTGCGTCTGTCTTCCACTCCGCAATGTCACCTCTTGACCTTTCACAGTTCAGTGGTCACATCCCTGGCTGAGCCCCCCCTTACACGGCGCTGGGCCCCCACCCTGTGTGTCTGTAATCCGACACTGCCTCTGCGATCTGTAACTTGTAAATCTGTTTTATCACCATTTGTTTCAAACTCCAAATGTTTCAAACTCTAAATGTTTCAAACTCTAAAAGTTTCAAACTCTAAATGTCTCAAACTCTAAAAGTTTCAAACTCTAAAAGTTTGGTCTCCACGTTTGCGCGCGTATGTATGTATGTATGTATGTATGTGTGTATTCAAATACATCAAACAATAATAATTATCTCAATAATTCCCCCGTTGAGCTGGCCATAAGGGTCAGTTCACAACTTAGAATTCTTCATCATAATTAACAATTTCACATCTCCTCTGTTTGTGTGGCCTGCATAAAGTCACCCATCTAATGTAATATGTGCTAATCTTCTATATGTGCTTCAGGTGAGTTTCAAACTCAATCTCTCACACCTGCTCATGTGGTGCTTTACAAACATTGTGTATTAGTTTGTTCTAGCAAGTCTATATGTGTATAACAATCAAAATGATCCTAAACCTTCCCCTTGTACATAAGGCACATCATTTTATCAGTCTAACCATCTCTTGTCTCCGTCCTGAGTCCTATAATGTTTAAGTCCTGTTATCATTGGTTTTCATAACTTCTATAGCGTCTAAATTTAGATGATATTGTCTTATTTAAATCTATTCAATTCTTGATGAATCTCCACAATCCTTCAGGCATTTACTTTAGAATGTCAAATTCTTTCCCTGTTAATTTTAACTTTTCCTATTACTCATCACGTCAACCCTCCCCCTGAGGTGGTGTTGCTCTTAATTGTCACTGTGATACGTAAAGATAACGACATCTGCTCCATCCTGAGTCCTCCAGATTCTTTGCCAGTCAATAGCCCCTTATCTCTGACTATCTTTATGACTTGGTGTCCTGTTGTCTTTAGTTAATAAACACATGTATGTCCCATGTCCCCCCACTTCTGCGTCAATTGCCCTAGTTAATGACCCATTCATGTCTTTCCTGGGAGGGCATTGGACGTCACTATTTAACTTATTCCCTCACTTATGTCTACATGCAATACGAGGTTTCCTCATGATAATACAAATAAATAAGTTACTGATATAACTTTTACTATCACTTTACTTACTACTCATTCTACTCCTATGTCCAAAAACATCAGTAGTCACCCATTTACCCATATTATCACTTCCCAGGCCTGTGCCTGTATTTGATCCTAAATTTAAAAACACTTCTGTCTTTTCGTCCTGTACTTTCATCTAGTCATGCATTATGGTTACATAATAAGTCCAAAAGATAATTTTGTCAAGTCCAATAATAAAACAAAACAAAACGTGGCTTTGTTTGGTGCACACAAAAAACACGACTTTTGTCTTCTATGTCGGGGACAGGAAGTGTCCTGTCTGTGATCACATTCCCCAAAAAATTGGCCATCTATAAAAATCTGAATTCATCTTCATCTCTTATCAAGTTTAATAAAATCTTTATAATTGATTGTTGTCAATCAAACAAAACCCTTAAAATTTGTTCTACAGAGCTCTCAAATACTAAAATTTAAAACCAGCTGAGTTTAGTTTTACTTATTTCATCAGTTCAGAGCGTCCTCTGAGCTGCTTTCTCCCCATTCTCCTGCCTTGTTGACCCCCCTTATCTCCCCCTCTCTGCCACGTCATCTGAGCACGCTGGAAGTCTCCCTCCAAAATCCTCTTATGACTTTTCCTTTGTCTTTTTACAGTTTGGGGTGATAATTTTGGCATTATGTGGTCTCGGTCGTCTGAGAGAAATGCTACTTGCTTTACAGTCACGGTCAATGTCAAGCTTCTAGAGAAAATTCCTTATTAGATTCCTCCGGACATAAACGTGGTGTTTAAGATTCACCCGTGACTGCAAATTTTAGATCTCTCAGAATAACGCCTTGTGACCCTTGTATGATTAATTGTGATTCACACTTGTTAGTTAATCACTTATTAATCCTCATTCACACATTCACACTTCTCTCTTACTTACTTCGCTCGTGCACAGCGCTTACATTCACACATATTTCCTCAGTAATATTAAACTGGGTATTTCCTCAGTAATACCTAAACTGCGTATTTCCTCAGTAATATGAAACTGGGTATTTCCTCAGTAATACCTAACTGCCTAAAATATTTCCTCAGTAATATTAAACTGGGTATTTCCTCAGTAATACCTAACTGCCTAAAATATTTCCTCAGTAATATGAAACTGGGTATTTCCTCAGTAATACCTAACTGCGCATAAAAGCATACAATATTTTTCCAGTAAATATCAAACTAATGCATAAAAACGTTTTATGGCTAACTCTTTTTCACACACAAAATTTTTGTCTGACCTTCTTTGTCGCCTGTGTTCTCCTGCTGCTTCGAAACGACACGCTCTCCTCGCGGAGACTGAGGTGCGATGGGCGGCCACGGGAAAAGTGGACTTCCTTTTAGCTGTGCACAGACTTCACCGATTCACCCGTCAATCTCCGCGAAGGCAGCTTGCCGTCTGGCTCGATAGGACCAGAAAATGTCATGGAATTAGACATACACCCGATGCTATTCCTTAACACATTGAGAACACAATTCAACTTAGAATATGAAACGACACAGAAACATCAGACATTTGTGTGGCATGCATGGGAGAAAACGCGGGGACTGTGTCAGCCAGGCCGTTGTAAGGAGCCTGGCTGACCCTCCTGCGTCTCACCCCCGCGTCTCACCCCGTTTTTTCCCATGCTGGTTGGTTTTATTAGATATTCTGGAATAGGCGGGTCACATTTCTCATTGGTCAGCCTCACATCAAGGCACTTGGTATTTTTCCGTAGAGATAAAGCCTTGGGTAAACATTACCCAGACTCGTCTGGGTTATCACCCCCCCTAGGGTAAACATCCTTTGGCCATCTTTACGACCCCTTCACAAATCCAGTTTGTCACACACCCGTTCTTCTCTTAGACTAATGATGCAGATAATATATCACTATTATGCAGATAAAATACATCACAGAAATATAATCATATATTCACATTTTATCACACTGGAATGTTAAAGAAATAGTATTCAACACAGTAGGTAAGCAGGGTCTGTCAGTACTGTTATGTCTGTTATTTATTTCATTGTTGTTTGTGTTTTATTTTACGATTTAATTTACTGTGTTGATTGCCATTTTCAACTTTTAATGAATTAACCAATGTACTTGTTATAAACCTTCAAATGTTTACTTTCTTTAATTTAGTGGACCTTAACATATTTACTTATTATTTATTCATACAGGGGAAACCCAATCAGAAAAACTTTTTCATGTGTTCCCTGTCAGACAAAATACAAATAAAACTAATTCAAACTTACACATTCAATGTGAGGATAAAATCATACAAAGCAAGAACACTGTCGTAGTGGGTCATTTTTAAATAAGCAATTATCCGTCAAATATAGCAGTATAAATATATAGCAGTACAAACTTAGCTTCTTTACCACCCAAGACCACATGGTTTACAATATTCGTTTCGGTCTGGAATGACATCCTTTGTCCACAATTTCAAATGGCCGTGACTGTCCTGTTGGACGTTTGATTTTTGGTTTAGAAAAGTCCACAATTGGAAACTGCGAGACAGAGAGCCTTTTTAAAACGTTCACAAGTTTACAAGCAAATACTACTAATACTAATCTACTGTGTTAGACCGGTTTAGTCCGGGACCATTGCTAAAACCCGCTCGGCCTCTAGAACATACGGAGCATGCATCGGGTTCAGTGCAGATGTTTGGTTTGTAACGGAGCTCCAAAACTTTATTTGCACGTAAACTTGTGATTGTTGTACAAAAAGACATCATACACATCTCATGGATGATGGAGGGCAAAAAGCCCACGTGGGCCTACGCTGCTCAAAGTATAGAGGCAGTATCTGGTCTCCACGGCGACTCCACAGAACAGTGGCTGGTGAGGGCTGAGCCAGAGGCTTCAGACAGTGTCAAGGCTCTGCTCAGTGTCGGGGTAAACAAAGCGCGCACACGCCCAGAGCCCTTCACCTCTCATTGTCTTTGCCTCGCTGCTGATACCAAGGAATTCGCTGGGCACTTGTCTGTTTTCAAGGTCATAGCAAATTATTATTATTAATATTAACATGATTAATAATCAAGCACTGTGAGAAATTAAATTACTAATGACTATTTTCTTAGTCCCAGGACACGCTGGAGGGAAGACCCAGGACACGCTGGAGGGAAGACCCAGGACACGCTGGAGGGAAGCTGGAGGGAAGACTCAGGACACGCTGGAGGGAAGACTCAGGACACGCTGGAGGGAAGACTCAGGACACGCTGGAGGGAAGACTCAGGACACGCTGGAGGGAAGACCCAGGACACGCTGGAGGGAAGACTCAAGACACGCTGGAGGGAAGACCCAGGACACGCTGGAGGGAAGCTGGAGGGAAGACTCAGGACACGCTGGAGGGAAGACTCAGGACACGCTGGAGGGAAGACCCAGGACACGCTGGAGGGAAGACTCAAGACACGCTGGAGGGAAGACTCAGGACACGCTGGAGGGAAGACTCAGGACACGCTGGAGGGAAGACTCAGGACACGCTGGAGGGAAGACTCAGGACACGCTGGAGGGAAGACCCAGGACACGCTGGAGGGAAGACTCAAGACACGCTGGAGGGAAGACTCAGGACACGCTGGAGGGAAGACCCAGGACACGCTGGAGGGAAGCTGGAGGGAAGACTCAGGACACGCTGGAGGGAAGACTCAGGACACGCTGGAGGGAAGACTCAGGACACGCTGGAGGGAAGACTCAGGACACGCTGGAGGGAAGACCCAGGACACGCTGGAGGGAAGACTCAAGACACGCTGGAGGGAAGACTCAGGACACGCTGGAGGGAAGACCCAGGACACGCTGGAGGGAAGACTCAGGACACGCTGGAGGGAAGACTCAGGACACGCTGGAGGGAAGAGACCCAGGACACGCTGGAGGTGACTATGTCTCTCAGCAGGCCTGGGAACGCCTCGGGATCCCCCCGGAGGAGTTGGAGGAAGTGTCTGGGGAGAGGGAAGTCTGGGAGTCCCTGCTTAGGCTGCTTCCCCCGCGACCAGGCCCCAGATGAGCGGAAGAAAATGGATGGATAGATGGATATTTTTTTCTTTTTCTGATTTTGGTTTTAAAAACAAAAGTACAGGAAACGGGTCATTTCCAATTTTGATTTCCTATTTCAAACTAAAAATCCAATGGCATCAAATGGCAGGTACATGGACCAAAAATGCACGATCTGTTCATGTCTCATCTTACGTGCCTCACGAGTAAAAAAAGTTTTTCTGTATCTGATGTAAATTAAGTTTTTTGTTCTAAGATTTTGTTGTCTGAAAGAGACGAGAATATTCAGAAGAGCCGTCTTCTACAATTGAGAGACATGATATAAATTAGCAACTGTTTGTCTAGCTTGAACAGTTGTGCAAATGAACTGAAATATTTACTATACTTTCTTTTACTTTGAGAAGATATTTAAATATTTACCTCTGAGCAGATACAGGAGCTCTGTCTATGACAGTAATGGATATTGCATCTGTTACTATAAAGTTTATTTTACGTTCTAAGAATCACAAATGGTTTCACACTTATTATGACGGCGAAGTATAAAGGGTGTAGACATAACCTTTTCTACAAACACCTTTTTGTTTTTCTGCATGTCAAGGCCCACAGTTTCTTGAATAATGTCCAAATATCTGTGATCAAAATAAATCTAACTTTATCAACTTGAAAACCAACTGAAGGATCAGACCGCAAACACTGCAAACTGCAATTGTGTCCACGAGCAACACACTTAATCCACATTGCCACTGTCTGCTTCCTATGCCATGAAATACTGTATATACCTGGGTTAGGAGAATAAATCTACTTTGGTATTTGACACACACATAGTGCACATATTTCACACTTGCTACAACTACATGACAATTCTAATTATTTCTTTAGTTACTAAGGCAAGTGAATTTGGCTCCAAACCGAAAAAACAATGATGTGTTCCTTTGTTCATTACTGCCTCATTTTTCATTATGAATTTCTATTTTAAATACTCACAAACTTAATTACAGTTGGAGTTTTGCAGGATTGTAATGAACCGGGTGGAAGCTTAAGCCATGTGCCAATAATACCATCCACATATGAGACAGAGGAGCTCCAAACTAGACTTAAGCCATGGAATCTAACGCATATTCTCAACAGACGAATGCAGTCAATACCAACTCATTTACGGGGGTTTGGGTTTTGTTTGTTGCTTGTTGGGTAAAAATTCAACCCTTTATTGTGCCACGTTTCTTCAACACATCACTCACACGAGCCTTTGAATGGGTTTTTCAATTGCAAACTGACCCATTTCTGACAGCGGAGAACAGGAGACGCTCTGCCATGCTATGTTTTCTGGCACGCACACGGTTTCTCAAATTGACTGGATCAGAGCAACAGAAAAAGTAGAGCAAGAACATTTGGCATCTTTCAGTGACAGAATTGCTCTCAATATGTACTGTATTCTTTTTTTTGTATGTTTTTCCCCTTGTACAATCCACCTTGGCTGCACAATTGGGTGTAATGTTTTGAATAATGGAATCATCATTGCCGGGGATGACATCTTACACCAGCAGACAAGAAAGCAATACACAGGTGGTTGGAAAAATGGGCTCCGGTCTGGCACATACATCATCCTGATGAGATTTCTGGATGAAAGAGGGAGAATGAGCAGGGAATGAGGGCCCGCTATAGTTGAATGATAGTGAGGCTGAATGTCGAAAGGTTCTCAAACTTGTCAGTCTTTCGCAATATCCTTAAACAGACGGGATAAAATGTGGAGGATGAGTAACATTCATGCCTCAATCTAACCTAAATCAAGCCTTAAGAACAGCCAAATCCTGCCAAATCGAATATGTTAGGACTTGGACTAAAGTGGGAAGAAGAAACTTTTCTCCTTTTTTTTGTCATTATAGGATCATTATTAGATTCCCTCTGCACCAGGACATTTACCACAGAAAATAATCCCTTTACATCAGGCGCATGCAAAGCCCTAAAGTGCAGACCTGTCACTTTAAGAACAGTTGTTATCCTCAGGTTGTAAGGCTAATGAATGTTACCTTTAAGGAGAACTGAGACTGCACCTTTCAGTCTTGTATTTACTGTGTTGATTATAAACTAATGTATTCAGCGGAGAGTAGGGATGTCAAGATTATCGGGTTAATCGTGATTATATAAGTCACAGTATAATCGTAAAGACGAAAAAACAATATTATCGTGACATTTTTAGAAGAAAATTAACACACACAAAAAAGTTACCATTTTTAAACTAAATTAGGTTGTGAAATGGGATGATTTTAGAAGCAAAATTAAGTCCTTTCTGCTCACCCTTTCCTCATAAAGCAGGTCACGTATTGAGGCGCGATAATGTGTTAAGAAAACAAAAAGGAAAGATTATGTTTATCATGATGTTAAAAATCGTGAATGATGATTTAATTGCAATGTTTATCCTCACAATAATCGTCACATTAGAATTTGAAATTGTGACATCCCTCGTGGAGAGAATGCCTTTTTATTACTAAAGATAACGTGTAACGTGTACTTATACTTGTACACAAAAAAACTAGAAGCTACGCAACTTCTTCCAGAATAGAAATTAAGCATGAGGGCATTCCACCAATTGGAACCTAATCCAGAGAGAGCTAGAACCAATTTAGAACCAAAATGGCTGCAAAGTTTGATCCTGACTGATTCTCATAAAATAAAAAAAACATAATGAGAGGGTGAAATCCAGGCTAGGAGGTAAGCACGGATTAAACGGTCTAAAGCCAAATTCTAAATCAAATTCCCACAAGAAGCATCTGAATTAGCATCCATAACAGCGTGAGAATCACAGGTCCGGTGCAAAGTTCTCCCATTGTTTCAAATTCAAGCCTTTCTCTGCTCGCCCTTTCTCTCCTCCAGTCCCAAGTGTTGAAAACGACCCAAAGCTGAACTCGTAAATTACCAGCACGCTCTTCCACACAACGGCATCTAATTAAAAGCGAATCGGGAGGCAGGAGTGAGATGAGGCAGGCTGAGGAGGTGAGTGCGGATGGGCTGAAATACCAAAGGGAGCGGCGGTGATGCACGTACCAAGACTTTCTTACAGTTCGCTAATAATTAACGCTCCCAAAATAGGCCTGTATTTGAAACAGTGACTCAACAGATTGTCTGACATTCATGGAAACTACCGCAGCTAAATGGTAAAGTGTTCACTCAGTTTCAGGTTTATCTCCATCAAAGATCATGCAGATAACATCACAGAGAATGTCAAAAATGCATGAGGTGGGGAATGAATTGTTCTGCTGTAAGAGCTCCAAACTCAAATGTAAAAGAGCTACAAAGAAAAAGGTCTACATCTCAGCTAAATGTGTAGTTTGTATCCAACATCGAAAAGAAGAGAATGAAGTAAACCAAAGGAACACTGCTGCTACACTCACATTTATCACTCACAGTTGAGATTTATTTCCTGAGATAAAATATTTGACATTTTATCAGTTGCGATGCCCATAATTCTGCTGCTCCGACGGAATGTTGAGGGCCATACTTTGAATCAAAAATGTCAGTGCATAACCTATACATTCAATCCACCATTCAGCGTTTGATAATGATATTCAGCCAGACAATCTCTTTTTTCGAAGGATTTTTTGGCCCGTAGGCTTTATTGAACAGGACAGCTCAGCGTCAAACAGGGACGAGAGAGAAGGGAGGACACGCGGTCAAATGTTGGAGGCGGGATTCAAACTCACAACTCTGCGGCCGGCTGCAGACGCGCTGCCGCCTTAACCACTGGAACACCCGGAGTCCATGTTGTAGATGGCATGAAACTAAAAGTAGATCAGGGATTGTGATTGGCTTAGTTCTATCTTTTTCCAGCAAAATGTGTGAAGCTTTTGCATGTTTTTTTTTCATGCCAGATTTTACAGTTACAGGAAGGTACTTGTCGAGTGCTAATTTTGCTAACAATAGAACGTGTTCTTGTGAGTTTGGAGTGGAACAAAAGGAGTCAAATAAGAATTAAGTGATGAATTCCGACTGCACGGAAAGCACTGGCTACAATCCAACGGCCCTACCTTGAGCGCGCATTTGTCCTCGTACATTTTTTCCCCCTCTTTTTAATTGCGTAGCCATGACAACCCGAACGATGCTGAAAAGCTCTTTCGGCTGTAAATGATTTCCTCCATCATGCATTTATAAGCAATTAGGGAGACAGACAGGGAATTTAGCTTAAACACCCATCGTTCCTGCTTTCAGAAAATTGAGTTTTGAGTGAGAGGTTTGGGCGAGTGAACGGTGAGGAATTTTAATGTTGAGGAGGAAAATGGAAAACTAAAATGCCTGAAACGAGATTGAAGGACAGATAGAACGAAACAAAATAGTCTGTAGGATTTTGTTAGAATTGATTACAGTAAATGTGACTGCAGATATGTAGTTTAATCTTGTTTGTTAAGGAGGTGTATGTTGTTGTAGAAGCAAGTTAACCAATAAATTCTACGCCTTCTGTGTTGTTATCTACTCTTTTCTTTTTACTTTTCTCTTTAGAACTACGGTATGATTCACTGACACGGCTTTTCCTGGACAATTGACGAATTACACTGACTCAATTCTATTCATATAGTTGAATGAATTAATTTAATGTATGGTCTCATTGCAACATTGTTGTCACGGTGGACCCTGAAATAAACATGAATAAATGTGTTCTTTCTACCAATTCCTACCATGTCACAGATTCCATCTTTCCAAATCAGATGTGATTCCGATTAATTGTAAATTGAATGTGTATATAACAAATAGAACACACCATTTCTCCTTCTAAATCTGTTAACACAACTCATCGCCAGAAAACTTTGATAAAAAAGGCAGAATCTGACAAAATGAGTAGTGAGAGCAAAAGGGTAGACACAGTCAGAGACAAGATAGTGTCAGTAGGAGCCAGGTGCATGCTGGGACGTCTGCCTTTTTGGAATAATGCGCACAGCCTGGCAAATGCCTCCATCATGAAAACATGACAATGTCAAATTGCCTCATCATTGGTGTTCTGCACACGATGTTCCCTGAAAGGACATGGAAAAGTAATTTGAAGTTCTGAAGTACTTCCAAGTACTACGGTGACAACTTCATTTTGACTAATATAATTGTTTGAAGCTGCCGTGGTTCATCCGGCAGAGTGGCTGTTGAGATTCTTTGCTCTCGCAGTGCAAAGCGCGGAAGAGTGATAACCATCGTTCATTATGCAGGTATTATGCTCATTCTGAGGAGACAGCCGTACACAGCCGAGCTCTTTTTTACTCCACGCTGGAGGCAGATAACAAAATGGACTAAACGTATCAGTCCTTTCAGTGTGGATCGGAGAAATGTCTGTTAAACCATATTTTTCACCTGAGAACAGAGTAAACATGGAGCATAAAGTAACTGTCAGTATTTTGCCACAGTGTTTTGTGTGTGGCTGAGGCCCACAGCGGGGGAGACTCCTTCACAGGAACAAGGGGAGAAAAGTGAATTCACGAATGACTTACCCAAGGGCTGATTAACAGCATCACCGCGGCGTAAACACAGACATACGCTAACTATTGAAGCATCAGCTGAAAAAGACAAATCACATTGAGCAATTCTCATATAGATTATTACATTATCATGACAGTAGAAGCATGTACTCAGCTTTTATTTATGTGTACTATTGATGTACTAGTGTTCTCTCATTTTGACTAGTGATGGGTGGATCAACATACTATTACTGATACAAATTATAACAAAGTTTTTGAAATACATTGCTCATATTTTAGTTTATTTGCGCATGAAATTTTTAGATTTAATCAAGGGTGGGGCAAATTTAATAATAATGTATTTTCTGGACTATAAGTCGCATCTGAGTATAAGTCGCACCAGCAAAAAAATGCATAATAGAGAAGAAAAAAACATATAAGTTGCACTGGAGTATGAAAATAACAAATAATATCACATATAAGTTGCACTGGAGTATGAAAATAACAAATAATATCACATATAAGTTGCTCCAGAGTATAAGTATATAAGTATAAATATAAGTATAAGTTGCACCCCGGCCAAAACTATGAAAAAAGGTGCGACTTATAGTCTGGAAAATACGGTAGTCTATACTTTAGTCGAAGAGGAGTCTCCATGAACATTTAGGAAATAAAAAACTCATTGGTATGGATCAAAATTTACTTTTTTTTCCAACAAAAATCAGAATCACTAATTTTGAGCAATACTTGCGTTTGTCGTGGTTATACAATCTATTGGCGCCAACAGCTTATTTGCATTAAGCTGTCATGGCAACATCCCTTACCTGCTCTGAGTCTTCACACTTTAAAAGCTGCGTTAAAGTGACTACAATCCATGACACGGATGGATGGAGATTGAAGATTTCTCCACGGAAGCATCTCGGCGCTCTGCAGGAAGAGAAGAGTTTTAATGGGCCAAAGATTTGCTCCTGTTAAACAATTAGGGAAACAGTTATCCATTTGCTTAAATAATTCCTGTGATTGTTGGTTAATCTGCTTCTCTATTATTTACCAATGTTGGTTTCATTGTTTGCTTTTCTCTTTCTGCAGTTTTAAAGTCAACAATTTTGAAACGCCCCGAGAGGCGACTGCTGCTGTCATTTTGGCTTACAAAAATAAATTGAATTGAATTGAAATGAAATAGCAAGACTGTATTTTTATGTTTACACATTATATTGAATTCATTTTATTGTTATTGTCATTATTTTTTACCGCTTCGTCCAACTCAAAGTAAACACCACAACACCAGTTTTACAATGGAATTATAAATAAAAGATGGGTGCATTGAGCATTTGTGTTTTAGGATAAATACACCAAATGGCCACTGCCTAAGGATTAACCTGAAAAACACCACCACCCATACTGTAATTATTAGTTTTCCAGACAAACCAGGAAATACATATCCGTTTTTAATCTTCCACCTGCCCATTAGCTGACCCCCATGTGTTTGTGCTCTCTTCACTCTCTTCACTCTCTCACTAATCACTCCCCTCTCTCTCTCACACAGCTGTGGCTCCTGACTCATTCTCTGGTCTCTTTCCCTTTTCAAAATCCCCCAAAAACACATCACGTAAACTTTCCCTCTATCGTTTCAGAGTTTTTCTTCTGTTGGTTGTTGTGCACATTCGCAGCAGCATCCCTTCATTTAATTACAACAGCAGCAGGCTGTTTACTTTTCCAGCTAATTCAAAAAGTGGAGCTGTCTACAACACCGTCATGAGAACCAATAAGTGAGGAGCCAATGTACATTTAACGGAAGTACTGTTTTTATCATTTGTGTAGTTTTAAGATAACAAAATAAGTATGCGGCTTAAGCAATATTACACTTATTTACTGGATATCAACTCAACAATTATTTCATTAATCTTTACAATGTGCTAATGTAATCGACTGGATATGTGCTGTTAGTAAAAATCTACTTTTAAGATTAGATAAGATAAGATATTCCTTTATTGTCCACACATGGGGAAATTTCGGTGTTACAACGCAGTAGATACAGGGGGAAAGGACAGATAACTTATAGGAAGTTTAAAAAACACTCTTAATAGAAGAACTCTTATAAACAAAAACAAAACCTCTTATTTTATACATTAATATTACAATACTGTGACAATGATTGCGTTACTTTCCCCATTGGCCAACATACTAATACTTTCAAGGCATTGGATTGGATGCTTGGCCATCAAAGCCATTACTGCCAAAGATCTATATTCTGATGTAAAATAAATCTTGCCCTCTTTTTATTATATAGCATTACACTCTGGATGAATCCCCGTTACATTCTCTCAATTCATAAAGCGTAACAAGGCCCCAGTGCCTGCGAGCGCTCGGTTTTAATAACACATTTGTGCTCCATATTGTACCTCTGATGGTGTGCAGCTGGTTAACTTGATAATTATGGGCCTTCTGATGTGCACTGTCTATTTCTGGACTTTTTTTGTGATTTACCACTGTCGGTAATCCTGTGTGTATTTGCACATTCTTACAGCGCGTATCACCGTCGTGCGTGTCATTTTTCACACTCATCTTTTGTAGCATGATATGTCAAGTGACAGCCTGTGCCAATGCATGTCTTGGATGCCTTTGCTTGAAATGTGCTTGTCCTCAAATGCAACCGTGAAATTTCATCTGGTTGCTGGAGGGATGAAGCTGTGATGGTGTGAGCTCGACCAACCAAAGACACATTCTGAGCTTCTGTGTTGTTTAGTTGGACTTAAAACAAATAACACACTTTGATGTGTCTGGGTGAAGAGATTTCATCAGTTCAGAAGTGACAAAAGTGTCTTGAGAGAAGTAAAACATCTCCACGAGCCAAGTTGATGTTTTTAGAACAGCGTTTTGATTGTGACGTTTTGGGAAATTGAGGCCCTTCTGTCATGCCGAGGACTGAAAAAAAAAAAGGTATTTAACTGAAGGGAAATATTTATTTTGTTTGCTATATGAAACCCAAACCACCACCGAAAGATGCTTCACAGTTCTTCTGCTCGTGATCTTGACCCATGATCAAATCTTCAGGAGGAAATTGGTCAAATGAAGGGAATAACAAGGTAAGAATCTGTCACAGTTGAAGCCCAAAAATGCTGAAGACCTTGAACCAAACATCCAATTTCCCACCAAATCTTATTGTACTAATTCCCCAGACACGAGCGCATTCCAAAACTGATTTCCTCTTTTAAATTCCTCCAACATCTGACCCTGGGGATTCTGACTGCTGTTGTAAATGTGTGGCAAGACTTGTCACCTTCTTCACTTCGCACATTTAATAGGAAAGTGAGAAATCAAATCTGGCTATGTTCCGAAGAGATCAGGAGGACGGGTGACAAAGAAATCGGATTTGATCTGTTTTTTTTGTATAATTCCCTCCTGCGGTTGGGAAAATTACTGATGTAATGACAATATTGAAAGTAATATTTATTCATTTTGCATGTCCTTTGGTCGCTATAAAACATAAAAATGCTTCAGCTAAAACTTTCCAATTTGAGATGACTATACAATATTGTTATAATATCTAAAGGATCATTGATATTTTACAGAGACAATGACTAGCCTGAGTGACATCATTTGAGATAATAATACACTCCACATTGTTATTTAAACGGCCAATTTTATGAATGACTACTTTTCAGTCTCTTTCCAAAAACGTTACAGTTAACTGCATCATTTTTTTTTTTAATGTTGCTTTTGAATTGGACACCACAGCAGTTTCAGGCTTGTTTCATAGAATACTAAAATATCATCCCCTGTTTTATGTGAGGGTTGGTATTATTTGGACCGGAGAGCTCTGGACTATGTGCTCTGTAATGACAACCTATTATCCCACTTAATATTCATGTGGTGAATAAATCATTGAGAGAAACTATTTTGCAGCATTCACAGCAAGGTCAAAGTGTTCAGGATTATTTAAAAAAAAACATTTATTTGATTTACATTTGTGATTGAAGAGCACAAAGGGATGCAGAATTGTTGAACACGACACAATAGAACATATAATTTGGTTTGAGTAGTTTTTATGCTTTTCTCACACCCCTCACTTATTGTAAGAAACTGTATTACTTGTAGAAACAAAATCAGTTGTATTATCTGGACTCTCATCTCAAACTGTATTACTGTATGACTGTACTTTTCTCAAACTGTATTACTGTATGACTGTACTTTTCTCAAACTGTATTACTGTATGACTGTACTTTTCTCAAACTGTATTACTGTATTACTGTACTTTTCTCAAACTGTGTAACTGTACTTTTCTCAAACTGTATTACTGTATGACTGTACTTTTCTCAAACTGTATTACTGTATGACTGTACTTTTCTCAAACTGTATTACTGTATGACTGTACTTTTCTCAAACTGTATTACTGTACTTTTCTCAAACTGTATGACTGTACTTTTCTCAAACTGTATGACTGTACTTTTCTCAAACTGTATTACTGTACTTTTCTCAAACTGTATTACTGTGTGACTGTACTTTTCTCAAACTGTATAACTGTATGACTGTACTTTTCTCAAACTGTATATCTGTACTTTTCTCAAACTGTATTACTGTATGACTGTACTTTTCTCAAACTGTATAACTGTACTTTTCTCAAACTGTATAACTGTATGACTGTACTTTTCTCAAACTGTATTACTGTATTACTGTACTTTTCTCAAACTGTATGACTACTTTTCTCAAACTGTATTACTGTACTTTTCTCAAACTGTATTACTGTGTGACTGTACTTTTCTCAAACTGTATAACTGTATGACTGTACTTTTCTCAAACTGTATATCTGTACTTTTCTCAAACTGTATTACTGTATGACTGTACTTTTCTCAAACTGTATAACTGTACTTTTCTCAAACTGTATAACTGTATGACTGTACTTTTCTCAAACTGTATTACTGTATTACTGTACTTTTCTCAAACTGTATAACTGTATGACTGTACTTTTCTCAAACTGTATTACTGTATGACTGTACTTTTCTCAAACTGTATTACTGTATTACTGTACTTTTCTCAAACTGTATAACTGTATGACTGTACTTTTCTCAAACTGTATTACTGTATGACTGTACTTTTCTCAAACTGTATGACTGTACTTTTCTCAAACTGTATAACTGTACTTTTCTCAAACTGTATAACTGTATGACTGTACTTTTCTCGAACTGTATTACTGTATTACTGTACTTTTCTCAAACTGTATGACTACTTTTCTCAAACTGTATTACTGTACTTTTCTCAAACTGTATTACTGTGTGACTGTACTTTTCTCAAACTGTATAACTGTATGACTGTACTTTTCTCAAACTGTATATCTGTACTTTTCTCAAACTGTATAACTGTATGACTGTACTTTTCTCAAACTGTATAACTGTACATTTCTCAAACTGTATAACTCTATGACTGTACTTTTCTCAAACTGTATTACTGTATTACTGTACTATTCTCAAACTGTATAACTGTATGACTGTACTTTTCTCAAACTGTATTACTGTATGACTGTACTTTTCTCAAACTGTATTACTGTATTACTGTACTTTTCTCAAACTGTATAACTGTATTACTGTACTTTTCTCGAACTGTATAACTGTATGACTGTACTTTTCTCAAACTGTATTACTGTATGACTGTACTTTTCTCAAACTGTATGACTGTACTTTTCTCAAACTGTATGACTATGACTGTACTTTTCTCAAACTGTATAACTGTGTGACTGTACTTTTCTCAAACTGTATATCTGTACTTTTCTCAAACTGTATATCTGTACTTTTCTCAAACTGTATAACTGTATGACTGTACTTTTCTCAAACTGTATTACTGTATGACTGTACTTTTCTCAAACTGTATTACTGTATTACTGTACTTTTCTCAAACTGTATAACTGTATTACTGTACTTTTCTCAAACTGTATAACTGTATTACTGTACTTTTCTCAAACTGTATTACTGTATGACTGTACTTTTCTCAAACTGTATGACTGTACTTTTCTCAAACTGTATGACTATGACTGTACTTTTCTCAAACTGTATATCTGTACTTTTCTCAAACTGTATAACTGTATGACTGTACTTTTCTCAAACTGTATTACTGTATTACTGTACTTTTCTCAAACAGTATAACTGTATGACTGTACTTTTCTCAAACTGTATTACTGTACTTTTCTCAAACTGTATAACTGCATGACTGTACTTTTCTCAAACTGTATTACTGTACTTTTCTCAAACTGTATAACTGTATGACTGTACTTTTCTCAAACTGTATTACTGTATTACTGTACTTTTCTCAAACTGTATAACTGTATGACTGTACTTTTCTCAAACTGTATTACTGTATGACTGTACTTTTCTCAAACTGTATTACTGTACTTTTCTCAAACTGTATATCTGTACTTTTCTCAAACTGTATTACTGTATTACTGTACTTTTCTCAAACTGTATATCTGTACTTTTCTCAAACTGTATAACTGTATGACTGTACTTTTCTCAAACTGTATAACTGTATGACTGTACTTTTCTCAAACTGTATTACTGTACTTTTCTCAAACTGTATAACTGTATGACTGTACTTTTCTCAAACTGTATTACTGTACTTTTCTCAAACTGTATATCTGTACTTTTCTCAAACTGTATGACTGTACTTTTCTCAAACTGTATTACTGTATTACTGTACTTCTCTCAACCTGTATATCTGTACTTTTCTCAAACTGTATAACTGTATGACTGTACTTTTCTCAAACTGTATTACTGTACTTTTCTCAAACTGTATAACTGTATGACTGTACTTTTCTCAAACTGTATGACTGTACTTTTCTCAAACTGTATAACTGTATGACTGTACTTTTCTCAAACTGTATTACTGTACTTTTCTCAAACTGTATATCTGTACTTTTCTCAAACTGTATTACTGTACTTTTCTCAAACTGTATAACTGTATTACTGTACTTTTCTCAAACTGTATAACTGTATGACTGTACTTTTCTCGAACTGTATTACTGTATGACTGTACTTTTCTCAAACTGTATAACTGTATTACTGTACTTTTCTCAAACTCTATAACTGTATGACTGTACTTTTCTCAAACTGTATGACTGTACTTTTCTCAAACTGTATGACTAATACTGTACTTTTCTCAAACTGTATAACTGTACTTTTCTCAAACTGTATAACTGTATGACTGTACTTTTCTCAAACTGTATTACTGTATTATTGTACTTTTCTCAAACTGTATGACTACTTTTCTCAAACTGTATTACTGTACTTTTCTCAAACTGTATTACTGTGTGACTGTACTTTTCTCAAACTGTATAACTGTATGACTGTACTTTTCTCAAACTGTATATCTGTACTTTTCTCAAACTGTATTACTGTATGACTGTACTTTTTTCAAACTGTATAACTGTACTTTTCTCAAACTGTATAACTGTATGACTGTACTTTTCTCAAACTGTATTACTGTGTTACTGTACTTTTCTCAAACTGTATAACTGTATGACTGTACTTTTCTCAAACTGTATTACTGTATGACTGCACTTTTCTCAAACTGTATTACTGTATTACTGTACTTTTCTCAAACTGTCAAACTGTATTACTGTACTTTTCTCAAACTGTATAACTGTACTTTTCTCAAACTGTATAACTGTATGACTGTACTTTTCTCAAACTGTATAACTGTATGACTGTACTTTTCTCAAACTGTATTACTGTACTTTTCTCAAACTGTATAACTGTATGACTGTACTTTTCTCAAACTGTATTACTGTACTTTTCTCAAACTGTATAACTGTATGACTGTACTTTTCTCAAACACTATTACTGTATTACTGTACTTTTCTCAAACTGTATAACTGTATGACTGTACTTTTCTCAAACTGTAATACTGTATGACTGTACTTTTCTCAAACTGTATTACTGTATTACTGTACTTTTCTCAAACTGTATAACTGTATGACTGTACTTTTCTCAAACTGTATTACTGTATGACTGTACTTTTCTCAAACTGTATGACTGTACTTTTCTCAAACTGTATGACTATGACTGTACTTTTCTCAAACTGTATAACTGTGTGACTGTACTTTTCTCAAACTGTATATCTGTACTTTTCTCAAACTGTATATCTGTACTTTTCTCAAACTGTATAACTGTATGACTGTACTTTTCTCAAACTGTATTACTGTATTACTGTACTTTTCTCAAACTGTATAACTGTATGACGGTACTTTTCTCAAACTGTATTACTGTAATTTTCTCAAACTGTATATCTGTACTTTTCTCAAACTGTATTACTGTATTACTGTACTTTTCTCAAACTGTATATCTGTACTTTTCTCAAACTGTATAACTGTATGACTGTACTTTTCTCAAACTGTATAACTGTATGACTGTACTTTTCTCAAACTGTATTACTGTACTTTTCTCAAACTGTATAACTGTATGACTGTACTTTTCTCAAACTGTATGACTGTACTTTTCTCAAACTGTATATCTGTACTTTTCTCAAACTGTATGACTGTACTTTTCTCAAACTGTATTACTGTATGACTGTACTTTTCTCAAACTGTATATCTGTATTACTGTACTTTTCTCAAACTGTATAACTGTATGACTGTACTTTTCTCAAACTGTATTACTGTATGACTGTACTTTTCTCAAACTGTGACTGTACTTTTCTCAAACTGTATGACTATGACTGTACTTTTCTCAAACTGTATAACTGTGTGACTGTACTTTTCTCAAACTGCATATCTGTACTTTTCTCAAACTGTATATCTGTACTTTTCTCAAACTGTATAACTGTATTACTGTACTTTTCTCAAACTGTATAACTCTATGACTGTACTTTTCTCAAACTGTATAACTGTATGACTGTACTTTTCTCAAACTGTATTACTGTACTTTTCTCAAACTGTATATATGTACTTTTTTCAAACTGTATTACTGTATTACTGTACTTTTCTCAAACTGTATATCTGTACTTTTCTCAAACTGTATAACTGTATGACTGTACTTTTCTCAAACTGTATAACTGTATGACTGTACTTTTCTCAAACTGTATTACTGTACTTTTCTCAAACTGTATAACTGTATGACTGTACTTTTCTCAAACTGTATTACTGTACTTTTCTCAAACTGTATATCTGTACTTTTCTCAAACTGTATGACTGTACTTTTCTCAAACTGTATTACTGTATTACTGTACTTTTCTCAAACTGTATATCTGTATTTTTCTCAAACTGTATAACTGTATGACTGTACTTTTCTCAAACTGTATAACTGTATGACTGTACTTTTCTCAAACTGTATTACTGTACTTTTCTCAAACTGTATAACTGTATGACTGTACTTTTCTCAAACTGTATTACTGTACTTTTCTCAAACTGTATAACTGTATGACTGTACTTTTCTCATCTGTATTACTGTACTTTTCTCAAACTGTATATCTGTACTTTTCTCAAACTGTATTACTGTACTTTTCTCAAACTGTATAACTGTATGACTTTACTTTTCTCAAACTGTATTACTGTATTACTGTACTTTTCTCAAACTGTATAACTGTGACTGTACTTTTCTCAAACTGTATTACTGTATGACTGTACTTTTCTCAAACTGTATAACTGTATTACTGTACTTTTCTCAAACTGTATAACTGTATGACTGTACTTTTCTCAAACTGTATTACTGTATGACTGTACTTTTCTCAAACTGTATGACTGTACTTTTCTCAAACTGTATGACTAAGACTGTACTTTTATCAAACTGTATAACTGTACTTTTCTCAAACTTTATAACTGTATGACTGTACTTTTCTCAAACTGTATTACTGTATTACTGTACTTTTCTCAAACTGTATGACTACTTTTCTCAAACTGTATTACTGTACTTTTCTCAAACTGTATTACTGTGTGACTGTACTTTTCTCAAACTGTATAACTGTATGACTGTACTTTTCTCAAACTGTATATCTGTACTTTTCTCAAACTGTATTACTGTATGACTGTACTTTTTTCAAACTGTATAACTGTACTTTTCTCAAACTGTATAACTGTATGACTGTACTTTTCTCAAACTGTATTACTGTATTACTGTACTTTTCTCAAACTGTATAACTGTATGACTGTACTTTTCTCAAACTGTATTACTGTATGACTGTACTTTTCTCAAACTGTATTACTGTATTACTGTACTTTTCTCAAACTGTATAACTGTATTACTGTACTTTTCTCAAACTGTATTACTGTATGACTGTACTTTTCTCAAACTGTATGACTGTACTTTTCTCAAACTGTATGACTATGACTGTACTTTTCTCAAACTGTATAACTGTGTGACTGTACTTTTCTCAAACTGTATATCTGTACTTTTCTCAAACTGTATATCTGTACTTTTCTCAAACCGTATAACTGTATGACTGTACTTTTCTCAAACTGTATTACTGTATTACTGTACTTTTCTCAAACTGTATAACTGTATGACTGTACTTTTCTCAAACTGTATTACTGTACTTTTCTCAAACTGTATAACTGTATGACTGTACTTTTCTCAAACTGTATTACTGTACTTTTCTCAAACTGTATAACTGTATGACTGTACTTTTCTCAAACTGTATTACTGTATTACTGTACTTTTCTCAAACTGTATAACTGTATGACTGTACTTTTCTCAAACTGTATTACTGTATGACTGTACTTTTCTCAAACTGTATTACTGTATTACTGTACTTTTCTCAAACTGTATAACTGTATTACTGTACTTTTCTCAAACTGTATAACTCTATGACTGTACTTTTCTCAAACTGTATTACTGTATGACTGTACTTTTCTCAAACTGTATGACTGTACTTTTCTCAAACTGTATGACTATGACTGTACTTTTCTCAAACTGTATAACTGTGTGACTGTACTTTTCTCAAACTGTATATCTGTACTTTTCTCAAACTGTATATCTGTACTTTTCTCAAACTGTATAACTGTATGACTGTACTTTTCTCAAACTGTATTACTGTATTACTGTACTTTTCTCAAACTGTATAACTGTATGACTGTACATTTCTCAAACCGTATTACTGTACTTTTCTCTAACTGTATATCTGTACTTTTCTCAAACTGTATTACTGTATTACTGTACTTTTCTCAAACTGTATATATGTACTTTTCTCAAACTGTATAACTGTATGACTGTACTTTTCTCAAACTGTATAACTGTATGACTGTACTTTTCTTAAACTGTATTACTTTACTTTTCTCAAACTGTATAACTGTATGACTGTACTTTTCTCAAACTGTATTACTGTACTTTTCTCAAACTGTATATCTGTACTTTTCTCAAACTGTATGACTGTACTTTTCTCAAACTGTATTACTGTGTTACTGTACTTTTCTCAAACTGTATATCTGTACTTTTCTCAAACTGTATAACTGTATGACTGTACTTTTCTCAAACTGTATAACTGTATGACTGTACTTTTCTCAAACTGTATTACTGCACTTTTCTCAAACTGTATAACTGTATGACTGTACTTTTCTCAAACTGTATTACTGTACTTTTCTCAAACTGTATAACTGTATGACTGTACTTTTCTCAAACTGTATTACTGTACTTTTCTCAAACTGTATATCTGTACTTTTCTCAAACTGTATTACTGTACTTTTCTCAAACTTTATAACTGTATGACTGTACTTTTCTCAAACTGTATTACTGTATTGCTGTACTTTTCTCAAACTGTATAACTGTATGACTGTACTTTTCCCAAACTGTATTACTGTATGACTGTACTTTTCTCAAACTGTATAACTGTATGACTGTACTTTTCTCAAACTGTATAACTGTACTTTTCTCAAACTGTATTACTGTGTGACTGTACTTTTCTCAAACTGTATAACTGTATGACTGTACTTTTCTCAAACTGTATATCTGTACTTTTCTCAAACTGTATTACTGTATGACTGTACTTTTCTCAAACTGTATAACTGTATTACTGTACTTTTCTCAAACTGTATAACTGTATTACTGTACTTTTCTCAAACTGTATTACTGTATGACTGTACTTTTCTCAAACTGTATGACTGTACTTTTCTCAAACTGTATGACTATGACTGTACTTTTCTCAAACTGTATAACTGTGTGACTGTACTTTTCTCAAACTGTATATCTGTACTTTTCTCAAACTGTATATCTGTACTTTTCTCAAACCGTATAACTGTATGACTGTACTTTTCTCAAACTGTATTACTGTATTACTGTACTTTTCTCAAACTGTATAACTGTATGACTGTACTTTTCTCAAACTGTATAACTGTATGACTGTACTTTTCTCAAACTGTATTACTGTACTTTTCTCAAACTGTATAACTGTATGACTGTACTTTTCTAAAACTGTATTACTGTACTTTTCTCAAACTGTATAACTGTATGACTGTACTTTTCTCAAACTTTATAACTGTATTACTGTACTTTTTCTCAAACTGTATAACTGTATGACTGTACTTTTCTCAAACTGTATTACTGTATGACTGTACTTTTCTCAAACTGTATTACTGTATTACTGTACTTTTCTCAAACTGTATAACTGTATTACTGTACTTTTCTCAAACTGTATAACTCTATGACTGTACTTTTCTCAAACTGTATTACTGTATGACTGTACTTTTCTCAAACTGTATAACTGTGTGACTGTACTTTTCTCAAACTGTATATCTGTACTTTTCTCAAACTGTATATCTGTACTTTTCTCAAACTGTATAACTGTATGACTGTACTTTTCTCAAACTGTATTACTGTATTACTGTACTTTTCTCAAACTGTATAACTGTATGACTGTACTTTTCTCAAACTGTATTACTGTACTTTTCTCAAACTGTATATCTGTACTTTTCTCAAACTGTATTACTGTATTACTGTACTTTTCTCAAACTGTATATCTGTACTTTTCTCAAACTGTATAACTGTATGACTGTACTTTTCTCAAACTGTATAACTGAATGACTGTACTTTTCTCAAACTGTATTACTTTACTTTTCTCAAACTGTATAACTGTATGACTGTACTTTTCTCAAACTGTATTACTGTACTTTTCTCAAACTGTATATCTGTACTTTTCTCAAACTGTATGACTGTACTTTTCTCAAACTGTATTACTGTATTACTGTACTTTTCTCAAACTGTATATCTGTACTTTTCTCAAACTGTATAACTGTATGACTGTACTTTTCTCAAACTGTATAACTGTATGACTGTACTTTTCTCAAACTGTATTACTGCACTTTTCTCAAACTGTATAACTGTATGACTGTACTTTTCTCAAACTGTATTACTGTACTTTTCTCAAACTGTATAACTGTATGACTGTACTTTTCTCAAACTGTATTACTGTACTTTTCTCAAACTGTATATCTGTACTTTTCTCAAACTGTATTACTGTACTTTTCTCAAACTGTATAACTGTATGACTGTACTTTTCTCAAACTGTATTACTGTATTACTGTACTTTTCTCAAACTGTATAACTGTATGACTGTACTTTTCCCAAACTGTATTACTGTATGACTGTACTTTTCTCAAACTGTATAACTGTATGACTGTACTTTTCTCAAACTGTATAACTGTATGACTGTACTTTTCTCAAACTGTATTACTGTATGACTGTACTTTTCTCAAACTGTGTGACTGTACTTTTCTCAAACTGTATGACTAAGACTGTACTTTTCTCAAACTGTATAACTGTACTTTTCTCAAACTGTATAACTGTATGACTGTACTTTTCTCAAACTGTATTACTGTATTACTGTACTTTTCTCAAACTGTATGACTACTTTTCTCAAACTGTATTACTGTACTTTTCTCAAACTGTATTACTGTGTGACTGTACTTTTCTCAAACTGTATAACTGTATGACTGTACTTTTCTCAAACTGTATATCTGTACTTTTCTCAAACTGTATTACTGTATGACTGTACTTTTTTCAAACTGTATAACTGTACTTTTCTCAAACTGTATAACTGTATGACTGTACTTTTCTCAAACTGTATTACTGTATTACTGTACTTTTCTCAAACTGTATAACTGTATGACTGTACTTTTCTCAAACTGTATTACTGTATGACTGCACTTTTCTCAAACTGTATTACTGTATTACTGTACTTTTCTCAAACTGTATAACTGTATTACTGTACTTTTCTCAAACTGTATAACTGTATGACTGTACTTTTCCTCAAACTGTATTACTGTATGACTGTACTTTTCTCAAACTGTATGACTGTACTTTTCTCAAACTGTATGACTATGACTGTACTTTTCTCAAACTGTATATCTGTACTTTTCTCAAACTGTATAACTGTATGACTGTACTTTTCTCAAACTGTATTACTGTATTACTGTACTTTTCTCAAACTGTATAACTATATGACTGTACTTTTCTCAAACTGTATTACTGTACTTTTCTCAAACTGTATATCTGTACTTTTCTCAAACTGTATTACTGTATTACTGTACTTTTCTCAAACTGTATATCTGTACTTTTCTCAAACTGTATAACTGTATGACTGTACTTTTCTCAAACTGTATAACTGTATGACTGTACTTTTCTCAAACTGTATTACTGTACTTTTCTCAAACTGTATAACTGTATGACTGTACTTTTCTCAAACTGTATTACTGTACTTTTCTCAAACTGTATATCTGTACTTTTCTCAAACTGTATGACTGTACTTTTCTCAAACTGTATTACTGTATTACTGTACTTTTCTCAAACTGTATATCTGTACTTTTCTCAAACTGTATAACTGTATGACTGTACTTTTCTCAAACTGTATAACTGTACTTTTCTCAAACTGTATTACTGTACTTTTCTCAAACTGTATAACTGTATGACTGTACTTTTCTCAAACTGTATTACTGTACTTTTCTCAAACTGTATAACTGTATGACTGTACTTTTCTCAAACTGTATTACTGTACTTTTCTCAAACTGTATAACTGTATGACTGTACTTTTCTCAAACTGTATTACTGTATGACTGTACTTTTCTCAAAGTGTATTACTGTATGACTGTACTTTTCTCAAACTGTATGACTATGACTGTACTTTTCTCAAACTGTATAACTGTGTGACTGTACTTTTCTCAAACTGTATATCTGTACTTTTCTCAAACTGTATATCTGTACTTTTCTCAAACCGTATAACTGTATGACTGTACTTTTCTCAAACTGTATTACTGTATTACTGTACTTTTCTCAAACTGTATAACTGTATGACTGTACTTTTCTCAAACTGTATTACTGTACTTTTCTCAAACTGTATATCTGTACTTTTCTCAAACTGTATTACTGTATTACTGTACTTTTCTCAAACTGTATATCTGTACTTTTCTCAAACTGTATAACTGTATGACTGTACTTTTCTCAAACTGTATAACTGTATGACTGTACTTTTCTCAAACTGTATTACTGTACTTTTCTCAAACTGTATAACTGTATGACTGTACTTTTCTCAAACTGTATTACTGTATTACTGTACTTTTCTCAAACTGTATAACTGTATTACTGTACTTTTCTCAAACTGTATAACTGTATGACTGTACTTTTCCTCAAACTGTATTACTGTATGACTGTACTTTTCTCAAACTGTATGACTGTACTTTTCTCAAACTGTATGACTATGACTGTACTTTTCTCAAACTGTATATCTGTACTTTTCTCAAACTGTATAACTGTATGACTGTACTTTTCTCAAACTGTATTACTGTATTACTGTACTTTTCTCAAACTGTATTACTGTATTACTGTACTTTTCTCAAACTGTATATCTGTACTTTTCTCAAACTGTATAACTGTATGACTGTACTTTTCTCAAACTGTATAACTGTATGACTGTACTTTTCTCAAACTGTATTACTGTACTTTTCTCAAACTGTATAACTGTATGACTGTACTTTTCTCAAACTGTATTACTGTACTTTTCTCAAACTGTATATCTGTACTTTTCTCAAACTGTATGACTGTACTTTTCTCAAACTGTATTACTGTATTACTGTACTTTTCTCAAACTGTATATCTGTACTTTTCTCAAACTGTATAACTGTATGACTGTACTTTTCTCAAACTGTATAACTGTACTTTTCTCAAACTGTATTACTGTACTTTTCTCAAACTGTATAACTGTATGACTGTACTTTTCTCAAACTGTATTACTGTACTTTTCTCAAACTGTATAACTGTATGACTGTACTTTTCTCAAACTGTATTACTGTACTTTTCTCAAACTGTATAACTGTATGACTGTACTTTTCTCAAACTGTATTACTGTATGACTGTACTTTTCTCAAAGTGTATTACTGTATGACTGTACTTTTCTCAAACTGTATGACTATGACTGTACTTTTCTCAAACTGTATAACTGTGTGACTGTACTTTTCTCAAACTGTATATCTGTACTTTTCTCAAACTGTATATCTGTACTTTTCTCAAACCGTATAACTGTATGACTGTACTTTTCTCAAACTGTATTACTGTATTACTGTACTTTTCTCAAACTGTATAACTGTATGACTGTACTTTTCTCAAACTGTATTACTGTACTTTTCTCAAACTGTATATCTGTACTTTTCTCAAACTGTATTACTGTATTACTGTACTTTTCTCAAACTGTATATCTGTACTTTTCTCAAACTGTATAACTGTATGACTGTACTTTTCTCAAACTGTATAACTGTATGACTGTACTTTTCTCAAACTGTATTACTGTACTTTTCTCAAACTGTATAACTGTATGACTGTACTTTTCTCAAACTGTATTACTGTACTTTTCTCAAACTGTATATCTGTACTTTTCTCAAACTGTATGACTGTACTTTTCTCAAACTGTATTACTGTATTACTGTACTTTTCTCAAACTGTATATCTGTACTTTTCTCAAACTGTATAACTGTATGACTGTACTTTTCTCAAACTGTATTACTGTATTACTGTACTTTTCTCAAACTGTATAACTGTATGACTGTACTTTTCTCAAACTGTATTACTGTATGACTGTACTTTTCTCAAACTGTATTACTGTATTACTGTACTTTTCTCAAACTGTATAACTGTATTACTGTACTTTTCTCAAACTGTATGACTGTACTTTTCTCAAACTGTATGACTGTACTTTTCTCAAACTGTATGACTGTACTTTTCTCAAACTGTATGACTATGACTGTATTTTTCTCAAACTGTATAACTGTGTGACTGTACTTTTCTCAAACTGTATATCTGTACTTTTCTCAAACTGTATATCTGTACTTTTCTCAAACTTTATAACTGTATGACTGTACTTTTCTCAAACTGTATTACTGTATTACTGTACTTTTCTCAAACTGTATAACTGTATGACTGTACTTTTCTCAAACTGTATTACTGTACTTTTCTCAAACTGTATAGCTGTACTTTTCTCAAACTGTATTACTGTATTACTGTACTTTTCTCAAACTGTATATCTGTACTTTTCTCAAACTGTATAACTGTATGACTGTACTTTTCTCAAACTGTATAACTGTATGACTGTACTTTTCTCAAACTGTATTACTGTACTTTTCTCAAACTGTATAACTGTATGACTGTACTTTTCTCAAACTGTATTACTGTACTTTTCTCAAACTGTATATCTGTACTTTTCTCAAACTGTATACTGTACTTTTCTCAAACTGTATAACTGTATGACTGTACTTTTCTCAAACTGTATAACTGTATGACTGTACTTTTCTCAAACTGTATGACTGTACTTTTCTCAAACTGTATAACTGTATGACTGTACTTTTCTCAAACTGTATTACTGTACTTTTCTCAAACTGTATAACTGTATGACTGTACTTTTCTCAAACTGTATTACTGTACTTTTCTCAAACTGTATATCTGTACTTTTCTCAAACTGTATGACTGTACTTTTCTCAAACTGTATTACTGTATTACTGTACTTTTCTCAAACTGTATAACTGTATGACTGTACTTTTCTCAAACTGTATTACTGTATGACTGTACTTTTCTCAAACTGTGTGACTGTACTTTTCTCAAACTGTATGACTAAGACTGTACTTTTCTCAAACTGTATTACTGTACTTTTCTCAAACTGTATAACTGTATGACTGTACTTTTCTCAAACTGTATTACTGTATTACTGTACTTTTCTCAAACTGTATGACTACTTTTCTCAAACTGTATTACTGTACTTTTCTCAAACTGTATTACTGTGTGACTGTACTTTTCTCAAACTGTATGACTGTACTTTTCTCAAACTGTATATCTGTACTTTTCTCAAACTGTATAACTGTATGACTGTACTTTTCTCAAACTGTATTACTGTACTTTTCTCAAACTGTATATCTGTACTTTTCTCAAACTGTATGACTGTACTTTTCTCAAACTGTATTACTGTATTACTGTACTTTTCTCAAACTGTATAACTGTATGACTGTACTTTTCTCAAACTGTATTACTGTATGACTGTACTTTTCTCAAACTGTGTGACTGTACTTTTCTCAAACTGTATGACTAAGACTGTACTTTTCTCAAACTGTATAACTGTACTTTTCTCAAACTGTATAACTGTATGACTGTACTTTTCTCAAACTGTATTACTGTATTACTGTACTTTTCTCAAACTGTATGACTACTTTTCTCAAACTGTATTACTGTACTTTTCTCAAACTGTATTACTGTGTGACTGTACTTTTCTCAAACTGTATAACTGTATGACTGTACTTTTCTCAAACTGTATTACTGTATTACTGTACTTTTCTCAAACTGTATAACTGTATGACTGTACTTTTCTCAAACTGTATTACTGTATGACTGTACTTTTCTCAAACTGTATTACTGTATTACTGTACTTTTCTCAAACTGTATAACTGTATGACTGTACTTTTCTCAAACTGTATTACTGTATGACTGTACTTTTCTCAAACTGTATGACTGTACTTTTCTCAAACTGTATGACTAAGACTGCACTTTCCTCAAACTGTATAACTGTACTTTTCTCAAACTGTATAACTGTATGACTGTACTTTTCTCGAACTGTATTACTGTATTACTGTACTTTTCTCAAACTGTATGACTACTTTTCTCAAACTGTATTACTGTACTTTTCTCAAACTGTATTACTGTGTGACTGTACTTTTCTCAAACTGTATAACTGTATGACTGTACTTTTCTCAAACTGTATATCTGTACTTTTCTCAAACTGTATAACTGTATGACTGTACTTTTCTCAAACTGTATAACTGTACATTTCTCAAACTGTATAACTCTATGACTGTACTTTTCTCAAACTGTATTACTGTATTACTGTACTATTCTCAAACTGTATAACTGTATGACTGTACTTTTCTCAAACTGTATTACTGTATGACTGTACTTTTCTCAAACTGTATAACTGTATTACTGTACTTTTCTCAAACTGTATAACTGTATTACTGTACTTTTCTCTAACTGTATAACTGTATGACTGTACTTTTCTCAAACTGTATTACTGTATGACTGTACTTTTCTCAAACTGTATGACTGTACTTTTCTCAAACTGTATGACTATGACTGTACTTTTCTCAAACTGTATAACTGTGTGACTGTACTTTTCTAAAAACTGTATATCTGTACTTTTCTCAAACTGTATATCTGTACTTTTCTCAAACTGTATAACTGTATGACTGTACTTTTCTCAAACTGTATTACTGTATGACTGTACTTTTCTCAAACTGTATTACTGTATTACTGTACTTTTCTCAAACTGTATAACTGTATTACTGTACTTTTCTCAAACTGTATAACTGTATTACTGTACTTTTCTCAAACTGTATTACTGTATGACTGTACTTTTCTCAAACTGTATGACTGTACTTTTCTCAAACTGTATGACTATGACTGTACTTTTCTCAAACTGTATAACTGTGTGACTGTACTTTTCTCAAACTGTATATCTGTACTTTTCTCAAACTGTATATCTGTACTTTTCTCAAACTGTATAACTGTATGACTGTACTTTTCTCAAACTGTATTACTGTATTACTGTACTTTTCTCAAACAGTATAACTGTATGACTGTACTTTTCTCAAACTGTATAACTGTATGACTGTACTTTTCTCAAACTGTATTACTGTACTTTTCTCAAACTGTATAACTGCATGACTGTACTTTTCTCAAACTGTATTACTGTACTTTTCTCAAACTGTATAACTGTATGACTGTACTTTTCTCAAACTGTATTACTGTATTACTGTACTTTTCTCAAACTGTATAACTGTATGACTGTACTTTTCTCAAACTGTATTACTGTATGACTGTACTTTTCTCAAACTGTATTACTGTACTTTTCTCAAACTGTATATCTGTACTTTTCTCAAACTGTATTACTGTATTACTGTACTTTTCTCAAACTGTATATCTGTACTTTTCTCAAACTGTATAACTGTATGACTGTACTTTTCTCAAACTGTATAACTGTATGACTGTACTTTTCTCAAACTGTATTACTGTACTTTTCTCAAACTGTATAACTGTATGACTGTACTTTTCTCAAACTGTATTACTGTACTTTTCTCAAACTGTATATCTGTACTTTTCTCAAACTGTATGACTGTACTTTTCTCAAACTGTATTACTGTATTACTGTACTTCTCTCAACCTGTATATCTGTACTTTTCTCAAACTGTATAACTGTATGACTGTACTTTTCTCAAACTGTATTACTGTACTTTTCTCAAACTGTATAACTGTATGACTGTACTTTTCTCAAACTGTATTACTGTACTTTTCTCAAACTGTATAACTGTATGACTGTACTTTTCTCAAACTGTATTACTGTACTTTTCTCAAACTGTATATCTGTACTTTTCTCAAACTGTATTACTGTACTTTTCTCAAACTGTATAACTGTATTACTGTACTTTTCTCAAACTGTATAACTGTATGACTGTACTTTTCTCAAACTGTATTACTGTATGACTGTACTTTTCTCAAACTGTATAACTGTATTACTGTACTTTTCTCAAACTCTATAACTGTATGACTGTACTTTTCTCAAACTGTATGACTGTACTTTTCTCAAACTGTATGACTAATACTGTACTTTTCTCAAACTGTATAACTGTACTTTTCTCAAACTGTATAACTGTATGACTGTACTTTTCTCAAACTGTATTACTGTATTATTGTACTTTTCTCAAACTGTATGACTACTTTTCTCAAACTGTATTACTGTACTTTTCTCAAACTGTATTACTGTGTGACTGTACTTTTCTCAAACTGTATAACTGTATGACTGTACTTTTCTCAAACTGTATATCTGTACTTTTCTCAAACTGTATTACTGTATGACTGTACTTTTTTCAAACTGTATAACTGTACTTTTCTCAAACTGTATAACTGTATGACTGTACTTTTCTCAAACTGTATTACTGTGTTACTGTACTTTTCTCAAACTGTATAACTGTATGACTGTACTTTTCTCAAACTGTATTACTGTATGACTGCACTTTTCTCAAACTGTATTACTGTATTACTGTACTTTTCTCAAACTGTCAAACTGTATTACTGTACTTTTCTCAAACTGTATAACTGTACTTTTCTCAAACTGTATAACTGTATGACTGTACTTTTCTCAAACTGTATAACTGTATGACTGTACTTTTCTCAAACTGTATTACTGTACTTTTCTCAAACTGTATAACTGTATGACTGTACTTTTCTCAAACTGTATTACTGTACTTTTCTCAAACTGTATAACTGTATGACTGTACTTTTCTCAAACTGTATTACTGTATTACTGTACTTTTCTCAAACTGTATAACTGTATGACTGTACTTTTCTCAAACTGTAATACTGTATGACTGTACTTTTCTCAAACTGTATTACTGTATTACTGTACTTTTCTCAAACTGTATAACTGTATTACTGTACTTTTCTCAAACTGTATAACTGTATGACTGTACTTTTCTCAAACTGTATTACTGTATGACTGTACTTTTCTCAAACTGTATGACTGTACTTTTCTCAAACTGTATGACTATGACTGTACTTTTCTCAAACTGTATAACTGTGTGACTGTACTTTTCTCAAACTGTATATCTGTACTTTTCTCAAACTGTATATCTGTACTTTTCTCAAACTGTATAACTGTATGACTGTACTTTTCTCAAACTGTATTACTGTATTACTGTACTTTTCTCAAACTGTATAACTGTATGACGGTACTTTTCTCAAACTGTATTACTGTAATTTTCTCAAACTGTATATCTGTACTTTTCTCAAACTGTATTACTGTATTACTGTACTTTTCTCAAACTGTATATCTGTACTTTTCTCAAACTGTATAACTGTATGACTGTACTTTTCTCAAACTGTATAACTGTATGACTGTACTTTTCTCAAACTGTATTACTGTACTTTTCTCAAACTGTATAACTGTATGACTGTACTTTTCTCAAACTGTATGACTGTACTTTTCTCAAACTGTATATCTGTACTTTTCTCAAACTGTATGACTGTACTTTTCTCAAACTGTATTACTGTATGACTGTACTTTTCTCAAACTGTATATCTGTATTACTGTACTTTTCTCAAACTGTATAACTGTATGACTGTACTTTTCTCAAACTGTATTACTGTATGACTGTACTTTTCTCAAACTGTGACTGTACTTTTCTCAAACTGTATGACTATGACTGTACTTTTCTCAAACTGTATAACTGTGTGACTGTACTTTTCTCAAACTGCATATCTGTACTTTTCTCAAACTGTATATCTGTACTTTTCTCAAACTGTATAACTGTATTACTGTACTTTTCTCAAACTGTATAACTCTATGACTGTACTTTTCTCAAACTGTATAACTGTATGACTGTACTTTTCTCAAACTGTATTACTGTACTTTTCTCAAACTGTATATATGTACTTTTCTCAAACTGTATTACTGTATTACTGTACTTTTCTCAAACTGTATATCTGTACTTTTCTCAAACTGTATAACTGTATGACTGTACTTTTCTCAAACTGTATAACTGTATGACTGTACTTTTCTCAAACTGTATTACTGTACTTTTCTCAAACTGTATAACTGTATGACTGTACTTTTCTCAAACTGTATTACTGTACTTTTCTCAAACTGTATATCTGTACTTTTCTCAAACTGTATGACTGTACTTTTCTCAAACTGTATTACTGTATTACTGTACTTTTCTCAAACTGTATATCTGTATTTTTCTCAAACTGTATAACTGTATGACTGTACTTTTCTCAAACTGTATAACTGTATGACTGTACTTTTCTCAAACTGTATTACTGTACTTTTCTCAAACTGTATAACTGTATGACTGTACTTTTCTCAAACTGTATTACTGTACTTTTCTCAAACTGTATAACTGTATGACTGTACTTTTCTCATCTGTATTACTGTACTTTTCTCAAACTGTATATCTGTACTTTTCTCAAACTGTATTACTGTACTTTTCTCAAACTGTATAACTGTATGACTTTACTTTTCTCAAACTGTATTACTGTATTACTGTACTTTTCTCAAACTGTATAACTGTGACTGTACTTTTCTCAAACTGTATTACTGTATGACTGTACTTTTCTCAAACTGTATAACTGTATTACTGTACTTTTCTCAAACTGTATAACTGTATGACTGTACTTTTCTCAAACTGTATTACTGTATGACTGTACTTTTCTCAAACTGTATGACTGTACTTTTCTCAAACTGTATGACTAAGACTGTACTTTTATCAAACTGTATAACTGTACTTTTCTCAAACTTTATAACTGTATGACTGTACTTTTCTCAAACTGTATTACTGTATTACTGTACTTTTCTCAAACTGTATGACTACTTTTCTCAAACTGTATTACTGTACTTTTCTCAAACTGTATTACTGTGTGACTGTACTTTTCTCAAACTGTATAACTGTATGACTGTACTTTTCTCAAACTGTATATCTGTACTTTTCTCAAACTGTATTACTGTATGACTGTACTTTTTTCAAACTGTATAACTGTACTTTTCTCAAACTGTATAACTGTATGACTGTACTTTTCTCAAACTGTATTACTGTATTACTGTACTTTTCTCAAACTGTATAACTGTATGACTGTACTTTTCTCAAACTGTATTACTGTATGACTGTACTTTTCTCAAACTGTATTACTGTATTACTGTACTTTTCTCAAACTGTATAACTGTATTACTGTACTTTTCTCAAACTGTATTACTGTATGACTGTACTTTTCTCAAACTGTATGACTGTACTTTTCTCAAACTGTATGACTATGACTGTACTTTTCTCAAACTGTATAACTGTGTGACTGTACTTTTCTCAAACTGTATATCTGTACTTTTCTCAAACTGTATATCTGTACTTTTCTCAAACCGTATAACTGTATGACTGTACTTTTCTCAAACTGTATTACTGTATTACTGTACTTTTCTCAAACTGTATAACTGTATGACTGTACTTTTCTCAAACTGTATTACTGTACTTTTCTCAAACTGTATAACTGTATGACTGTACTTTTCTCAAACTGTATAACTGTACTTTTCTCAAACTGTATAACTGTATGACTGTACTTTTCTCAAACTGTATTACTGTATTACTGTACTTTTCTCAAACTGTATAACTGTATGACTGTACTTTTCTCAAACTGTATTACTGTATGACTGTACTTTTCTCAAACTGTATTACTGTATTACTGTACTTTTCTCAAACTGTATAACTGTATTACTGTACTTTTCTCAAACTGTATAACTCTATGACTGTACTTTTCTCAAACTGTATTACTGTATGACTGTACTTTTCTCAAACTGTATGACTGTACTTTTCTCAAACTGTATGACTATGACTGTACTTTTCTCAAACTGTATACCTGTGTGACTGTACTTTTCTCAAACTGTATATCTGTACTTTTCTCAAACTGTATATCTGTACTTTTCTCAAACTGTATAACTGTATGACTGTACTTTTCTCAAACTGTATTACTGTATTACTGTACTTTTCTCAAACTGTATAACTGTATGACTGTACATTTCTCAAACCGTATTACTGTACTTTTCTCTAACTGTATATCTGTACTTTTCTCAAACTGTATTACTGTATTACTGTACTTTTCTCAAACTGTATATATGTACTTTTCTCAAACTGTATAACTGTATGACTGTACTTTTCTCAAACTGTATAACTGTATGACTGTACTTTTCTTAAACTGTATTACTTTACTTTTCTCAAACTGTATAACTGTATGACTGTACTTTTCTCAAACTGTATTACTGTACTTTTCTCAAACTGTATATCTGTACTTTTCTCAAACTGTATGACTGTACTTTTCTCAAACTGTATTACTGTATTACTGTACTTTTCTCAAACTGTATATCTGTACTTTTCTCAAACTGTATAACTGTATGACTGTACTTTTCTCAAACTGTATAACTGTATGACTGTACTTTTCTCAAACTGTATTACTGCACTTTTCTCAAACTGTATAACTGTATGACTGTACTTTTCTCAAACTGTATTACTGTACTTTTCTCAAACTGTATAACTGTATGACTGTACTTTTCTCAAACTGTATTACTGTACTTTTCTCAAACTGTATATCTGTACTTTTCTCAAACTGTATTACTGTACTTTTCTCAAACTTTATAACTGTATGACTGTACTTTTCTCAAACTGTATTACTGTATTGCTGTACTTTTCTCAAACTGTATAACTGTATGACTGTACTTTTCCCAAACTGTATTACTGTATGACTGTACTTTTCTCAAACTGTATAACTGTATGACTGTACTTTTCTCAAACTGTATAACTGTACTTTTCTCAAACTGTATTACTGTGTGACTGTACTTTTCTCAAACTGTATAACTGTATGACTGTACTTTTCTCAAACTGTATATCTGTACTTTTCTCAAACTGTATTACTGTATGACTGTACTTTTCTCAAACTGTATAACTGTATTACTGTACTTTTCTCAAACTGTATAACTGTATTACTGTACTTTTCTCAAACTGTATTACTGTATGACTGTACTTTTCTCAAACTGTATGACTGTACTTTTCTCAAACTGTATGACTATGACTGTACTTTTCTCAAACTGTATAACTGTGTGACTGTACTTTTCTCAAACTGTATATCTGTACTTTTCTCAAACTGTATATCTGTACTTTTCTCAAACCGTATAACTGTATGACTGTACTTTTCTCAAACTGTATTACTGTATTACTGTACTTTTCTCAAACTGTATAACTGTATGACTGTACTTTTCTCAAACTGTATAACTGTATGACTGTACTTTTCTCAAACTGTATTACTGTACTTTTCTCAAACTGTATAACTGTATGACTGTACTTTTCTAAAACTGTATTACTGTACTTTTCTCAAACTGTATAACTGTATGACTGTACTTTTCTCAAACTTTATAACTGTATTACTGTACTTTTCTCAAACTGTATAACTGTATGACTGTACTTTTCTCAAACTGTATTACTGTATGACTGTACTTTTCTCAAACTGTATTACTGTATTACTGTACTTTTCTCAAACTGTATTACTGTATTACTGTACTTTTCTCAAACTGTATAACTCTATGACTGTACTTTTCTCAAACTGTATTACTGTATGACTGTACTTTTCTCAAACTGTATAACTGTGTGACTGTACTTTTCTCAAACTGTATATCTGTACTTTTCTCAAACTGTATATCTGTACTTTTCTCAAACTGTATAACTGTATGACTGTACTTTTCTCAAACTGTATTACTGTATTACTGTACTTTTCTCAAACTGTATAACTGTATGACTGTACTTTTCTCAAACTGTATTACTGTACTTTTCTCAAACTGTATATCTGTACTTTTCTCAAACTGTATTACTGTATTACTGTACTTTTCTCAAACTGTATATCTGTACTTTTCTCAAACTGTATAACTGTATGACTGTACTTTTCTCAAACTGTATAACTGAATGACTGTACTTTTCTCAAACTGTATTACTTTACTTTTCTCAAACTGTATAACTGTATGACTGTACTTTTCTCAAACTGTATTACTGTACTTTTCTCAAACTGTATATCTGTACTTTTCTCAAACTGTATGACTGTACTTTTCTCAAACTGTATTACTGTATTACTGTACTTTTCTCAAACTGTATATCTGTACTTTTCTCAAACTGTATAACTGTATGACTGTACTTTTCTCAAACTGTATAACTGTATGACTGTACTTTTCTCAAACTGTATTACTGCACTTTTCTCAAACTGTATAACTGTATGACTGTACTTTTCTCAAACTGTATTACTGTACTTTTCTCAAACTGTATAACTGTATGACTGTACTTTTCTCAAACTGTATTACTGTACTTTTCTCAAACTGTATATCTGTACTTTTCTCAAACTGTATTACTGTACTTTTCTCAAACTGTATAACTGTATGACTGTACTTTTCTCAAACTGTATTACTGTATTACTGTACTTTTCTCAAACTGTATAACTGTATGACTGTACTTTTCCCAAACTGTATTACTGTATGACTGTACTTTTCTCAAACTGTATAACTGTATGACTGTACTTTTCTCAAACTGTATAACTGTATGACTGTACTTTTCTCAAACTGTATTACTGTATGACTGTACTTTTCTCAAACTGTGTGACTGTACTTTTCTCAAACTGTATGACTAAGACTGTACTTTTCTCAAACTGTATAACTGTACTTTTCTCAAACTGTATAACTGTATGACTGTACTTTTCTCAAACTGTATTACTGTATTACTGTACTTTTCTCAAACTTTATGACTACTTTTCTCAAACTGTATTACTGTACTTTTCTCAAACTGTATTACTGTGTGACTGTACTTTTCTCAAACTGTATAACTGTATGACTGTACTTTTCTCAAACTGTATATCTGTACTTTTCTCAAACTGTATTACTGTATGACTGTACTTTTTTCAAACTGTATAACTGTACTTTTCTCAAACTGTATAACTGTATGACTGTACTTTTCTCAAACTGTATTACTGTATTACTGTACTTTTCTCAAACTGTATAACTGTATGACTGTACTTTTCTCAAACTGTATTACTGTATGACTGCACTTTTCTCAAACTGTATTACTGTATTACTGTACTTTTCTCAAACTGTATAACTGTATTACTGTACTTTTCTCAAACTGTATAACTGTATGACTGTACTTTTCCTCAAACTGTATTACTGTATGACTGTACTTTTCTCAAACTGTATGACTGTACTTTTCTCAAACTGTATGACTATGACTGTACTTTTCTCAAACTGTATATCTGTACTTTTCTCAAACTGTATAACTGTATGACTGTACTTTTCTCAAACTGTATTACTGTATTACTGTACTTTTCTCAAACTGTATAACTATATGACTGTACTTTTCTCAAACTGTATTACTGTACTTTTCTCAAACTGTATATCTGTACTTTTCTCAAACTGTATTACTGTATTACTGTACTTTTCTCAAACTGTATATCTGTACTTTTCTCAAACTGTATAACTGTATGACTGTACTTTTCTCAAACTGTATAACTGTATGACTGTACTTTTCTCAAACTGTATTACTGTACTTTTCTCAAACTGTATAACTGTATGACTGTACTTTTCTCAAACTGTATTACTGTACTTTTCTCAAACTGTATATCTGTACTTTTCTCAAACTGTATGACTGTACTTTTCTCAAACTGTATTACTGTATTACTGTACTTTTCTCAAACTGTATATCTGTACTTTTCTCAAACTGTATAACTGTATGACTGTACTTTTCTCAAACTGTATAACTGTACTTTTCTCAAACTGTATTACTGTACTTTTCTCAAACTGTATAACTGTATGACTGTACTTTTCTCAAACTGTATTACTGTACTTTTCTCAAACTGTATAACTGTATGACTGTACTTTTCTCAAACTGTATTACTGTACTTTTCTCAAACTGTATAACTGTATGACTGTACTTTTCTCAAACTGTATTACTGTATGACTGTACTTTTCTCAAAGTGTATTACTGTATGACTGTACTTTTCTCAAACTGTATGACTATGACTGTACTTTTCTCAAACTGTATAACTGTGTGACTGTACTTTTCTCAAACTGTATATCTGTACTTTTCTCAAACTGTATATCTGTACTTTTCTCAAACCGTATAACTGTATGACTGTACTTTTCTCAAACTGTATTACTGTATTACTGTACTTTTCTCAAACTGTATAACTGTATGACTGTACTTTTCTCAAACTGTATTACTGTACTTTTCTCAAACTGTATATCTGTACTTTTCTCAAACTGTATTACTGTATTACTGTACTTTTCTCAAACTGTATATCTGTACTTTTCTCAAACTGTATAACTGTATGACTGTACTTTTCTCAAACTGTATAACTGTATGACTGTACTTTTCTCAAACTGTATTACTGTACTTTTCTCAAACTGTATAACTGTATGACTGTACTTTTCTCAAACTGTATTACTGTACTTTTCTCAAACTGTATATCTGTACTTTTCTCAAACTGTATGACTGTACTTTTCTCAAACTGTATTACTGTATTACTGTACTTTTCTCAAACTGTATATCTGTACTTTTCTCAAACTGTATAACTGTATGACTGTACTTTTCTCAAACTGTATTACTGTATTACTGTACTTTTCTCAAACTGTATAACTGTATGACTGTACTTTTCTCAAACTGTATTACTGTATGACTGTACTTTTCTCAAACTGTATTACTGTATTACTGTACTTTTCTCAAACTGTATAACTGTATTACTGTACTTTTCTCAAACTGTATGACTGTACTTTTCTCAAACTGTATGACTGTACTTTTCTCAAACTGTATGACTGTACTTTTCTCAAACTGTATGACTATGACTGTATTTTTCTCAAACTGTATAACTGTGTGACTGTACTTTTCTCAAACTGTATATCTGTACTTTTCTCAAACTGTATATCTGTACTTTTCTCAAACTTTATAACTGTATGACTGTACTTTTCTCAAACTGTATTACTGTATTACTGTACTTTTCTCAAACTGTATAACTGTATGACTGTACTTTTCTCAAACTGTATTACTGTACTTTTCTCAAACTGTATAGCTGTACTTTTCTCAAACTGTATTACTGTATTACTGTACTTTTCTCAAACTGTATATCTGTACTTTTCTCAAACTGTATAACTGTATGACTGTACTTTTCTCAAACTGTATAACTGTATGACTGTACTTTTCTCAAACTGTATTACTGTACTTTTCTCAAACTGTATAACTGTATGACTGTACTTTTCTCAAACTGTATTACTGTACTTTTCTCAAACTGTATATCTGTACTTTTCTCAAACTGTATACTGTACTTTTCTCAAACTGTATAACTGTATGACTGTACTTTTCTCAAACTGTATAACTGTATGACTGTACTTTTCTCAAACTGTATGACTGTACTTTTCTCAAACTGTATAACTGTATGACTGTACTTTTCTCAAACTGTATTACTGTACTTTTCTCAAACTGTATAACTGTATGACTGTACTTTTCTCAAACTGTATTACTGTACTTTTCTCAAACTGTATATCTGTACTTTTCTCAAACTGTATGACTGTACTTTTCTCAAACTGTATTACTGTATTACTGTACTTTTCTCAAACTGTATAACTGTATGACTGTACTTTTCTCAAACTGTATTACTGTATGACTGTACTTTTCTCAAACTGTGTGACTGTACTTTTCTCAAACTGTATGACTAAGACTGTACTTTTCTCAAACTGTATAACTGTACTTTTCTCAAACTGTATAACTGTATGACTGTACTTTTCTCAAACTGTATTACTGTATTACTGTACTTTTCTCAAACTGTATGACTACTTTTCTCAAACTGTATTACTGTACTTTTCTCAAACTGTATTACTGTGTGACTGTACTTTTCTCAAACTGTATAACTGTATGACTGTACTTTTCTCAAACTGTATATCTGTACTTTTCTCAAACTGTATTACTGTATGACTGTACTTTTTTCAAACTGTATAACTGTACTTTTCTCAAACTGTATAACTGTATGACTGTACTTTTCTCAAACTGTATTACTGTATTACTGTACTTTTCTCAAACTGTATAACTGTATGACTGTACTTTTCTCAAACTGTATTACTGTATGACTGCACTTTTCTCAAACTGTACTACTGTATTACTGTACTTTTCTCAAACTGTATAACTGTATTACTGTACTTTTCTCAAACTGTATAACTGTATGACTGTACTTTTCCTCAAACTGTATTACTGTATGACTGTACTTTTCTCAAACTGTATGACTGTACTTTTCTCAAACTGTATGACTATGACTGTACTTTTCTCAAACTGTATTACTGTATTACTGTACTTTTCTCAAACTGTATAACTATATGACTGTACTTTTCTCAAACTGTATTACTGTACTTTTCTCAAACTGTATATCTGTACTTTTCTCAAACTGTATTACTGTATTACTGTACTTTTCTCAAACTGTATATCTGTACTATTCTCAAACTGTATAACTGTATGACTGTACTTTTCTCAAACTGTATAACTGTATGGCTGTACTTTTCTCAAACTGTATTACTGTACTTTTCTCAAACTGTATAACTGTATGACTGTACTTTTCTCAAACTGTATTACTGTACTTTTCTCAAACTGTATATCTGTACTTTTCTCAAACTGTATGACTGTACTTTTCTCAAACTGTATTACTGTATTACTGTACTTTTCTCAAACTGTATATCTGTACTTTTCTCAAACTGTATAACTGTATGACTGTACTTTTCTCAAACTGTATAACTGTACTTTTCTCAAACTGTATTACTGTACTTTTCTCAAACTGTATAACTGTATGACTGTACTTTTCTCAAACTGTATTACTGTACTTTTCTCAAACTGTATAACTGTATGACTGTACTTTTCTCAAACTGTATTACTGTACTTTTCTCAAACTGTATAACTGTATGACTGTACTTTTCTCAAACTGTATTACTGTATGACTGTACTTTTCTCAAACTGTATTACTGTATGACTGTACTTTTCTCAAACTGTATGACTATGACTGTACTTTTCTCAAACTGTATAACTGTGTGACTGTACTTTTCTCAAACTGTATATCTGTACTTTTCTCAAACTGTATATCTGTACTTTTCTCAAACCGTATAACTGTATGACTGTACTTTTCTCAAACTGTATTACTGTATTACTGTACTTTTCTCAAACTGTATAACTGTATGACTGTACTTTTCTCAAACTGTATTACTGTACCTTTCTCAAACTGTATATCTGTACTTTTCTCAAACTGTATTACTGTATTACTGTACTTTTCTCAAACTGTATATCTGTACTTTTCTCAAACTGTATAACTGTATGACTGTACTTTTCTCAAACTGTATAACTGTATGACTGTACTTTTCTCAAACTGTATTACTGTACTTTTCTCAAACTGTATAACTGTATGACTGTACTTTTCTCAAACTGTATTACTGTACTTTTCTCAAACTGTATATCTGTACTTTTCTCAAACTGTATGACTGTACTTTTCTCAAACTGTATTACTGTATTACTGTACTTTTCTCAAACTGTATATCTGTACTTTTCTCAAACTGTATAACTGTATGACTGTACTTTTCTCAAACTGTATTACTGTATTACTGTACTTTTCTCAAACTGTATGACTGTACTTTTCTCAAACTGTATTACTGTATGACTGTACTTTTCTCAAACTGTATTACTGTATTACTGTACTTTTCTCAAACTGTATAACTGTATTACTGTACTTTTCTCAAACTGTATGACTGTACTTTTCTCAAACTGTATGACTGTACTTTTCTCAAACTGTATGACTGTACTTTTCTCAAACTGTATGACTATGACTGTATTTTTCTCAAACTGTATAACTGTGTGACTGTACTTTTCTCAAACTGTATATCTGTACTTTTCTCAAACTGTATATCTGTACTTTTCTCAAACTTTATAACTGTATGACTGTACTTTTCTCAAACTGTATTACTGTATTACTGTACTTTTCTCAAACTGTATAACTGTATGACTGTACTTTTCTCAAACTGTATTACTGTACTTTTCTCAAACTGTATAGCTGTACTTTTCTCAAACTGTATTACTGTATTACTGTACTTTTCTCAAACTGTATATCTGTACTTTTCTCAAACTGTATAACTGTATGACTGTACTTTTCTCAAACTGTATAACTGTATGACTGTACTTTTCTCAAACTGTATTACTGTACTTTTCTCAAACTGTATAACTGTATGACTGTACTTTTCTCAAACTGTATTACTGTACTTTTCTCAAACTGTATATCTGTACTTTTCTCAAACTGTATACTGTACTTTTCTCAAACTGTATAACTGTATGACTGTACTTTTCTCAAACTGTATAACTGTATGACTGTACTTTTCTCAAACTGTATGACTGTACTTTTCTCAAACTGTATAACTGTATGACTGTACTTTTCTCAAACTGTATTACTGTACTTTTCTCAAACTGTATAACTGTATGACTGTACTTTTCTCAAACTGTATTACTGTACTTTTCTCAAACTGTATATCTGTACTTTTCTCAAACTGTATGACTGTACTTTTCTCAAACTGTATTACTGTATTACTGTACTTTTCTCAAACTGTATAACTGTATGACTGTACTTTTCTCAAACTGTATAACTGTATGACTGTACTTTCTCAAACTGTATTACTGTACTTTTCTCAAACTGTATATCTGTACTTTTCTCAAACTGTATGACTGTACTTTTCTCAAACTGTATTACTGTATTACTGTACTTTTCTCAAACTGTATTACTGTACTTTTCTCAAACTGTATAACTGTATGACTGTACTTTTCTCAAACTGTATTACTGTACTTTTCTCAAACTGTATAACTGTATGACTGTACTTTTCTCAAACTGTATATCTGTACTTTTCTCAAACTGTATGACTGTACTTTTCTCAAACTGTATGACTGTACTTTTCTCAAACTGTATTACCGTATGACTGTACTTTTCTGTTCTTGGTTTCTACAATCCAGGGATTAAAATAATGACTGCCTTAATGTAAGTTTTGGTAAAATGGAAGAAACTTTTGTGTGATTTCCAAACCTTGTTTTCTAATTGGATTCTAATTTAGGGCATTAAGGCAGAGAATGTCTCGGACAAATTCATGCGCTAAGTGTTGACGATGGCTGGTACACTATAATTAACAAAGTACTGCTTCTGCTACATTTATTCCTGGCACAGTTTTGAATTGGTTTCAGTAAATTTAACAAATAAATTGGTTGGAAACAGAGCCAACATGTTAGGTCACAAATAAATGACAGGGCCGTTCTCCCTCGGAGCTGTAACTCTACTAATGGAGAAAACCTATAATCAGTAGAAGGGCAACAGAGGTGAAGGAGGTAGAAAAGATTGTCCATTAACCATGGCAGTTAATTTCCCAATTCCCTCAATTCATAATTTCAACATCTCCTGGTTTCTCCCAGTGTTGAAGTGTGATTATGGGAATGGTTCACTGTCAATCTGGGTGACCTACACAACGTAATATATAATGGTATTTCCACCATTTAGTTGGCAGTTCTATGCCCTTTTTCCTCATACAGCGTTTTTGCTCTTAAGCCCACCTTGGACCTTGTGAATAGATTTATGTCTGTGATTCTGGTTGTGTGTTCAATATTCCTGACTTCCCTGTCACTTTGCTTTAGGGCAGCTATCCCTAAGGTATAATCAGTGGTCAGAGTATTTTTCACCAGCCAGAAGGTCACCTATGGCCCTATGCTCGCCTGGTGTATGTGAGAATAGTGGTGGTCAGGGTAGCCAATGGCATACTTTAGAAGGCTTGCTTCTGTTAGTCAAGGGCAGCTGCAGCTATAGGAGAAGCTGACCTCAGTGACCGCAGTGAAGCACTTTTATGAGGCTGGTCAAGCTGTTAAAGCACAATGCAAATGTAAATTGATTTATGATCATGGGCAAATGTGTATAATCTGCTTTTTTTTGTCTGTGGTTGGTGGCACATGTTCAATACATTCCCGGTATACTCCATTTTCTTTGCCTAGTGTTGGCTTTGGGGATATTTGCCGGATTAAGGAGAGATGGCCCCCCCTTAATAAAGTATACTTTAAGGTGTGTGAAATTTGGCTGGATCTAGGCAATCAACTCATTTCCTTCCATTTACAGAGATCAAACACACCCCTGACCTCATTCTTTTCCCCATTCTAAGCATTTCTGATCCACCAGGGATCCAAATGAACTCCCTCTGATCACTTTTTTCATCTCAAGAAAATTGAGCTTGATCTTTTTTTTTTTTTTTGCACTGTTTATACAAGTGAAAGACTGCAACAACTGTTCTTTGACTGAGCAGAAGGCTTGAGTTCTCATTGCAGCTTGTACAAACAAATGACCATTGCTTCACACACCCACACCACACTGCATACCCAACTACACACATATGCTCATGTGGAAAAGTAACAAATAGACCAGCCAATAACACAAACACATGCCAAGACAGACAATAAAGAGACCAACTGTCCCGCTGTCTATTTAGCCATGTCAGGTTTTAGCCACTGTAAAAAGAAGCCAATAGAGCCAATGGTTCAAGCTGGTCCACGGTACAAAAGGCGACAGAAGTCAGGGGGGCGGGCCGCCACAGTTGTTGTGTTGGGATGATAATGGGGAGGAGGTTTGTTGGCATTCAAGCCAGTGGAACGAGGCCACGCAAACAGATGTGAAGGAGGTCTGCCAGTGACATGCAGACTGGGGCACACACCAATATGCAAAAGCTAAGAATTTGACAACCAAAAAAAGGTTCATTGATAAGGAGCTTTGTAAGTGGCTTTGTTAAGAACTTAAGCATGATACACACAGTTCTCATGGGGAAACTAGGTTCAAGTGTCCACAGCACATTTGGGTTGTAGGTAGTAATAGTCTGATATGAATATTGAACGTTTTGGGGGAAGGGGTCGCACAATCTTCACATTTTATGCAATAATTATGTATTTTGAAGTACTTCTTAAGATGATAAATCCACACTTGTCATCTTAAGAAATGTTCTCTGATCTTACAATAACCATATAATCTGACTTTTGTAAAACAAACGATGCAAAGCAAGATAGAGTAAGACTAAGTAGAACTGATCATAGTTACATGAACAAGAAAAGGCAAACAATGATGTGAAACGCAGCTTGCTTCTACCAAAAATAGCCATTAGGATATTGTCGAATACAGTAAGATTTCCGCAGCTGAAATTTGATGCTACCAGCTGTGTGAAAAACCTAGGCATCAATGATTTATAGTTTGAAATACAATATACTTATGGGGACAAGGAATAAAAGAGCTTACAGTTTTTCCAGGCTTATTTTGACATTACAGTCTGTAAAAATAACAGTTTTGGACCACTTGGGGTTTGTTGGTGTAAATTTGTATAAAACTGGCTCGAGGTACAGAGAATTATGGCCATGAAAAAGAGAACATTGCCAGTTGAATGGCAATTTAAAGCACAATTTAGGTGCTTTAGGTTTATGCAAATCAATGTCAGATTAATGTTAACCTTAACACCTAACCGTAGGGTACACTGACTGATTTAATTGTACCACTTTATAAGAACTACACCTTAAATAGCCTTAACCATGAATAAATACTTCATTATGAACCAAATGGTTTATGATTCAGGCTAAGTAGCTTCTTCATTAAGTAGTGTTGATGAAATTCATTTCAGTAAATTACTGAAGTAGTTACTAAGCTTGAATCAATGTTCATAAGTCTTTAATAATGCATTATTAAGGCTATTAAAAGTAGATTATAAAGTGCTATCTCCTGTTTCTTGTCTCAATTGTCTTCACTCAAAATAATCCTCGTGTGCGTAAAATACATTTCTCAGAATAAATAATCCAGGCAAAAGCCAGTGTGTCCCTGTGCTCGTCCTAAGCCTGGATAAAATAAAGAAGGTAAATAACATAGGGCATCTGGGATAAAAGCCAAATTGCTATGACTTGGTGTAGCCTAAAACAGACATTGCTCTTACCTATTCCTCCAAAGTTCTCAATAATGTGCTGTGTTCAATATCTGACATTTACAAAAGTCTGATTTTAAAAATATGGTATGAAGTAAAGAGTATATATCGTCCAAAAAAAGTGTCATATCTAATAGTGGAAAAGGAAATCTGTATTTTAAAGACCCAGCAAATGAGCAACGTATTTGTCTTGCGGAAAGAAAAGAAAAAAACTTTAACTGTGCGGAAATTGGAGAGAGCTCAGATTGTAGGGGGAGAAAAGGGAAGCTGCTGTGGCTGTGAATGTGAAAGGACTCTTTGTATGGCCCCTTTCCCATAGAGCGCTGTGTTATGACTCCAGCGTCTGAACCAGTGCCTGGCCTTCCTCGACATGCACCCCGACGACACCCAGTCACACACACAAAGTACCATGCACAATGTAGATGACAGAGCACTATCTCGCGCCCATTCTCCCCGCTCGCATCGGCCGGCTCATCTTGTACCACTTTCATTCCCACTCCCCCAGCTCTTGCCATTTTACACACAACCACACAGACGCACGCACACCAGTCACGCACATTTTCGAAGGCTCTGTTCTGTATCCCTGTTGTGGAGAATGTGCTTCTTATCTATCTTACGCAATCCCATGTAATAGTGTGACCATTATGGAGAAACGGCGGTGACGGTTGCACTGGGTTAGTGGGAGCAAATCTTGGCACAGATCCTTTTCATGTCTCTGTTGCGTTTGGCCTATTAATTTACCATATGCATTGTACATGTTGATGTATAATAAGCTTACCACCTCACATTTTTGTCCTGCTATTGAGTCATGCCAAAATATCTGACAATATTATAACACTATTTCAAATAAGGCTCTTAGCAGTACCATTTCTACTTCATTTGTAAATGTTAATATTAGATGGAATTAGTATGTATGTTCAAGGTGTACTTTGTAACATGTTCTGGGGGTGTATGCTTGCCTTTGTCTAAAATCTTCCACAGTATAGCATTGAATTTCTCTATCTTGTATTTACATTTGCACATGTTTTATTGCCTCCAAAAACCTGCACTCTTACGGTGAGTGGGCTCGCTTTTTCACAGATCTGACCTGAAACTGCTCTATCTCAAAGAATGTGTATCTATGGCGATACATACTTTGAAGGCCATACTGAGAAACGTTCCAGACTAGACAAAGCAATAACATATGAATGCAGTTAGCAGGTGGCATCAGGACTTAAAGCTCTAAAGCTAATATTTATCCGTTCACAAAGTAATGGAAGGTAACTGTAATAACTGCGCTACTGCAACTGGTCCTGCATTAAACAGGTCAATCCAGTTACATAACCATTCTAAGTTAGGCTAAATTACCTGTTTTTATCGTTTTGGCTATATATTTTTTTTTCCTTTTAGGCTTTAATGCTCTTTCAATCACACTCTCCTGTCATTACAGCTGCAGCCACTTCCATACTACATGCTATTATTCAAGTCAAAAGCACTTATCGAGAAAAAAGTTTCAGTTCTTCATTTAAATAAGAGGCACTTTATAAGCTTTCTGTGAATGCTTGCTTATCGGCACTTATCTGCAGAGAATTAGAAGAACGAAAATTGCTGGATCAAGACCATGTGGAATGCTGGTGACATTAATGATTTTGTGCAACCGCAGGAAGTAAAATGAATTATTTTCTGTTTTAACAACTTCCCACACACATAAATAGCACAAAATGTCTGACATGAAAAGTTCAGATCGAATAAGCGGGAAGTCCGTGACCCTTCAGCTCACCCCACACACTCCCCTGCTTTGCCTGTCAGATGTGGTTAATGAGAATCTTTCCTTCTCATGAACTGGGGTTCCTATAGTGAGGCGGCCTGCTGGGATACATGAACTCATATATTAAGGTGCACATGGAGAGGTTGTGCACAGCCGCCCCGAGCGTCTTGTCATCACATTGAGAAGGACCTGCTGGCCTATTGTAGACCCCTGTGGCACTGGGATCACTTCTTATCCCTGGCAAACACACAGCACCCAGCAGGCCGCTTTACAACACAAACCCACATACACTGCCCTCACAAGCCTCTAGAAGCATCCTTTCTGGTGATTTCTCTCTTCAGCGACAATTTTAATCACATATCCCCCTCCCAGTTCTCCATCTACCCCTGTCTATTTCATCTTCTCTCACTCTCGCTTAATCCCAGCTAACATTCATCTCGCTAATACCCCCCCAGCAATGACCCGCCTTGCTCCCACACCCTCCTGCCTTTGGAGACGACTTCTCCACGGCTCCTGCACTCCCCATTCAGGCGCCGTGTCCCATGTATTCATTGACATCACTGATGGAGTGGGGAGCCTTTGTCAGCGGGTCAACCTCTTATAACCCCCTACTGACCTCAAAGTCTACATACACATACATTCACCAGCTAGATCCCTCTCACTTGCCATATGGCGCGCCCAATGAGCGCCCAACAAAAGAGGGCTAAAGAGGTGTCAGTGAGGTGCGCCGTCAAAAGGCCAGTCTAAGCAGCCAGCCAAAAGAGGCTGGGCCCATAGATGAAATTGATTCCTGTTCGCGACGTGTTGAAAATGAAGGGGATAAGGGTGAGGAGAAGGGGGGACCTTCCGTCTTTTCTTCCAGCGTCAAACTCATTGGCTGAAATGAAGAGTAATGAGAAGGGGCTGTGATTGGAGCACAATGGGGACACACTTGATGGAGTGTTGAGCAATGCAGATCTATCTTCATCACCACTGTGGTTTTGTCTGTATGACAACCCCTGCACCAAAGTCATCATCACGGTGTGCACAGTGGCATCTGTGGTGTTATGAATTTGAGCATCATGTTGTCATCTTCCACATAAATTTTAGAATATGGAATTTGTTTCACGGCAATACGCTTGGCTTTAGTTTTTAGTTTCTGATAGTCAAGAGTTCTAGTGTTAAAATATTGAAATTAAACATAATTGGTGTACAGTATGTACTGCAATGAGGCAGACAGGTCCACAACCAAATCTGTTTTCACACCAATTATGGCCTCAAGATGCTGTTACTGGTAGGATGTAGTATATTTGGGGAATGGTTTATTTGTTCATGCTGGCTGCCCACAAGCAAACATGTCTACAACTTAAGTAATAAAAAAACAAAAACAACTTTATATCCAGGTATTGAGGAGTAGAGGATCTGCTACTTGCTTTTCGCCATAGAAATTATATTCCTCTGCATGGAATGTTCTACAGTATATCATTACATGTATCCATCTCCATGGAGACAAGCAGGTGACACTATCAAGCCAAGGTTCAGGATAGTGATGTAGAGATGCGATCCCGCTCACAGAGGACAAGTTTTTCAATATATGTTTTGCGATTAAAACACATGTGATTGAATCCATGCAAGAGCATTCTAGACAATAGAATAGTTAGCAATAACATCACTATGGAGACAAGCTAGTGGTGGACGCCCATCTGAAAAGTTTCATTGTGCAAATAATCTTTTGGTTATCAGCTGTCAAACCAGTGTGTTCGATTCACGATTAGCATTTTAGCAAACGGGGGAAAAAAGATTTATGGCACCATTCAAATCCAACAGTATTGTTTTTAACACTAAAGCAGTCGATTGGTATTGTTAGTCATAAATCACAAAGCAATAAAATATGTCCATTCAAAGATTGCACATAGATTACATTGAAAAGACATTGTTGTATGAGGACACCAAAGTAGATCCGTTCTGTTGCATGGGTCTGTTCTCTGGGTTTGTATTGACAACGGTAAACTGAAACATAGTTGATCAAAAACATTAACTCAGTCCGACATCGACTCATCCGTTGACAACAAACATGAGAGGAGATTGTAGAATATGGAAGACTACATTTGGGCCAGAACAAAGCTGATTGATGTAGTAAATAAACGTTGGTTACTTGGATTTTGGAAAATTCAGCCAAAACCACAAATAATAGACAGTTGACATGATAGGAATCTGTTGTTCAAACAGATCCAAACAGACTTTTTTAAGTAGTTAATAAGTAAACATGGGTGTCATCCCATTCATCAACACAAACACAATATGCAGTGTTGTAAATTCCTAAAATTAGAGTGAGGCTGACATTTATCTGCTGTATTAACAGAACCACACAAACACAATAATGAGATAGTCCATCAAAAGTTATTAAAGTGCGCTGTTGTCTATGTGTTTTAATACTTTTGTTTCCCCAATGCAGTCCTTTATTGCTCCCCCTACTTTAATATATTATTGTTTCTTCTGAATGACCTGGTGGAATCACTCATTGTGTATGATGAGCTGAGCATTCCATAGGGTTCTTAAGGTTCATTGTTGAAGGGAGGAACGGTTTAATTGTCAAATGCATACTTTAGTAACACAACCCATAATAATTCAATGTGCCTTCCTCCTCAAGAACCATGTAACGACATCCAACCCCAACCTTAACTCCTTTACATGTGCTAATTAGCTTACAATTTTCTTTTGCATAATAGTGTATAGCAGTATAGCAAAAGTCAAATCTGTGCAATAAATGACATGTATGTACTCCATCCCCTGGACAAATTCACTTTCAATGTAGAAGATGGTGAATAAAGGGAATGAAACTTCAACGTGATAAATTACATCAAAAAGCTATTTATACAAAAGAACTAAATGTTAATGCATTGATTTTTAGTTACGAACCACCTTGAACACCATGGATAACTTCCTTTTTCTAAAATGCTTTATGGCAGACCACAGTCGTTCTTTCACAAACACTCCTTTCCTTCCATACTGTCTCTATTTTCACAACAGAGACAGGCGCAGCTGAGTATACCCACTGGGAACTCCTGTCTTACATAAAATATAAAGGCACATGCTTCTCTTCTGGTCTTTGTTGCCGCCGTGAAAAGCCAGACCTGTCCAGCCCGCCTACAGTCCTGGTACAAAGCGCGTTCTGCGTGTGTCCTGACGTATCAGTGTCCACAGTCAGAGAAGCCTGCGCCCCGCTTGAGTCACGGCCGATACAATCAAACGTCAGATCGAGAGCGCCTTGCATTTTTTTTGGCCTCCGGCGTTTCAGTTTTCAAGGTGTGGAAAGGTCTAAACGTCCGACATACTGCTTCTCTGACTTTGATACTGTCACGGCACCAGAGATGCCCATCTGCTTGAACGCACATATTTTGGGGCGATATCCACAGTGAAGTAGAAACGCTTTGCACAAAAGGAGTGACGAAGGTTAAGTAGGTGTTAATGTCTCTGCACTCACGTAAAAGCTTTGCAAAGAGGAATAACGATGTGAAAGGCAATGTTTTTCAGCATATGCCCATTGGCGGAAGAATCAAAGCTGTTTGGCAAGGTTAACAGTATCCACCTTTTGTAAACTAACATTCAGTTTTCTTTTCATATAATTGCATTTTATATACAACTCCAAATGGAATAAAGAACTGTCTATTCATCAACAGATCTACCAAGTACACTTGAAGTAGTGGCGCAAGTAACAGCTTTATGTGTAAACATTAATGAGGTATTTGAACGGTTGGAGAAACGCAGGCAGCTCGGATCATTTCAATGTGGCAGTATTGATGACAGCGCTAGCAGTCTAACAGCACTTTCTGCATATTCCCAGTCCCTCGGGGGAGAAAGTGACGGGTGCGGATTGTAACCGGAGTCTGCTAATATTTGTAAAACAGTGTATACACAGAGCCATTATATGCTAACCTTCTGCATAACTTAAACTGGAAGTAGACAATGGACTATTTTATGCGAGAACAGATGGGGAGCATCTAATATTTAGAATGTATTTCACTTGGAAATCAAATTTGAATAAATTAACTAATAAACTGCAGTGCTGATGAGAGATTACTGTAATATTACTGTGTATTTTGACATACTTTACCAACAGGCATTTGTAGGTACATTGTATTATTTAGCAGGAAAACTCCCTTGGGGGATGATAATACCTGAATACAACATATTCGAAGGAAGAGGCAAATCAGAGGCTTTTGACAGTTATATCTTGAAGAATGAACGGAAGAAAGCAATGACTCGTTCATCTCTTGTTTAATCATTTGATTATTTCACAACTCTTATGATGTACAAAGTAGGGCTATTGATTCTGCAGTTTCCAAATAGTTTGCAGGAAACTTAAATGAGTACATTTAAGGTTAGCGAGGGAGGTTGGTGCTCGAGTCAAGGCCAAAACAAGGTAAAATAACATTAAAACGTTGACTGAAAAGTATGGAATTGATTTTTTTTTTCTCAGCACAGGCAAGGCAAGACAAGGCAAGTTTATCTGTAGAGCACATTTCATACACAAGGCAATTCAAAGTGCTTCACACAACAGGAAAAAATGCATCAAAATCACAAAGAAATGACAGAAACAGAAATACAATAAAATTAACTAAATAAAAAATAAAAATAAAAAAACACCTAGCCAAATCCAAATTTATCGGACCACATTGGCAGGCATTCCAGACACTCCTTCCCATATTTATTTGACATTGCAGCATGACAGGCGTCTCCGGGATGGACACATCACTTTCAGATGGATTTGTTCCCATATCTATGCTCTTTCTGCAAACTGCACACGCCTGTGCTGAGCGTATGTTTCTTTTACGACGACTCTCGTCGACGCCTCCACCTGATGTGTGGCGCTTTGATCTTTACAGACGGACCTCGTCTCGTCTGCCCCTCCCTAGATTTAGCTTTAGCTAAACTAATTGTCCCAGACAAAACTCGACCAAAGCTTTTGTGTTAAAACCTGGCTATTGGTCAGTGGGTCCCCAGGCAAATGCGATGAGCTGCGCTTGGACACCAGCACAATGGGCTATTGTGTCCAGCAAAATTATTTACATGTTTAAATATTTAAATAATATAAAAATACATGTTCAATCGTATCTAAATAGTAGTTTTAGAATTGTAGAGAATTTCTCTAAAGAAAGACCTTTTAATTTTAATAAATTTAAAAGGTGCTATTTTTAGTTTTTTAGGCTAAAATTTAAATGTGCAGGGTACTACCTCAAAATAGTCCCAGATACATCTTTTAGTATTTAAAATGTAAAAAAAATAAAATATTAATAAAAAAAAAAGGGTAACGTGTAAATAATTTAAGACCTAAAAGAGAAGAGTGCAAAGAAAAATCCTTTCAGTCATATGCGCAGCTAAACAAAACTGTTTTTAACTTAGATTTGAACATTGTCAGAGTAGAAGCCTGTCTCACATAATCAGGAAAACTGTTCCAGATTTTAGCTGCATAAAACTGAAATGCAGATTCCACAGTAGTAACATTGCTGGGTTGAGAATGATGAGAAAGTTAAAGAAGCAAAAGTATTAATGAGCTATAGAAAAGTGTGTCCGACATGGCCTCAGCCTTTGTGGTTGCAAACCTTCAGCTAGAAGTGATCTTGAAGTTTAGTTTTGAGCTCATTCTTTTATATCATTGTCATTGCTCCATCCTCTCCTTTGTATCCTTCTCCTTCTCTTGACATCAATACACCTTTTCAAGATTTTGAACCCTGATGGCCCAACTACTGTTTTCCTTTTCTTATAGTTAATTTTAGTTCTTGCTCTGTCCCCATTTCCATCAATGTGTTACTATGACTGTGATTACAGTGCAAACTGCAAGATTACACCTTCTTAAAAACAGAAAGGTATCATTTTTTAGGCAATAATGTCCTTGAAATAACTGAGATTATTTTACTTTTTTAGCCTGTTTTGAGTAAAAAAATCTTCAAACAAGATAGGTCAGTTTTTTTGTGTCTAGATTTAAGTGAATAAATCTTAGTTGGATTTATGCAACTAAAAGAAGATCTAATAAACAGAATTTTGGATGAAACAATTCTCCTTAAGAGTATATGTATTGAGACCAATGCTGTCTGACAAATATGATAGTGATAAACAGGATCTGACAGAGGAGGTTGTGTAAAAGGAAGGGCAATGTTCCTCGCTAAAACTTTACTGTACTCGAACAGAATTTCAGAATTGATTCTAATTCATTCCACGCTGCATAATATCTATTTGAACTTCCACACACATTATTTAAATCTAATACAGTCAGGTGAAAAAATAAAATAAAATGGGCAAACGGCTTAATTAGACAACCCTGCATATTTAGCTGAAGTAGACACACTCTGTCTGTGCTCGCTCTCATTTTAATTTAAATAATTATCAGCCTCAAAGAAATCCATTTTCGTTCCCCGGCGTGGTATGTGCGTGACATCTCTTAGAACATTTCCGATAACTGTTAGCGCTTTACATCGAAACAGAGATGCCTCCTCTCGCATTTGCATTCGACCACTGAATGTCACACACACACACACACACACACACACACACACCACCACCACAAATCACAAGTCTCATTTAGTTTCCTTTCTGTGTTTTAATTAGAGCCGAAGCTAGGCTAATCACCTCCTTAGTAGACAGCATTGGTAATGAGACGGCTAGGGAGGAGCTGAGAGGGATGGACGGATAATTGAGAGGCAAAGGAGAAAAAACATGGATGGAGGGATAGCCAAGGAGAAACTAGACACGAGAGGTTGTTAGTATTAGATTAGATGGAATCAAGAAATTTCGAGGTGGGTGAGTGAGGTGGATGGGTGGATAAAATAAATAGTAAAATAATAGACGCTTGTAACAAATGGATCAACGGGTCCTGGAGAAATGGACTACAATGTGAAGCTGGCAAATGAAAAGAGGAACTTGAACTGAGAGAAAGAGGCTCTGAGAAATAATGAGTGTCCCATACCTCCCACCAAGCAAGACCCATGTCTGCTTACCCCCAACCTCCCCATTCAGCAAACTCCCCCTCCCCGTATAGACTGCTCCTTTCATTCTGTCAGCGCAGTGAGTGCCTGAATAGCCTTTTATTATTCAACAGTCTGGGGCGGGTCACGGAGGGTCAGAGCACGGTCCCACCACGCTGCCACCAGCAAACATCCAAACATACACTGTCGCCTTCTCTAAACGTTACCCCGGGCGCCTACGTGCATGCATGAGAATAAGGCCGTTGCAAAATAAGGGAGGAAATGGCATGGGTAAACAGTTCCACGCGTGAAAGTGGAGCTCTTTCAAAGGGCCCCAGCAATTTCTATGGCAATGTTGTCGCTGCCCTGGTTTGTCATAGACCCCACATAGAGAAGAGATAAGGTTTGGACAGTGTTGTGGTGATAAGAATGCTCAGCAGTGCCAAACACACAGCCTTTGTACACAGTCTAATGTATATCAATAGGCAGGAAGTAAAGGAGCTGGACAGGATATGGTTCTTACCCCCGAACACACAACATATATTAGATTAGATAATGTTGCCAGTAGTGGTTAATATAATCACTTAAATAAAAAATAAATACATTTACAACCTCAATTGGTGTCTAAAGATGATAGTGAGACATTAGAGGAGGAGAAAATCCCTAGCGTCTCTTTCTTTAATGCAATATGGACATTAGTATTGAAATGTATTCCCTGTACTTAACCCCTGTATTAAAGCCACTGTGTAACCTGTCATGAGCAATGGGAAAGCATCTATCTCAAGGCCTTGGACTAAAATACAAATACAGTAGAGCTGGAGTGCAAACCCAACTTAAAGGTACGCCAGTTACAGTACCTTTTGCTTGGAATGTTTCAAAGTATGGCAGGACCAGACTTGCAGTGCTTGCAGAATGTATGTTTTTCAAGGTATTTTGGAGCAAATACAGAAACAGAAATGTGAGACAGACACGAGGAGATGGCAGACCCAGACCCCAGAAAAAAGTTACATAGTCCTCCTTTAAGGAAGAACATCGATCATCTTGTTGGGGTCATTGCTACCCCACGTAAGCCACTATTATTCATATTAATTATTGTGTGAGGCAGCAGTTATTTTATTACTTGGTTTACGGATTTTTTTATGAAATGTGTTTGAGTTTGGTGAGAAATTGCTTCACGCACTCTTATGTTTTGACTGAATACCGCTTTTTACATTTAATTTAATTATATGTTGTGTTGTTGGTGGTACTTTATAAAAAAAAAAGGATAATAATGTATTTTATTTATATTGTATAAATCAATCATCTAAGTGTGGCGGATCCGTAAACCAAGTAATACAAATTGTATTACTTGGCCTATAACTAAGGCCTAAGAACCAAATAATGTGTTTTCTTGGGCATTTTTTTGGTATCAGTCACTAGTCACTAATATAAATGATCAGACTAATCATTTGTGAATTTACTTTTATACATGTTTTCATTGTAAACTATAATATGATCATTAGGGGGTTCTGGCCTTTGACCCCATCCGAGGTCATTACATCATCCAATAGACACGTCATTCTGTTAAACTGGACCAATGACCATCTTTCAGTCCCATAATGCATCACACTTGGGGAATAATCACCAAATCAACAGTCCCTTGTGAATTCATTACAACGCTTTTCCACCGCTCGTTAGCCTCCACAGTGTAGCTATTTCTTCAATACAGCGCTGGAAGCTTGTAACCTGGCATTTTCCAAACCATGTGTAAAGGTATACGGCCCTGTTTGTGCGTGACAGGAGGAAAAACAGAGATAACAATAGCCCATCGGTATCTGCTCCATCTTATCTTGTACACAGCCAGAAGCAGGTATACAAGCTAATTGGAAAGTGCCAGACACACAGACACAAAATGGTTGAAACGCATCCACACAAACACAAACAGAAACAGAAACACAAACACACAGACACACAGACACACACACACACAGACACACACACACACACACACACACCCTTTTCCCAGGCAGACAAGGGAATTGGCAGAAGAATGGAGAAAGATTGGGAGAGAGGGAAAGGATTTGGCCAGAATGAGACACAAAGGCAGCAAGACATGGAGGGCAAATTGCATGGAACGACAATGGACAAAAAATGAACATGACAAACAGTAACTAAACCGATTTTTTGAAATACCACACGCATTGTGAATGCCTGTATCTGTCGCCAGCAGTATTGTTATGTACAAGGATGGGGGGAAATGGACAAACAAATGGCACCATCACATCGCAATCTCCCCACTCGGCCTGTAATGAGTCACTCTATCAAATCCGCTTCCAAATGTCAAGGCCCGACGTGTTTACAATATGATAACCCATCTCTGCAGTCAACAAGAATTACAAAGCTAATTTTGTTTAAAAAGTTTAAATGACAAACAATGCAATAGTTCCCCTCTTGTGACCATAGGTTCATAAACCTAGAGTGTGACTTATAGGGCTGATGGTTGTCTAAAGGAATTATTAATTCAACTTAACGGGGGTGACACTTTGTGCTCATAAAAGATCTCAAAACTATTATGTTCAACACATTATTTCTTGATGTGTTGAATTGGTATTTATTGTAGGCTTTTTATATTTATTCCTGTTGCTTGTTGTGTTCCCACCCAACAATTTTAGAGAGAACTAGTTGTTATGAAATGGTCAAACTATGATCAGACCCTGTATCTAACTCAAACAGACCAAGAGATCACAAGAGTTCATGCAATTACAAATATTTATACAGGAAATACTCCTAAACATTATATTTATATGTGAAAAGACAGATTAAAACACAATTCACTCTCAAATCCCAAAATATTTATTGGATGAACTGGATTGGATTTCCTACCACGTTAAAGGTTGAATGGACGATTTTTTTGGCCCAAATCTGAGTCTTATTTCCTCATGGCGAGGACTGCCGATTAGTCCTGCCACGTATCAATCATAAAACGCACCTACCGCTCACCTGCAGCCGCGAGCGGCTCGTCCCACGTTTCCGCGTGTCTAAGCGCATTGATCTATCATAATATAGTTCCCTCAGTGTATGGGACAAAATTAAGACGGAGAAAGACAGTTAGAGCTGACTCAGAAAAAGACGGAAATCTACGGGAGACGAGAGATGCGATGCGATCCGTCACGCTAATAAACAAATGCACGTGTGTGTTGTATCAGTCCGCGCATGCGCACTTCCGCCTGCGTTCTCAAATCGCCGAAAAATCGTCCATTGTGCCTTTAACATGGAACACTACAGAGACATGCTGCCAAGTAACCTACGGTACATTAATTTACATCTGTATTATTAGCTATTACCACTATGCAGGCCATATGAAACATTTCATCACCATCACAATAGCATTAACTCATTATGTCATTCATAAGCTCTTTAGTTAGAATTGACTACATAATAACTTTTAATTCTACTGCAGACACTCCTCAAGACCCACCATTTTGGGGATGCTCTGACCCAGCATGCATCTGATCTTGCCATTTTCCAATGTTTCTATCATTAACTCATGATTGTTATGGATTCCCCTGCAGCTAAATAGAATATCCTTGGTGTCATGATGTCGACACACGTCCGTAATTTCTTGATGTGTTGAATTGGTATTTATTGTAGGCTTTTTATATTTATTCCTATTGCTTGTTGTGTTCCCACCCAACAATTTTAGAGAGAACTAGTTGTTGTGAAATGGTCAAATATCCAATTTCCAATGCTCGATATGTTGCTTGTGTCCTTTTAAGAATCAAACGCACTTGGGGAAAGGTTGGAACCAGGTGAGAATTTGCAATAATGGATATTGATTAGGCACAGCAACAGAGCGCCGTGTTTTGTCCTGTTCCTCTGCCTGTTTTTATCACACATGAAAGACTGCCATCATTTTCCACTGCTCCGCTTCACATTTGCTTGTGTGGAGGGAAGATGTATTACATATTTGAAACTTAATCAAGCATGAACAAAGCACCGGTGTCACTGACGATGCTGAGGCGCAGGTGGAAATTAATTAAACTAATTAAGGACGGATCCTTGTTTGGTTCAAGTGACAAACGCACTGGGATGCTAACACACAAAGGGCCCTGCTTGGCCCCTGGACTTCGCTTTAACGGGGGCCTTTTCCAGGGGGCGGGTCCAGGTCGCTCTTTTGCTACCTTCACGACCTTAACGCTGGCGTAAAGAGTCTGGACTTTTACAGCTGGAGGCTGGAGTGGGATGGTGCCAGTCCATATATGGTAATAGTGTTTGAGCCAATGACTGAAAACTGTGGCATTCAAAAGCACCACCATTATGCATATTATGGTGATTGTTTTATTATGATTATCTCGTCCATGTGGCAAGATTTTAAGTGTATTAGTTACGATTCTGGCCATCACAGAATGCACTACACCAAGCCCTCAATTTCCTTCACTCGACCTCATATTTCAGCACGATCCCACCTCTTGTTTAGAATTCAACCCTCGCTGTGTTCCATAATGTTCTAGTCTTTATGTATGTATTCTTTTTTTTACCTACCACTATTCGTAATTGTAATAGTATATGTTTTGAGATCTATCCTCTTAATTCGTGTAAAGGCTCCAGGGAACTACTTTAGCTGCATATTTTCTTTTACTATCGCCATGAAAGCGCCTCTTTGCCTTTTGCTGTTTATTTGGCACAGGAAAAAGCTCTGATGTGAATTAATTGCTTGTTAGCGGCGAGGAGCCAATAATAACAGCCTAGGGCTGAAGCCGGCTTGACAAGACTTGTCTCATGATTAGCCATGGTGATGAACATTTCATTTCTACTACTCTTCATGTGTGCAGCAAGGGATTTTACATAATACAAATTAATTTTAATTGCTAAATGGTATTATTTTCACTGAGCAAATTTGCTTTTCAGTTGGTTAAGTTTCAGATACTTTGCATACAAATTATACATTTCTGACATAAAATTGTGAAACCTATCAAGGCATCAAGTGTGAATCGAGAGTAACTGCTGTCCAGGTTAATCAAATGGGCCGACAGCAAAAGCGTTGGGAGCTGACGAAGTGATTGACAATAATCAGTGAGGAACGAGCATGCACACCATTGAACCAACAAACCCAAATTAAACACGGGAGCGCTAATTGCCAGTGGAATGAGGAGTTTAATTGTGTCAGATTGGAGACATTTCTCGACATGTCACCAGCTTGCTCTTCCTGCTTCCCATCTACACCATCCATCACCCTTCAGTCAGCTCTCATATCTGGAACAAGTTCTGGTTCTCATCAGTCGTTCTGTGGAGAGTTCCCTGCTTCCTTGTTCCATCCATCCTCCTCCTCTCTCCTCCTCCTCCTCCTCGCTGTGCAGCTTGCTTCCTGCTGAGCTGATTGAGCATTTGTGGTTTACTGCTTCGATTCGGCCTTGAACCCTCAGCGTGAAAAAAGATAACTTCAACTGCTATGTACTGTAAACCTATATGGCACAGCATTGCCGCCTTTTTTAACCATGGGTATCAGAATGCCATTGCCATACAATTTAGCAACTGAAAAACAACAAATTATATCAAAATATTGCCTATAACAGGAGGCTAATACTCCAGCTCAGATACCTTACTGACTTTCTTTGAAAATCCACTTTGCTTCTGAATGATTTTTAATCTACAGTAACCCATTTGTACATCTACCAAAACCCAAACTGCTAACTAAACACAGCTTAGCGTGACTTCCATTTCCCCCCCATTACTAAACAAGAGCTATATTACAATCAGCCCCCTTACAGTTTGTACCAATCATGTTAGTATGGCTTTCGATGCTACTAATACAGATCCCCCCTGCTGTAGAGAATGTTCTGTGCCAGTTGTCATGCCATCAGATCCCATTTTGCCTCTTTATCCTGCTTTTCGCTCATCAACTTGTGAATGTCTTTGGTCGTTGTCATTTACAGATTGTGCTCCTTACATCCTTGTCTCCTCCTTCCTTCCCCCCTTCCTCGTGGTGTTACTTGCTTCCTGCTGTGCTGATTGAACATTTGCTGCTCACTGTTTGGATTCTGTCCCAAATCCCTGGCATAAACTGGAAACACCATGTTAAGCATTGCTCAATGGAATCCAACAGCTTGTGAAATATGTGGTCAATTTGTCTGTGTTTACAACAACGCTGCAACCCGGAGCCATTCGACAAAGAAATGATTGTCTAAATCCACTTTATCTCCCTAACCTTTCCCAAGGTCTTCTTCATTTTTTCTTCACTTTTCTCAAATCAAATCAGCACTAGCTCAGGTGCAGCTCGACTCTTTTATAAATAATGGGTAAGTGCACAACGCTCAAGCATCTCAACCTTTCATGGTTGTCAAAGATCAATCTCAAGTTATGATTCCATTAACGAAAGGTGGAAATTGGGGAGTAAGGTTTGACGTTGTAAAAAATGTTTTAACACTGACAGAACAGAGGCAGCGCTGTATAAGTCTCCGGCCGGCCACTTCAACGCAAACCCTCTTCCTCTGTCTAATTTAAGGCATTTCTGTTGTTTCTGACTTATGTCTTCAATTCTTGGATCTCACAAACTTCCCCATCCGTCAATACCTAGTGTAATCTGGCAATTTAGTTCTTATTAATTCAAAACAAAATATTGTTTCATCGGTTATTTTGTTTTAATTACGTTTTTGTTGCTGTATGTTTAAAAATATATATACATATTTAAAAAAAAAAAGATTTAAAGAAATATTCTAACTGTTCTTTTTTACTACCTTCTCCGTATTTGTATATTAATTATGTAATTATAATTTATAGGGATGGGACGGACCTCGCAAGATGAAAATGTGAAAAATGATTTACAAAAAGTGACGCAACAATGACAACATAAAGTAAATACAAAAGTAAATACATACAACTTTGTGAGGCCAATTTTTTTATTATAAATGTCAAAATCTCATGTCATCATCTCGTGTCTTGTTTCATGAGAATTGTGTCTTGTACCATCATATATTAACAATTCAGTATATCGTATAAATGTTCTATTCAATTTATGTATTTTCTTTATTCATTAAGTGTACAATCTCTAGACCCAACTTACATTCGATAACACAACCGCTTTTACTGATGGCACGAAATGGCTAGAAAAAATACCACTAGACACTACACACTAGAAATGGTATAATTGAAGAATGATTTCACACTTGGACAATAAACTATACACAGTGCTAGATGCAGTTGTTATCTCAAAAACTTAATTTGTTCCTTACAACTTTTGTAAATATTGAAGAAACACTGCCATGATAAAATTGCTTGTCCCAGATAACAGATTTGCTGACTGTCTGGACCTTAGACATCTGATATATTCTAATGGTTCGTAAAGGATTTGATTTTTCCATCTGTGACAGCTTTAACTTTGATTAACAAATTAATCTAAAAGAAAGATCCCCTCACTTCCACTTTATTTCGTTGGCTATTAATCTACCGGCAAGGTGTTACAAACCAAGGCAATGGATTCAACCAACTGTACATTTAATTCATCAACTGAGTGTGGACCAGCAATAAAGACATTTTTAGGTAAAGAACATTTGACATGTTTCAGTTGGTATATTAATCCTTCTTGTTCCACACTGACTTTTTTTACAACAGTGAATTACTATTTCCCCCCAACTTCTGCCGGGTGTTGTTGTAGCGTAAACATAACAGAAGTCCCCTTGATGTGAGGCCCTCCTTGCACCCTTACTGGCCAACCTCCTGTTTTTCGGCGCCGTATTTCAAGGTCCATCGCCAACCAGCCAGCTTTTCCACGCTCCCTTCAACCTCCCTCTTCTGCAAGCCTATATACTTCTCGTTATCACAGCAACACATCCATTCCACAGCTGCCGCCTCTCCGCTGCCACCACGGTTATAAATCTGGTTTTGGACCCAAGGAAATAGGTCACCATCCAGGGCACATTTAAACATGTATCAGTTCAACCAGGAACAAGGACCCCTGCCGCTAGCGTGGAGTACAGGCCACACTCCCACAACGAACACAAACGTGTGCTTCATGAATGCCACTGCTTGGAACAGACCACTCTAAGTAGAAGGTCTGTGTTATTGCATCTCATGTTCTTAATCAATCCAAGTTGTGGTGTAGGAAACAACAGGGGCTTTGTGTGAGGCACCACGCAGCACACTTTCCCCCCCCCGATCCCACCAACACACCCTTCAAACGTGATGTGTGCCAGTGACTTTCCCCCAGGCTATAGTCATGCTCTGTTTAAACATGTGTGTGCAATACAGAGATCTGGTTCAGCTTAACCTGTGTGCAGAGGTATTCTGTGGCTAATTGTATGATTTTGTGAAACCTCTGTTAAAGAAACCCCCTGCTAGTACTTGAAATGTGATGGTCTTGGAAAACAGGTCAATAATGTATTTCTATTTCTGTGACTACTGTGTTTAATGTTGCTATTATACTTGCAGAACACCGCAGCTATTTGTACTGTCAGCCATAATGTCTTCAATCTTTTCAAGTATTTGCATTTCACACATATTGCAGAGAATACAATACTAAAATTAGATGCAAAGAACACACAATGGGCCCAATTTGGCACAACAGTCTGATTCGACACATTCAGAATTAAACTCTTTTAACTCTTTAAAACTTGTTTATTGTGTTTTCTGTTGCTATGGCTTTAAATGGTGCTCAGTTTGAATGTAGCTGTATCAAAATATGACTATTTCACAGAAGTCAATCTTATAAAAAGAGATTTTTTATTCCAAGAGTAAAATTGATTGAATGGATCTCAAAAATAGGATTTTCCCAAAGTATGGTTACTATAGCAACTTCAGTGCTTGCGCCAAAGTATCTGGGTAAGTGCAATTTGAAAATCTGTGCCAAATCGAGCAGTGGCAGACTCCTTTTCACCCAAATAGGGGCTTTTACAATACATCTGTACTGTGGCAAAGCAGATAACTCTTTATTACATGAAAAAAGGGTATAGCCCATTTAATGTTGCTGTTCAATAGCAGAGGGGGTGCCATTGACATTTTCATATTCAATTGTCAATTCAATTATTCTCACACACACAACACATTTAGTAAACAGTACAAATTGTTACAAAAATATTGTGTGAATGTGTCTAAGGACTACTTCTGTTGTTTCAGACCAACATTTCCCAAATCAAACGATGGAATGATGAAAAAGCCCACAAGACCCTTTGAATGTCTCCCTCCCCTGCAACACTCTGGTGACCTTCACCTCATTACGACTTCCTCCATGAAAACCACACCAGTTGTTAGAAAAGTTTGAAAAAGTAGCCAAAAATGATCGGCTTGCACTCTTAAGTACCACAATTCTGTTCAAAATGTTATGTGACACATGCAAAGAAAATCCTCTTTTACTGCATGTTGGAAAAGACCATCTGCTCGAATAATGGTCATTTTGATGTGAAACGGCAAGACTGTCCTCATTACCAGGCTGACACACAGGCCCTGTCACAAACACATCGCTCCAAATGCAATTTAAATTTAGGTGGGAATTCTTGGTCTAAAACATACTTTTGCATTTGAACTTTTACTCTGATTTTCTTATGACATTGTAGTGGCAATCGTCACTATAGTGGAACTAGAAGTAGCTGCAGTGGGAAAGCTGTAGCAGTAGCTGTAGTTGAGGAGAGTCAACATTCAATTCAACCACTGGGTTACGAGACAGTTGTGTTACAAGCCTAGGTGAAGAGTGTGTGTTCGGAAGGGCATTAGACATATAAAACAAACAAACAAACAAACAAAATGAAATGCCAAATCATGGTCATGTTTGTCCTTAATCAAGCTTATCAATATGTTTTTGCAATTGATCCTCTAGCGGTTCAGTTCAACAAGGTTTAGTGTATCAATTACAAAAGAAGAAATCTCTGTCACTATATGTTAGAAAATAAATATCTGGGCGGATGATGGTCATTTTGATTTTAAAAGCGCAGGCTGTCCTCATTACCAGGCTGACACACGCGTCCTGTCAAAGGAAGAAACCAGCACCAAATGGGACCAATTCTGTTTGGATCTGGCACATCTCGGGAAAAGAGCGAGACTTCCCTTTTCTAAAGCACTAATCTCTGGACCGCAAATTAGCTGTCAGTCATCAACTGTGAGACGGACGTGGTATCAGGGAGAAAGGCAGTCCCCAACAAATCAACAACACGTCAATCACACACACACAGTCTCTCTCACACACACACACAATCTCTCTCACACACACAGTCTCTCTCACACACACACACACACACACACACACACACAGTCTCTCTCACACACACAGTCTCTCTCACACACACACACACACACACACATACACACACACACACACACACACACACACACACACAGGCACAAATTGAAGCCACTACTGCATATGCCATTCTTAAGACTACAGCACAAGTATTGCAATACCACAATTTGCCTTCAAATATTCCCTAAAGTAAAGAAAAGGTTTACTTACCGTCAGTACGGGACCTGTGACCCAAGGACATAAACCCTCACAACAAGACACTGTAATAGTATTGTCCTCGCAAATTAAATCTAGTTGGAATTTCTGGAAGGGAGTGAAGTAGCTGGCCAATAATGACAAAATGTACGGCTTTTACAATTTACTTTATGTGAGAATAAAACTGAAAAAATTCTCAAAAAAAGAAAAAGAAAAAAAGTCTGGTAACACATGACAGCGTCAAGGACTAAATGTCTATAATATCCATAGATCTAATTAAAACCATAATGCTGAATATTTTACATTAATTTGATGTATTTGCTGAAAAGAATGTGTTTTTACGAGTGTCATTGTGTATTTTATTCTTTTTTAATGCATTTTTCTCTTTTGAAGATAGATTACCATGGGTAATAAATAATAGTCCAGAAAGCAATTTTCAAATAGCTTAATGTGTGATGCCACAGCCTTGAGCAAATCTCTACACACTAAAATCAGATTATTTATTTATCTCCATGAGAAAACCAAAAGTCAAGAAAATGGTGAATTGTATGGTTATGGGTGCTGTTAAGTGAGTAAGATTATTTTACTTAAAGTGTAAATAATTATCAATTTGTCCACAAGGCATGGCTATAATCTATGACACCTGTCAACAACCCACCCCCAAAAAAGCTACATTTTCACTTAATTTTCAGTAACAACTGAAAGAATAATGTCTTGGGAGGGAAAGTGCGCAATATCACATGTTTAATGTAAAGTGTCACATGACCAGAGGTGGTTATGTCCAGGTTTCATCTTGAGTAGAAGAAAACGGTAGCTGAAAACCAGAAGCCGAGCATAAAACTCACTTTTTAATGATCACATCAAAGTGCAACAAATGGCACATTCATTTCTGAATTTTCACCTCTGGGAATAGTACTTTCTGACGTATCAAAATTTTGACAGCTTTTTGTGAATCAAGACTTGAATACATCAGGTCTAGACTTTGATGTGAAATAAGCCTCCTGTACGATACGACCAAATTGTGTTAAGTACAAGAATGGAATGTTTGGTGTATGTATTTGTCTGTACATAACCCTGTCTGTAACCCTTGTGTTGAAATGACAAAAAGACAAACAAAAAAGGTTGTTGGTTTTGTGTCTTAGATGAAAAAAGTGTGTACAAAAACATCCTGTACTTCAGACCACTCATAAGCAATCTGACAGAAAAGTGACCAATATTTGCCCCATGTATCACGCAGCCCTAATCACCACTCCTGTGTTATAATAATCTTTTAATGGCATTCTTTCATTTGCAGCACCGCGATAACAAGCACATTGACTACACACAAATGGATTATGATGGAACATAATGAACAGGTCGGAGACTTGAATGACACTTGAATATGTCGGAAACTGAAATAACTGCCATGCACTAGAAGAGCCTTGACCTTGAGCGTGCAGTGCAACAAAGTTAAATAAAGACAGCGCGCGAGTGGTTGAGTGGTGAGTGGTGTGCTGATGATTGCTTGTGAAGTCTTTGTGTATCACAGCGCTGTGTCGTGGAGTAGGCCGATGCTCCTGGCCGTCACTGTTGTTCGGTCAGTAAAGTGAGTGAGTGGGAGTGTCACATATGAAGTCACTGAGGTATGACTCAGGGAAGAAACAAAAACATCAACTCTGAAATCAGAACTTTAATTATTTGAGAAAAGGTCAGCAAAGGGTGAAAGGGGTTGGGTGCCATTAACATGAATGATGTCAATTAAAAATGTGTTTGTGGCTTGACCAGGCAAGATTTCACATGTTTAGTATTGTATAATTGCCAGTCTGGGTCCAGGTCTTATCTCCCAGAGTTCCAGTGGGCATGATTGACAGGTGGGTGTCAAATAATAATAAAGAAGAATATAGAAATACTTCAACTTTAACTCAACTTGAAAAATGCTGGCTCCTTGTTGAAAACTGGTTCTGGCTTGGCACCAGTTTAGAGCTGGGCCAGTAAATGAGAACCGGTTCTAATGGAATATTAAACATAGAAGTTACAAATGTCTATCATCAGTTTTAGCTGAAATACTGGAGATAAGTTAGGTAAATAAAACAAAACAAATGCTAAGACCAATAAGCTTCTTTGTTTCGTTTGTGTTCAAGAAAGGGATTTTCTTCCTTTTCTTTTTCTTTTTTTGCACTTTACACTATTTCAAAAGTTTCATGTAAAATCGCTTACATTGTACATGTTTTGTATGATTCATCATATCATATCATATCTGAACTTTAATGACATGACTTATTGAAGACACAGAATATTGAAAACACTTTAATACCAAATGGTAAATAGCAAAGACTATTCCACAAGAAGTAGAATTCATTCACATAATTTTTAATACTAAAAATAGTCACATTTGACAAAAGGCCCTTGCATATTGTGTATTGTATTTCTTTAATTGTAGTTTGACCTTTAGACTCATATTAGAATCCACTGGTAAATGGCTTTTTTGTTGGCTTCTCAAAAGTTATAGCCTGCGGATGCCAAACGTCATCTTACTGGGGAGAGTACAATAGAAGAGCATAGCTAATGCATTGGTCAACTGCACAGTGTGTCCGTGGCATAGTTAAAATGACACTTTGTACTGGTGTTGCAAAGGAAAAGGTATGAATATTTTATACACCTCTCCCAGTGCATGAGCCAGATAAAAGCCATAACAGCATGTTCTTTTCATTGGGTCTTGGGACCAGCACAGCAGTATTGTAATGTCACCATGCAGCATTATGTAGACCAAGTGGTCATTCTGTTAAAAGAAGTAGAACTTATCCATTTCATTGCTGCCACCATTTTATGGAGCCTGTATTAGTATTAGTAGTTTTTGAAGCCAAGGTGTTTCCTGCATTTATCATAATTGGCAGTCAAGAGACCTACTCTTTTACTTTAACTTCACTCTTTCCCCATCTAACTTCTGATTTGGGATGCTAATGACATTACATTGGAGTTATGGTGGTTTCACTCCATTTATTCCATAAATCTCTACCACAGCTTTAACACTGTTCTTGTCATTGGATGAACCAAGCACCTTTGTAATGTGGCCCAGCATGGAAGCTACTCAGGCTCATCCTCCATGCCTCACCGTTCTACTCAGGCCGTAAATTTGTCCACCAACTGTTGACATCGGCTGCAATATGCTGCACTAGGCCTGTGATCATCACATGCAGAGTGCACAAGAACAAGGGTGCGCTCCCTTTCTCTTTCCACACACACAATGGTAACCAATGAGTCATAAAGTCATAAAGTGCTATGGACCCCCAAAATGAAAGCAAGGGAGAGTGGAGGAGAGCGGGATGAATAACAATGATAGCAGTGATGGGGGTGGTGTGTTTGTGTGTATGCAAAGGGGGAGGAATTAGCTTCTCCCTCCAGCAGCAGTGAAAGCAATCACTATGTGGTCCTGCTCCTCCCCGCTGGAAAGGAATCCACCAAATCGCCGCTAATTGAATGAGTGACAATGAGCATGCAGACGAGGCGACAGATGCTCGCGTGCCTTTACAAGTGCAGCACCACTATGAGCATGAGGCGGGCTCTGGTCAGCCCAACGCTGCACCACTGTCCACCTGCTGCTTCCATTGACTGTGGGGAGGAGCAGGGACACGCAATGGAATGGTCATCAATGTAGAGGACAGACGTTTAATCCACAAACTATCACTTCATGACCCATGGCCCAGGGAATACTGGCACGGCTGTAAGCAAACTCCCACTAACAGGTTAGGGTGTTTTATGAGAGCTGCAGGTCAGAGAAAGTGCAAGAGTGAAGCTGCCACATTGAATTGTTGTGCCTTTAATGAAGTGAAGCCATCGGAAGAAGAGAAAGCATTAAAAAACGAATACTGTTGATTCCAATGTTTAGAAGAAGAGAAGAACTACTATAAAACGATGAGAAGTGCAAATTACAGCGCCTAATTATATAATGTTACGTGGTTTTTTGGCCAGTATCTCTATATAACACTTCTATTACTGTCGGATGAATGTTGTTGCTAGTACTAATGCTTTTGCTATTGCTTTTAACATTTCTTCTCATACTTAACATGTACTGTATAATGAGTATTAAAGCGACTGGATTATAAAGCATGTAAACATCACATAAAACTGATGGAAAGCAAAAATCCCCTAAAAAAATCGAATTCTAATGATTTTGTTTGACAATTTTAAGCCTTTTGAGTCAAAGATGTTAATAAGGGAAAAACATTACATTTGTTCAAAAATGTGTCAAAATATTTGACCAATGCAAAACACATAGTTATTAATTAATTAACCATTTATTTTCTTATAAGAGAATTATGGAATGTGAAAAATTGTGAATTAAAAATATTCCTTTCACACATTTTTGGGAACATTTCACAGCTTCATTGCCACTTCAGTGAGGCCGTTTTAAAGCTGGTCAAACTGGCTGGAAAGTTAACATCAAACTTTATGAGATTAGCTTAGGATCTCTGCACCTGCTACCCAGAATGAATATTTCAACTGATTTATTGGCATCAAAAGCAGCACGTTTGTTCAGCTCCTCTGGTTATGTAGCGTGCCTAAATCTATTAAGCCTCCATCTGCTTTTTACTTAGATTATGCCCCCTTTCTATACATTAATTGTTTTATTCGGTTCACTGTTTAAGACCCACCCCCACCAAGTCTGTCATTCTCCTGCTCCCTTCTTCCATAAACTCAGGAGCAGACTTTGTTCTCTAAATGTGATTAGCTTCCCTGGGACGCTGGGAGTAAATTGCATTACTGCATTGTGAGCATCTGAGCTATGGAAATGCTTTGGTGCCCGTATCAAACCTGTTTAAATACCAACATGTGCAAAATGGGAGTGAATGGAAACATTTTGTTGACATGAATAGTAGAGCGGGAAAGGTTTTCAGGCTGATCTGAAATGGCGGGTTCAAAAGGATAGCTTCTGGTCTGTGTACTTGCACGTTTTAGAATATGTAATAAGTTATTGTTTTGAGCTGGAGCCACGTGAATGAGCGTTAAGTCTTGCACTGGTGCCTTTGTTGCATTTTGCACACAGACAGCGGCAAGCAGCTCTTACTAAATTATTCAATTGTTTTTGCATATCTTGTATCTATCTATTCCTTATAGTTATAATTGTGGCTGTGTTAAAATGATATGTTATAGCTTGAGACAAAAGGGGTAAAATGTTTTTTGTGTGTATATTTTCATGGTTTTATTCTAAACCACTGATCTGCTTCCTACAATTTACGTTAATTTATGCAGTTGTCTGCAATAACCTAAACTTAACTCAACCATCCAAAATAGACTCATCTTCAACTGTTATAGCCCTGACAAAACCAATCCCAAACTCTGTACTATGGTTAGGGTTAGGGTTAGTTTCCCAATGCTCCTGAAAGTTTCCCCAGCTGCGCTGAACGATGGCTCAAATGTAGACAAACTTTCCAACTTTCTGGCTTTTTTTACCCTTTGGCTTATGAGGGGCAGTTCAGAATTCATTCTCTTCATTACAAACCATTTCTCACAGTCTCACAGGGTTCTGCTCGGCTGGAGAGACTGAAGTACTTTAGGCTTAATTGCTCGAACCCAGTGCCAAATTCATGTCGCCAGATGGTAATCCAGAATGCAGCGCTCCCAGTTGTGCACATTTGTCAAAGTTTGCATCTCCGTCTTCTCTGTCTTACAGTGTAGCTTTAAAATTGTTTTGGGTGTAATGATTTAAACGTGACTTTTGATTGTGAATGGGAATTTTAAAAGAACTCATCAGAAGAAGAGTTACAAAATCAAGATTGTTTGTCAACTTTAAACGTTACAACAAGAGAATGTTGAAATCAAAGATTTTGTTGTTATTTTTTTTGTGATCCATGCATGCATGCAAATTGAAAGTGGCATTAAAAGAATAGCCAACCACCAAGGGATCCCCTGAGTGTATTAAGTAGGCATATGTCTGTGCGCGGTATCTAAAATCCCCTCATTCTGCTGCAGTGAGTTTGAAGTGATGTTAAACAGATTTATTCACGGGACAGAGCTGTTCCTCGGCGTGACCAACTCTTTAAAAGCATTCATTAGAGTCCAGCGCTCTTTCTGCCCAATTCGCCACAGAGTTTACTGCGCTTACTCTCACCGATCGACAGCCACAGATGAAGCGCATGAGAAATATGTCCTGCGCACATCGTCTACAAAGTGTAAGACGCGGATGGTCAGCTGCCAGTTGAAAGCACACATAGAATATAGGCATGTTGCGAGCATAGTACCCGCATCCAGGAGAGATGACAGCTGCCATGGGCTGCCTGGCGTTTCAGAAGTGTGCCCTGTGCGCTCTAACGCACCACGTAGTACAGCTCGAGCTGACCATATTTTCTGACTTTTTAATGACAATGTTGACTTTTGTGCGCCTCCGTGCTGCCAGAGAACAGACCTGAAGCGAGGAACTCTGGACCTTCCTGTGGTTTTATTGCAATGAAAAACGACGGCTTTTTTAATGGACGTTTTTCCCTTACTACTTAGAAAGTAGGAGAAAGTGACCCCCGCCTCCCCCGCACGCACACACGCACGCACACACGCACGCACACACGCACACACGCACACACACACGCACACACACACACACACACAAGGCGGGGTCTCTGCCCACTCCGTATCTCCTCCTCCTGTGGACTTCATAGTGGCCACCAGCCAGAGTTTGATTTAAGAAGCGTTTGTCTTTCCCGGCATGAAAAGGAAGGAAGAAAGAGAAGGGGGGCTGTCGGTGATGTACAACGAGTTTGGTCTGAGGCGGGTTATTTTTGGGAGCGTGCGCGCACAGGCGCCTCAAACGCAGAAAGGAGCGAGACAGAGCGCAGCGCTCACAGCAGACGCACCGAGGAGCGACTGAGAGACAGACGCGCGGACTCCAGTGTCATTCAGCGGGATCCACGCACACTGGACCCGTGAAAGAGATTGCAAACGGGGAAGGGAGGACTTGTACGTATTTTCAGTGCAAACCTGTGCAATTTCAACAATTTTAACGAGTGCGGTTTTTTTGGCTCATTTTGGAAAAAGAAATGCCAACGGTTGAGAAAGTGCATTTTGTTTGTTAAACTGATACTGACTCGTGCTACTTGTAGTAGCTGGATTGGAGTGTATCAAACATGTTTGCAGTGAAAGAGAAGAGACTCTTTTTCGCAAAAATGTGGAAACTTGCGGCTTTGCTATTTTTCATAAGCCATGTCTCCGGGAAGACTTTGAAATACCAAATCTATGAAGAACAGAAGGTGGGCACAGTCATTGCAAGACTCCGAGACGATGTGGCGGATATTTTGGCCAAACTTCCCAGTTCGGTGTCTCTGCGCTTCCGAGCCATGCAGCGGGGCACGTCGTCCCTGCTGACCGTGCGCGAGCAGGACGGAGAGATCAGCGTCAGGAGCAAGATCGACCGCGAGAAACTCTGCGAAAAGAATCTGAACTGCTCGATCCAGTTCGACGTGCTCACGCTGCCCACGGAGCACTTGCAGCTCTTTCACGTCGAGGTGGAAGTGCTGGACATAAACGATAACGCGCCCCAGTTCGCTCGCCCCGTTATTCCCATTGAGATCTCCGAGAGCGCGACGGTGGGAGCGCGCATCCCACTGGACAGCGCCACAGACCCAGACGTCGGGGAGAACTCTCTTTACACGTACGCGTTAGAGCCCAACAATTTTTTCAAGATTGACATCCAGTCCCGGAGCGACGGTGTTAAGTACGCGGAGCTCGTGGTGCTCCGGGAGCTTGACCGAGAGGTGCGCTCCGGTTATGAACTTCAATACACGGCGTCTGACAGGGGCGTACCCCAGAGGACCGGCTCCACGCTCCTCAAAATCAGCGTGACCGACTCAAACGACAACAGCCCCGTGTTCGAAAAGTCGTCATATGTCATCAACCTGCCCGAAAACTCCCCGGTTGGCACTTTGCTCATCGACTTGAACGCCACGGACGCGGACGAGGGCACCAACGCCAAAATAGTCTACTCTTTCAGCAGTCACGTGGCCCCCAAAATCATGGAGACGTTCAAAATCAATCCCGACACAGGTCACCTGACCCTGCTCCGGCGCGTGGACTATGAGACCGTTAACTCGTATGACATAGACGTGCAGGCGCAGGACATGGGACCTAACTCGATGCCTGCTCACTGCAAAATCCTGGTCAAAGTTGTAGACGTGAACGACAATAAGCCGGACATTAGCATTAACCTCATGTCCTCCCAGGGAAACGGGGACGCGGCTTACATCTCCGAGGCTTCCCCTTTGGACACTTTTGTGGCTTTGGTGCGAGTGGAAGACTTGGACTCTGGCTTGAACGGAGAAGTGGAGTGCAAATTGCACGGCCAGGGCTATTTTAAGCTGCAGAAGACTTACGAGAATAATTACATGATATTAACTAACGTTTCACTAGACAGAGAGAAGAGATCAGAGTTCAGCCTCACTGTGGTGGCAGAGGACAAAGGCTCTCCAAGTCTCTCCACCATTAAGCACTTTACTGTTCATGTCACTGATGAGAACGACAACCCCCCACGCTTTGAGAAAGGTAGATATGAGATATTTAAGTCCGAAAACAATGCACCAGGCGCCTATCTGTACTCTATTGTGGCCACTGATCCCGATCTGGATACCAATGGACAAGTTAGTTATTCAGTCCTAGAAAACTCAGTGCATGGAAACTCTATTTCCACTTATGTCACCATTGACCCATCTAATGGTGCCATCTATGCCCTGCGCACCTTTGACAGAGAGGATGTTAGCCGTATTTCTTTTGTGATTCAAGCCAAAGACTCCGGAAAGCCACCACTGTCAAGCAATGCCACCGTGATTTTGAACATCCTGGATGAGAACGACAATCCGCCAAACATTGTTGTTCCCCAGCTATGGAACTTTAGCGCCGACATCCCTGCATCAAAGTTTACAGAGGCAGGGCAGTTGGTAACAGTTGTCAGAGCAACAGATAGGGACACCGGAGTCAATGCTGAACTCATCTGCTCCATTGTAACTGGGAATGAGGAGGGGTTCTTTCTTATTGACCCAAGAACATGTGAGATCCACGCCAACGCCAGCCTGGAGAACTTTCCTCATGAACATGCCGAGCTGACAGTTGTAGTCCGTGATCAGGGGAGCGAGAGCCTGAGCGCCAAAGCAGTTTTGAAAATCACCCTGTATGAAAACATGGAGAACCACGTGCAGGTGATGGACCAGGGCGAATCGCCTCTGGATTTATCGCTCATTATCATCATCTCCCTGGTGGCCATCTGTGCCGTGCTGCTGGTCATAATGGTCATCTTTGCCACGCGCTGCAACCGCGAGAAGAAAGACAACAGAAACTCGTACAACTGCAGAGTGGCCGAATCGACTCACCATCACCACCCAAAGAAGCCATCTCGCCAAATCCACAAAAATGACATCACCTTGGTCCCTACGGTGAACGGAACGCTGCCAATTCGCTCCCACCACCGCTCACCCTCTGCTACGCCCCCTATGGACCGCGCGCAGATGGGGGGCCGGCAGAACCACCACAGCCGCCAGTCCCTCAACAGCCTGGTGACCATCTCGTCCAATCACATTCCAGAGAGCTTCGCCTTGGAGCTCGCACACGCCACTCCACCAGTAGAGGTGAGCACACGGCAAATCGAATGAATCTGACATTTCAACTGTGGTCCCTTAGCCCCTTTCCAAATTTTCTCACTACTGGCTCCCCATAGTTCACCCCTCCCTCACTCACTCACTCACTCACCCACCCACCCCTCCCTAGCTCTTCTCCTCCTTCCCATCTTCTTCAAACAGATGTTTGAACAAATTAACTTGTCTCCACATGTGACAGTGACTTAATCAACACTGGCCTGTAGTTTGAACTGACTCTCATTAAGATTGTTGATGATTACACGTGTCTCTGTCTTTACCTTGTTTACACCGTCACCTCTGTAACCCCCACCCTCCCTCTTCCCTCACAACCCATTTATAAGTCTCTGTATTTGTCAAGAACCCCCACCCCCCCACCCAGTATCTCCCTTTTTGTTTTCTAATGTCATCCATTTTGTCTCATGTCTCTTTATCATCAACCATTTTGTGTTTACTCATCCATTGTTTTGTCTCTTTTTTGTCTTTCTTTTTTTTACCCTCATCTGTTCTTCATCCCCCCTTTTATTTTTGTTTTATTTTTTATTTTCTGTTATTTTTGGATGTAGCAAGTCTCACAGCTTCTGTCCATGCTCCATCAGGGCCAGTACCAGCCCAGACCCAGTTTCCGCGGCAACAAATACTCCCGCAGCTACAGGTAAATTACCCCAATCCTCCTGCCCCTACCTCCCCTATAAAGAGATTTTATTTTATTTACTTTTCAAACCACTTGTTCTCCATTGTGTTACTACATGTTCCAACTACCTGTTGTGCAGTTGCCTGCTCAGTTCAACGTAGACCATAGTTTAAATGGTGTGTTATTGTATTTCCCACATCATGCCAGTGTCATTCAGTTGAGAGAAATGCAAGCCATCCATCTATAGTTGTTACAGCAGCAGTGGTCTTCTCACCAACATATTAAAGTATGAATCCATCGCTTCTTCCTCATAACATTCCCTGTTGATTTGTAGATGACAGATTTATGAGAGCCCCAGTGGCTGCAGTGAAAGATTTACAGATAGGATATACCTGAACTGAGGATTTATGTCCCACACCTCATCTAGAGAATTGATAGATTCTACAAACAGCCTAAAGTTTCATTTGATGGATTCATACTTTTTTTGTAGTCCCCGGAAGAGAGATGCAGATCACAAATCAATGACACCTGTCTGCAAACAAAATCTATCTTCTTGTTTGTTCTGTGAAACTCTAATTTTGATCCTAATGCCTTTAGGTATGCGTTGCAAGACATGGACAAGTTCAGCCTGAAGGACAGTGGCCGTGGGGACAGCGAGGCGGGGGACAGTGACTGTGAAATGGGCAGAGAATCCCCCATGGACAGGCTGCTTTTGGGGGAGGGCTTTTCTGACCTCATCCATCTCGAGATGCACCATCGACTCCACCCAGGTGAGACACAGTGTGACGTAGCCCCGCCCACTCCAGTCACTTCCTCTCACATCATTAGCTGCTCCTGTAAACACAGCGCAGCAGCCCCTGTGTTTTTTTCCTGTCCTAGAAACTGTCATGTTCCTTCTATTGACTCACACTGGGGTAGAATAAAATACAATTGCCTACACAATCCTATATTATACAAGTGTTTTAAGCAATTCAGTGTTACCATTTTTTTAAGCATTACGAGACACCAGTATTATGGAATATAGTTAGCCTCTTGTTTGGCCATTTCATTCAATGGAGCTCAACAATCTCGCCCACTTCAAAGTTGGCTGTAGATTTGGATGTATATTTTTTATTCAGTTTTGCCATAGAGATTAAGAAAAAATAAATTTCAAGGCAAATGGAGGATAAGTAATTATGTTGTAACGAATGTCCAAACACTGTTGTTTGCAGTTCTAAATGCACAGGTAAAAACATTTGGCTAAACTTTTTAAAAACTTTGCGGTTTCTAAAGTTTCAGTAAAAGATTTTAATTGAATACAATTATAGGTCTTGTTCTCATTACTTACTACATGGCAGATTGGCCTCGAGCAAGCTTTCAAACATTACTTTTTTATTCCCCCGCAAGAATCTAGGGAAAGATGAATGGAAAATGTACTTCCGTAACTAAGCGGAGGGCGTTCACTGTTAAGCTCTGTAGCCGAGTTCACAAACACTGTTATAAGATGCTCTTTGTGAGCCTTTGCCATCAAAATAGTCTTAGCGAAACTTAGATGAATTTTGCTACGCGGATCAAACCTCAGATTACACCGGCACATCCACTCTACCTGCAGTCTAACTAATTTCAGCACCACGGACAGCACCGGTCCTTTTTATGAGCCAGTTATTAGTCTGCTGCTCGGTCCCTGTCTCCTACACAGCTTTCTCCATTCACCCTCAACACAGACACAATGGTCCATTGTACCGAGCCCCATTCTTTTCAACAGCCCCTCATTTCCACGCTCATTATCACATTCACTGAGGTTACGGTGTGTGTCTCACTGGCTTTTCGTGGTTCCGTATGTGTCTGTGTGCGTGCATTATCTGCCCTTAAGATAGAGTCGTGTCTGTAAAAATCCTCCCCAGAGCCTAGATGAGTCGCCTGTCACTCAGAGGTATGCGTCTTAGGTTGCAGGATTTTTTTCCCCCCCTTTCCCTCTCTCTCTCCCTTGCAGTGAGTGACAGTAGTGCACTTTCATGTTCAAACTGAGGAGAATTCATCGTAATTGCTTTTAGAATGATGTTATTCTCCCTCTATGCTGCTGACGCCGTCCCTCCTCTGCGTCTTTCCCTGCCTCACTTCTGTACTTGTTAATGTATTCTCTATCATTATTGAGATAAAGTGATGGCGAGGTGTGCTTGGACACTGTCTTTTTTTTGTGTGCTTTTGAGAGAGACTTGGAGGTTTAATGGTCCGGGAGCAAAGATTATCCCTATTTCTCTTCAGCAGATTAAAATTGCTTAGATTTTTCTATTTATATGGCTATGCACACTAGATATGATAAAATGATTCACAAAATAAGCAGCACATTCAAGGTGGCAGGCAGGTTTTGCATTAACAGTGTGCCTTTAGTTGTATTTGGGACAGATTTAGCACATTGTCATTTTATTTTCTTCATTTTGTGTTTCCTTGTTACCTGCAGCTACCCACAATAAATTTTCTGAAGATAGAAAACAATACAGTACACAATAGGCCCCTGAGAACAGAATAAAGAGATCCTAAAACCACAAACAAAACAATGTAGCATAAAATATTCAAAACTTTCCGTGAATCACTCCCTATGCTTCATTTTTCACATACATTTCTCTGTTTCTATTTTTTCTTCTGCTTATTTGCAGCTATGAGACTGTGCACAGATGAATGCCGCGTCCTTGGACACTCGGACCAGTGCTGGATGCCCCCTCTGACCTTACCCCAATCCTCATCCGACTACCGCAACAACATGTACATACCCGGGGAGGAATCTACCCAGCAACCCCAACAGCAGCAGCAGCAGCAGCAGCAAACAGATGACGATCAGTCCTCCGTTGATTCAGAGCGCCGTAAAAGTTTCTCCACTTTCGGGAAGGAGCCCGGCAGCGAGGAGGCAGCAGGTGGGGTAGTGGTGGGAGGAAGTGATGTCGCAGGGGGCGGGGCTGGATCCCTTCTCAACGAGATGAACAGTGTTTTCCAACGGCTCCTCCCTCCGAACGTGGATAGCTACGCAGAATGTAATGAAACAAGCCAGCCTGTGCCTCCGTCAGCGAGCGACAGGGCGGTGGGGAGAGCTAATGCTAATTCTAACAATGCTGTACCCCAAGACAGTAGAAGGGGGTTGTTACCGGGTGGGAAAGGCGCAGCTTACCCTCCTGGCGTGGCAGCATGGGCGGCCAATACCCATTATTTAAATCCAGCGTCAAACAACCACATTTCCAACACATCAACAACAACATCCACTTCCACCTCGACCGCCTCAAACGGGCAGCCTCCTCTTCTCAAGTGGCTCCCGGCTATGGAGGAAATCCCCGAAAACTATGAGGAAGACGAATTTGATGGAGTTTTTCATCAGGGCGGGAAGCGGAGCGAGGGTCGCCATGACACCAATGTGGACGCTAGTGAGTTGGTGCATGAGATCAACAAATTGTTGCAGGATGTCCGGCAGAACTAAATACTAAGTGTGGGTTTACTGTGTCATAGTGGGACATTTCACAACTGCTTCTTTGTGCCAACAAATACAGACTTTATAAAGCCTGTCGCCAGTTCATTTTACAGCTTGTCCTATTTGTTTTACCAAATATTTCCTTATGGTAAGTGCTTTCTGAGAGACTCTCAGAGAAAACACGAGAAAAAAAAGCACTGAAGTGTCTTGAAGGCATTAAAGAGTGCATTCAAAGAACAGGTCAGCCTCTCTTGAACTTGAATGAGGGATTTCAAGTAGAGATCCGCCAAGTGTACCCTGTCTTTATTTACAATGTTTACAACTGACTCCATGGGGAACAGTGGTCTACTTTTTGCTTTTGCAGTGTACAATATTGTACAGTGTTTGTGAAAACGACAAGAATCACTTGAATATTGTGCTCTGTTTCGTTTTTTGTTATGATGGAATGTTTCTGTACAATTTGAACTTTGTATTTTAAAAATACACTCTTTTTTACTTCTATATATTTATATGTGTCCATGTATGTTTGTACAGAAAGGAAGAAAACAAATGTCTATTTTTTATATTGTCATTGCATGTGTTAATCACTAAATATGTCTGTCGTCCATTTTTTTTGTTATTTTATAAAACTGTATTTAATTTTGTTCCTGACAGTGTGTGCGTGTGTACCAAAATATCACATTCCAATGCAGTTCCACGTTGGAATTTGATTTTTGTATGGTATTATTGTGACCAGTGGGTGAATAATAAAGTGAAGTTCATAAACATGCCTGAAACATTATTTTACAGTGTGTACTGTATTTTCTATTTTCTATCCCATTTTTCCACAGCAGTGCTTTCACAGCCCCCTTTATCTCTTAGCACCCCCTAATGCCTTTTTAAGGTACTACAGCTGTTTATGTATGCACAACCAGAACCTGCTGTGTGCTTTCAGCCTTTCCCACTATTCACATGCATAACTAATAACCATGCTATTAACCATAAATGCATTCCCAAATGAGCCACACAGATTAAAATTAATTTAGGTGTTAATTTACTTTCAGAGCGGAGGTTCTCTCGAGCCGCCTCTCTCATCTGAGAGCACATAAGCTTATGGTAAATATGAATGTGCAAATGAAAAGCATCATTGATAATAGCTCTACATGATGAGAAATCAAGAGCATGATATTGTACAACGCCGCCATATGGACTTGTAATACAATTAAACTGAAAATGGAAGTGCGCTTTCGGTAGCTGCACATAAGATACTTTATCTTAAGCTGATAGACAAACTAAGACCACTCATGCAATGTGCGGATTGAGGTGAAGAAACAAAGTGAACTTGAAGCCATGCAACAGCAGAGGCCATTGTGAGTGACTGTGTAACACATGGCCATATCCCGTACAGAAAACACTGCACATGCTACAAGTATTAAGGGGCCTTCACACCGCGGCGGCCAAAGCGTCCAGTTTACATTCAAAGTCTATGTAAACGCGCGTCGAACGATTTCTGCATTTTTGTGGCGCGATTCCTGCGCGATTCCTACAAAGTAGTCCAAAAAACGTGTTTCTTAAAAAAAAAAAAAAAAAATGATTTCCAAAAAACATGTTTCTATTATAATAATTAAAAAAACACAGGAACAAATAGTGACGCAGCCACTCAATGAAGCAATTTACCTCATGAGTAAAGGCTTGTTTGTCATTCTGTGTGTACACTAATTGCAATTAGTGTACACACAGAGCTCAAACATCGACAATAACAAACACTCATGTACAGTAGTTTATAACCACTGGAAAAAAGGTAATAAACGGTTAGTTGTCATCTTGACATGTTTAGAATCATCAAGTCCATCATGTAACTTTTTAATACAATTGTATTCAGGCACAATACTTTTACTCCTACTTGAGCATTTGTTTCATTGATTTGGTGGGGATAGTGCATGTTAAACAAACATGATACACATGCTGCAAACATGCCAGATTGTAGCCATGGGCTGTCACACAAACACATTCTTGTTCATACACCAGCACACATGGACACTGCAGGCAAAGTGGGTGAAGTGTCTTGCCCAAAGACACAATAACAGTGTGCAGTGCACTACCGCACCCCTGTGGCACCTGACATTTCAGCACATTCCAGTAATATAAAAAGATTAGATAAGATACAATAAGTTTAATTTGTCTCACAATGGGGAAATTCCAATGTTGCAAAGCAAAAAATAAACAGCAGGAGAATAGAAACGTTCAAACGAGTGAATGACAAATCAAGATAAATACAAATATACTTCAATCTAATACAAACTGCAGGTGGAGCAAAAATATAAGGCAACAAAATAATTCACAGTGTAGTGCAGCAGTACTCTTACTTACTCTTACTTTTACTTGAGTGAAAGTTGTGTTTTCTGTGTTTATTCTTGCTTGAGCTGAGTGTTTGTTCTTTACTTCTACTTTTAGTAGTCTTTAGTCTTTAGTCCCCTACTTTGTACTTTGTACTTCTTGAGTAATATTATATGTGGATTCCATTTTTGGCCACTCTACCCACCTCTGAGTAGAATAGAACTATTGTATAAGCTTATTGAAAGTCATAATGCTTTAGCTTTGATATAAATGTGTTAATGGACAGTGTAGTAACTGTCTTCCGTTACAGTTACTCTTTCTTTTGGAGGTATTCAGAATACAGTTGATTTCCTTAGGATTCTCAGTGATAAATGATTGCAATTCAATGTGAAAGTATTCTAAGTATTCAGAATACAGTACTCTGATCGGACCAAGCAGTTGACTATATAACAAAATACATTGAAACACAGACATTCAGTATTCTGTAACTGAAAGTATTCTTCACAGCACTGTTTATGGAGCTGTTACTTCTTATTCTCTCAGTAAAATCATCACATTCAGAGTGGCTCCTTTTCTGCCAGGTCTTCAACTCATTATTATTCTGAAACCTGTTCTTGTCTCCTCTAGCTGCTTATACCTCCATATATTCATGCCACGCACCCCGCACGCATAAATATTTTCGACTTCTGCCTTCTCAGTTCATATCACACCATCATGTTCTGGGACAAATTAAAAATGCTTATCCTCATCTTCATATCACTTATTGCGTTCTTATTTTCCCTTCACATCCTAAATTACTCCCCCGCTACTCTTGATTTGTGGAGAGACTCTGCAATGTAGTAGCACTCTATATATCAGGCTATAGACTCTTGCATGACTGAGGCAATCTAAAAGTCAGTGCTGAAAAGTAAAACATTGATTTATTCATTTTTATTTAACTCTCATATTATGTATTATTTTGTGGCTTTCAACAGTGTAGATATTGAACATGTTAATGTCTGTAACAGTTTGCCCTGTAAACCTAAACAAATCTATTCATGTGCCAATAGTAAAGTTTGAGTATTCATAGCCAGTGTTGGGAGATTACTAAATACATACTAAATACATGTACCGAAAATACCTATTCAGAATACTCCTTTTGAGTAATTGTATTCCTGCACAGTTTGCTCTTTCATGGTATTCAGAAAACAGTAACTTTCCCAAGATACTTCGCAGTACTTGATCACGTAAGCAGCACAGTAGTATCGTAGTAATGAAATCTGAATATGTGTGGAATGTGGAACGTGGAATTTCTTCATTTCTTCAATTTCAAATGTCATACTATTTGTACAGCGCAATGCAACTCTCAATGATGTGAAAATATTCTGAGGCATTGATTCCCAACCTTTCTTCCATAAACCCCCCTTGTCCAAAACCCCCTTGCCCCGACAAATATATTACATGATAGAAAATATTACTAACAAGCATTTATTTCAGACACTTTTTCTGTTCCTATACCAATTTTCCAATCATTAGCTTATGTAACAAAATACGTCTTATGCAGGTATTCAGTATTCTGTTAGTAACTTTGGATATTTGATGAGTATTTTTAATGCAGGTATTGTGAATTGTATGGTTATATTGTGTACAAAACATATTGGCATGTGACCAATAGGGATTACTGTGTTTTTGTCATGGGTTTAGTGCCTCCTCTCATCTGTGCTCTTTGTTTGCCCCTCCCCTCTTCTTCCTGTTTGTCATTGGCTGTTTCCCAAAGCCTAGGTGCCTTGCCTCGGTCTGATTTAGGCGTGGTTCCAACGTTCATATCCTCCGGAGGCACGTGTCCTCCGTTTGGTTAGCATGTGGCAAATTCACCGAAGATACACTAGTGTAGCATCTACCCACAATGCACTATGATCATTTTAGAAGATCAACAATTAGAGGATGGATCTGCATTGCTTTTGAATAAACCTACTGAACACAAACTATACTATTGTAATACAGCAAATCAAACACAGTTCTACAGCATATCAAAAATGTATCAAATCAAATTAGAAATTGATTTGTAAATGCTAAATAAGTCATTCATTTCCATTACAGGCGATTATCAAATGCTCATGACGTTTAAGCAGCGCTTCACAAAATTGCTTCTTTGATATTGCGCAACCACATTTTACATGCCCACACGCTGCAACCACTTAAAAACCTTTTTATTGTGGGTGGAAAATATGAACATCACCATGTTAGCCTTTCTCTAAAGTGTCTGGCATTTTAGATTTGAACATCTGACTTAAAGGGCTGAAAAAAACAGTTTTATGCCAAAGCTGTGCCGCAGGTGGAACCAACGGCATTACTAAAGACTCAATCACTCCCCTGCAATTAACAAGGCCATTCGTTACGCACAACACAGTAACAAATGTCAGCCCCGACTTGCGTTACGGGGCCATTGTGTTGCTTACCGGTATATAGGAATGCTTGACATACCGATGCGATAATGGGTGTCTATTGACTGTGCTCCGTAGCTTAGAAAGGAATTCTGAAACAGGAGTAATTGGCCTGCCAGTTGTTGGTAGCGAGCCATCCCATCTGTGGTGCTGTGTGCTTCTTTTAATGCAGCAATCTGGCATTATGGACAAAGAGTGAAGACACGCTGGCACGCTGTGGGCATGCTCTCTCTACTACTATATCTGTATTTACATTGCACAGTGTACAATATACAGAGAGTAGTGAGGCCAGGTGGAACTGCTACTTCATAACAGGTGCAAGACATATAATGGAGGGTTATGTGGCTGTTCTAAGGCATCCATTCCCAAAGTCTAGGTGCCACGCCCAATAATAATTCACTCTTTTAGATATAGTTGGCAAACCTCCCAATTAGGGGGTGTCGTGGGGGAAACTCAACATTGATTCAATTGGAAACCTTTTCACAGTATGTTTCCTGGTGAATTATGTGTATTTTAAGCATAAATAGTACAAGTTAAGTCACAACTGAGTCTTAATGGAAGTTGTCTGTGTAGATGTTTAAATACAGCAGGCGGCACGCTTAGCATTTAGCCCGCAGCTGCCGTTAGCATTCTCGGATAACTTTACATATTTTGGGCCATTCCAGCACTGAATTTGTCTCTATGTCTTTGTGTCTTTATTTATAACTAAAATCTGTGTTTGCTGTTGTTGTTGTGAATTGTGATAGAGCAGCTCTTTTACATTAAAATGAAAGGATTGCACACATCATCACATTTTCATATTTAGAATCTGAAAAGAACCAATTCATGAGAAAATATAGTGTTTGCTGTCGTAAATTTACATACATGATACTAGTCAATTTCTCATGGAAGTTCTGTCTTACAATTTGTCAGTGTTAATGTTTATGATAGATGCAAAACTTGATCATGCTTAAAAATACCAATTTTGGCATACACATTATGTTATTTTTTATTTCATTGTAATATGTTTTCTTTTTGACAATCTAAACCACGGCATATTTAGTGTTATTTTAAATACACACATTGCCAGAACTTCCAGTTCTTTGCATTCAGCATCTGCCTTCATCATCATCATTATCATCATCATCATCATCCTTTGCACATTGGCCTCGACGTGGGTGGCATAGACTTAACACTTTGTCACTGTCACTCTCTATATTTATCCATGTTTGGAACAGGCACAAACAGCACACAGACTTATCACACCTTTTGTTTTAGTAGAGCAGTCCTTGGTACTAAATGTTAAACGTGCAATCTAAATGTTAAAAAAAACAACCACATTTTTTTTTTGATATATTGAAGTTTGCTGAAGGAACAACATTAAGTAGATGCATAAAAATAAGTCTATAATTGCGGTAAAGATGCATGCAATGTAGTATCATATGTGCATGATTTGTAGAAAAATTGATTAACCACCTAATAAATACATTTGTTTGTATCTGCTGTGAAATATATCCACCAATTTGCTATTCAGTCAATGCCACTGCTGATTACATTTGACGGCCATGAACATGAAGTAAACTGTGCGCGTGACTCATACGTTCAATGCAAACGCGTTGCCGTAACACATTCGTCCAGCAGATGGCACTGTGGGACCTGTCACTGCGCTCCTGCACGACGCGCGCGGAGCTGCAGATCCTGGCACCGTCTGCAAGCCTCGCTCAAGAGCCATACAGCGGGAGAAGAGAGCTATGGCTGACTCATTTTGTCTGTCTAATTGCCTTCCGCTTTATGCTTCTCCAGTCTGTTTTGTCCTCTTTGATTCAGCACAGCGTGAGATGTTCGTTTTTTTGGAGGGAGTGTGCTCTCTTGCTCTCATTGTTGTGTCTGTGTGGATGACAGACGACGTGTTTACTATGGAGCCAGGAGCGTGTTGGGCTATAATGAGTAAGTGCGTGTCACTAGTGGAATGTGACTAGATACTCCACGGAAGCACTTTTTGGCACACTTAAATGTTCACGTGAGTGTAAGTAAAGCCATAAGGTTGAAGGTTGAAAGAAAGCAGAAAAATATGTTAAAGCAGAAGTATTTAAGATAAGATAAGATAATCCTTTATTGTCCACACATGGGGAAATTTCATTGTTGCAACGCAGGTAGATACAGAGGTAGATACAGAGGAAAAGAACAGATCACTTATAGGAAGTTTGAAAAACACTCTCAATAGAAGATCTCTTATAAACAAAAACTCCTATAGACAAAACCTCCCATTTCCCAACAAGGGATGGAGGGGAAAAATACTGAAGATAAAATAAATAAATAAATACCATTGCATGTGTCACGACAGTAATTGCACATGAATTGCACAGTTTGTAACAACAGTTACAAATGACAACATATAAAGTATTCCACCTTACATTCAGTTTTAGTACTATACTGGTGCTGCTTTGAGACGCTTGTAAATATTGTACATCACAGTATACATCTTTTTTTTTTTCTTCTGCGGTACAAGCTGAACTCTTTCTATGGACATAAACCTTTTAGTTGTTGCTCGCTCTTTCTTCAGTACATGTTTTGAGCACTCCAATTTCTTTTTTGCTCCCTCACTTTTACTAATAAAAATCCCTCTCCAGATTTCCATTTAAAACTGGACCACAGCCAACCTCAGCCTCCCACACTCCATTCACCTGAGTTTCCTCCCGTCTCTCAGGCAGCCCCGCTCCCTGTCTGGACAATTGGATTAGTGCAGAGTGATAGAAACTAAATACAGTGTCTCGCTGCTGCTGTAGCTTGGTCCAACGCCACTTCACACAGACGCACGTGGCTGCTGCTCCAACCCTCAGGCTAACTGATATCCAGATGGTTTAATTAGCGCATATAGACAAACATAAGACTGGACTATGTGCGTGTCGTATTTGGCAGCAGGAGAGGCCACCAGTTGGTCCTCTACACGAACAGTGGATGTAAATGATACATTATAATGGGTTATGCTGACGTAATGATTGGGGAAGAGGCCAATCGCAGGTTAATGTGGTGAGGAATGGGATGAAACAAAAAGTTGAGAAGGAAGCAAGAAGACCAAAGGTTTGTTTGATCCAAGGAGCCGAAGCAAAACAGTTCATATTTTATAAACTGAAAACAAAAGTAAAACAGAGAGAGGGTTTGAACTCAAATAAAAAGGATCAGAGCAATTCCCTTCATGACAAACTCTTTGACTTGCCCTTCTCCTCTCTTTCCCATCACAATTCCGTTAAAGTATTTTCCAGACATTCACTTCGGAGCGCATGAAATAATTATCCATCAGAAAATTTACAAATGTTGAACCTCATCATTATGTGTTCAAGAATTGGCTCCAAAAAAATGCTATTCTTATGTCTAAAATGATTCCACTGACTGTAATCACATTTGATGTTGAACAATGGCACCACTTTGTGAAGCCATTGTGACATTACACTTTCAGTTTTGTTGATTTATTCTGACAAAGAAAACACTGAACTTGAACATATTTTTTTGTGGACAGGCCCAGTAATTACAGAGTCAACTGATCATTCATCAAGTACAAGCAAAGTGAATGTTCTACCACTGACATCTGACCCATTCTCCAGCTCCGTTTGCAACTATTATGGATTCTTGACCAACCCTTTAGTCTTAGCAGAATAACTTTGTCCTCTGAAGGCTATTTTCAACCATAATGTATCAGAAGATTTCCCCGCGAGTCAATATGTTGGTTCTAAACATTTAAAAAAGAGGGCTATGACTAATAAAGCATAATCACAGTCATCAAACCTGCATTTATGAATAATATGTGATGTTTATCTAACCACCGCTAGGCTGAAAATATGTTAATTTGATTTATTCTTAGGTGGAGGCTTTAATGTAAGAATGTAAATGTAATGTAATGTCAAAATACATATAAAAGTAACATTTCACACTTGATGAGGTGGAGCTTGTCTGTGCAGAGCTTTATTGTCCAGTATTAGTTGGTGTAAAGGATTATATAACGCATACAAACAAACACAACTCCGCAGTATTTGCATGTCTTGTCTTCACTAAACAAAATGTCAATTGTGTATGTACATAAACGTGTACATTACTCCGAATACGTCCTCTCAGAGTAGTCATGTTTGCATCAACGGCGCCTTTCGCGTCTCTAAAACGTTTTGCATTTACAGCTGTTTTGTCGTTCTCAGACAACATAATTTGAAGTGACGGGTGTGAGAAGCAGAGATATACATTTAAAAAAAATAGAAAAGAAGAAGAAGGGATGAATGAAAAGGCCGTGAGATCTTAAAAGAAGAGAAAACAAAAATGTCAGCAGAGTCAAAGGAAGGTAGCGCGTATTTCCCTGATGACCTGTCTACCCCTCGTGACCTACTTTCACCACGGGTTACGTCAGATCTCATCCACTTTGTAATTCATCTCCCTTTGCTCTGCGTGCGCTGTTGTGTGAGTGAGAGTTTGAGAGGCAAAAGGAAGAATGCTTTTTTTTTTTACTCACCGAAGAAGAGAAGGACATCTCGTCGCTCTTTTATATACGACTCTTCATATTGTTTTGTTGTCTGTGGATGGTCAACAGCCAGAACAGAATATTACCTGCCGAGTCCCAAACGAGTCTGGGCAATCCAGCTTCCCTTGTCTTGTACGTACCGCGGTTAGATGCAGTGTGCGCTAAAGAAAAAACTATGATGAGGATGTTTCTGCAATACACATGTTTTAATTGTACGATTTGTCTGGATCTTGTGATTTTAAAAGGGCATTATGTACAATTTGTGTCATAATCTTAGATTCTTCGTGGGTATTGCTTTGCCTGGAATGTCCCACAGTATGGTATTAAACGTATCTATCTCCACGGAGACAAGCACGATGCCACCAGGCCAGTTGTATGAATAATAATGGTAATAGTCTTTATTTATGGAGCACTGTTTGAAAGCAAGGTTCACACTAGAACAACACAAAAACACAGTAGAAACAAAGGCAGAAAAGAGGCAGTGAGCGCACACAGACGGATGGAAAATGAATAAACACAGACAAAAAACGATACAAACAAAATAAATAAAAGCCTTTTGTTCAAAGTAAATTTTTAAGAAGTGATTAAAAATATGAAATTGATGGTGCGTTATCTCCTCAGGCAGGTTGTTCCAAAGACGAGGAGCCTGGACCAAAAAGACAGAAATGACGCGGCGCGCAGTAGATTTAGAGTGTTTTAGACAGACAGAACCGACGCTTGAGTGTGCACCCTCCCCCACCCAGTCACGGCAAAACGCGCTGAAGAAAACGTGGTAAACGGGTTTGAAATGTGTATTCGCTATATAAAGGCACGCAGCAGCAGGCAAACGGGCACGGGCGCTCTCCCCGGGGCCGTGCGCAGGGACAGACCCGCTCCGTCACAGACTTCCGCAGGAATTTGGCGAGAAATTGCTTCATGCGCTCTTGTCTTTTGACTTAATACCGCTTTTTACATTTAATTTAATGCTATTTTGCTTTGTCGGCGGTACTTTATAAAAGAAAATTGATGATAATTTGTTTTATTTGTATTGTATAAATCAATAATCTAAGTGCGGCGGATCCGTAAACCAAGTAATAAAATAACTAAGGCCTAAGCTTGTTTATATGTTGTTAAAGGGGCTGTACCCATTTTTGTTCCTGTTCTAACTGCTGCAAGAGCTTTACTAGTTCTGTGTTTCAAGTTTTTCAGACAGGAAAAATCAGGTACAGTGCCTTTAAATTGCCCCACATCCTGTTTGCAATACCGGGCTCACGCAATGGAGCGATCGGCCCACCCTTCCCCAGCTCTTGAGCAAGGTTCCTCAGCACGTCACCGAAGCATTGTGCACAAACAGCTCTAAATCCGTTCAGACACCGAGTCAGGAGCAGTGATTTGACGTTCTGTGATGAGTCCGAGTTCCTGATGGATTGTGGCCGTTGAGTTCCAGAGGACGGAGGCGGCTGCAGCCAACGCTCGGTCCCTCAAGGTCCAGCGCTTTGTCCTGGTGCTGGGAGGGAGCTGGTTAAAAGCTCAATAGGTAGTTTGGCACGGCGCCGACATAGTGCCTTTAACGAGGAATCACTCAATGTCCAGTTATGGCGGTAAAGCAACACCGGGGGGCATTCATCCGGAGATCGCAGCTTGTACGGCAGCTCTCTCTCTCTCTCCCTGCTCCCATAACAGTAGTCGACTACACTGTTCCTCTTGTCGGCTCCATGTTCTCCTTACACTGCCTTGTATTCCTCTGGTAAACAAGTGAAAGCTATTTTGGACATGTGTTGCTCTTTGTACTGCGTGCGAGTGGTGTATTGAACAAACGGAGTGAAGCATCAGTGCTGTTGTTGGTTACAGTAAAGCTCATGTCAAACAGGCTAGAGGCGCTGCTCGTGACTGCTGAATTATTTAGGCCCGCCAAATGTCATGTTTAATTTTAGGAGTGAAAAGAGAAAGTGTGCTGTGATAATGGTCGATAAAACAAGAATTCAAGAAAAGAAACTGGGGAATCCATAAATCGCAGGCGCGTGTCTCGAAATGGTTTGTTTGGTTTTTGCCTTTCAAAATTGATGTCAAAGAAATTTCAGCAATTATTTAACCATTTTTAAAACTTTTTTTCTGTGTTGTTGTTGTTGTTGTGTTTTTTGGAGCATCAAGAAAAATATATATTATGTTGCATGGAAGAAAGGGTTTGTAACAAGGAAAAGTAACAATGTACAAGAGAAATTGTATGTTTAAATACATTTTCTTTAGGTATTTCTACAAAATTTCACAGTGGATAAATGTTACTTTTACTTCACTATGTTTGAGAACAGGTGTCTGTACTTTTTACTGCACTTTTGAACTGGACCTGAAACTAAACTCCATCCTGTCCAAACTATAATACATGAAGACAAATGTATTAAATAGCTTTATCTAAGGTATACTTCCATACAATACTTAATGGATTACTTCTTGGATTGTGGATTGACACATGATGCAAATGTTGTCTTTTACCGAAGAGTTAAAGCAGCATATCGTGTGCGGCCTGTAAGTATTTGATATGTATTTTAGCAATAACAACCCCAGAAGTAGAAGCTGCTTTGGTGGTCCAACCCTTTTTCACTTTGCCATATGAAAAAAGCAGTTTGAATCAACAAAGCACTGCAGACTGTTTTTGACATTACCATCCCAATCAAATGTACTTGGGCCTCAAAACTCCTGCCACGGACACAGTGGATGGATACCTTTGGAAAAAGGAGGCTCATCAAAACTATGTCAAACGCAAAACTTCAAATTAATCACTTTTCAAATTTGACATTGTCGGGTTGTTTGTGGCCTTTTGCTCCATGTAAGTTGCAAAATGCGTCCCTCAGTGAAAAACGTTTGGACACCCCTGCATTAGACAAATGGAAAAATGACATTTGGACTTCATTTGGAACTGGACAAATTTGAGAGGCTGTAGAACAGATGGGACTCCTATTTTCAATCAAATGTGCCGTGATTTTGTTTTGTGATTTCCTGTTTAGTGATTCTTGTGTTTTTGGGGGGATTTTGCTCTCTGGTCACGTTCTGTTCCGTGTTCCATTTTCAATTTATATAATTTTTTTGGAGGAAACTAAAAATGAATGCAAATGAAAAGCGAGAGCAAGGAACTGGTTAGATATATTTAACTACACTTACTCCTTTTGCAGATTGAAAATTGGCTTATAAGCTTTAATAAACAAATATGCAAATGCTTCAGTCACGTTTCACAACAGTTTATTTTTTATTTTTAACAGGGCAACTTCCATTTCCACCTTAAGCGACTACATGAGAGTTGCCACAAAACATTGGTAGAACATTTTCTAAATATTGTTGATAAAGACTGAAGAGCAATATTTCCATATGTCCTAAGAAATGTAACAATAAATCTTCATTTACTGTCTTGAACTCGTAGTTCTCGCAGTTGAAAACATGGGCAGAGTGTAGTTAAAGTGCAGTCTGAAGCATCACATCAATCTCTCCTCTGGTTTTATAGTAATGTGGTGCTACACAGGAGTGGCAGATTGGCAATAAAACATGAAATAACAAGAGCTTGTTGAGAGTTGGAAGAGCTGCATTAACATATTGAATCAAGTGTTTTGCCAGATGCTTTAAATATTCACCTTTTGTGGTCCCTCCACTTCTGCCTGTCCTCAACAAGTAAATCATAAACCTGCTCAATAATAAGTGTCGCTAATCAAGTGCAGAAATGTGTTTATTTGAGTTGGAATGACTATTTGGTATAGTTTCTGAAGTCATCACAAAACCGATTTGAACTATTCTCCCACCAAAGCCATGAGTCTCACTGTGAAGACTGTAGTCCAAGTAGGTTTTCTGTTTTATATTAGTTATAATATATCAGGTTTATGACGATGATACACATGCTGTAAACTTGACAGATTGTTGGCATGGGCTAATTTCCATCAGTTTTCCCGCATTCATTCACACAAACACACACTCATTCATACACCAGCACACATGGACAATGGGCAATGGAAAAAGTGAGTGAAGTGTCTTGGCCAAGGACACAATGTCAGCATGCACCACTGTCCCCCTCTGGCCCTTGGCATTCCAGCTTGAATATATATATATATATATATATATATATATATATATATATATATATATATATATATATATATATATATATATATATATATATATATATATAATAATAATAATAATAATTTAAAAAAAAAACTTCCCAACCTATTTACATGATAATGTAAAGTTTTAAAAGTGGACTGTCTATTGCACAATTACTTTAGAAATAGGATTTGACGATACAGAGTTCAGCAGTTTGAGGGTGTCGTGGAGCAGTGTGGAAGAAACAGTCTATTACTGAACGAGCTCTTACCGTTGACCAGCACATTGCGGAGTGGGTCCAGCTCTTCAAACACCACTTATCCAACCTTTTTGATGAGATTATTAAGGGACAATGGCAGATTCATAGAACATCCTGAGCATTGTCATGCAGATCAAAGGTCCTCAGCCGCTTCAGTAAGTACGGCTCTGGCCCTGAGTCCATGTTCTTGCTCCAGTCCAGTTTATTGTCCCAATACACCCTCCTGCCTCTGCCCAGCCTCGCTCTGCTCACCTGAAGCACATACTTTTGAGAGGCTACAGACCTGAGAGGCTACAGACCTGGGTCATTGGCAACTTTAAGATTTTCTTTTCCATAAATATTGTACAAGTTTTTATTTTTTAAACATAAGGCAAGGCAAGTTTATTTGTAGAGTTCAATGTTCAATTCAAAGTGCTTCACACAACAGGAGATAATTTCAAGGCTATCGTATCCTTGGTAGTGACATCCTTCAAATGGCTAGCAAGCGTTTGTTTTTGATTTTCTGTATGTTGTATCAATTGTTTCCCAGATCACTCCCTGCTCTCCCTGTCAGACTGCTGCTCCAGACGTTCTACTTAAAAGTCAGAAAGTGAGGCTGAAGATGAAGAGGGGCTAAAAGTGGCAGGTGTGATGTCTCTGGTTCTGTTCTTAAGAGTTCAAATCCGTGCATGGCTGTGTGTGTAGGTGTCCGTGTGTGTGTCCGTGTGTGTGTGTGTGTGTGTGTGTGTGTCCGTGTGTGTGTGTGTGTGTGTGTGTGCGCGCGTGCGTGAGAGAGGTGCAGGTGCTCTGCCAGTACCACAGAACGGCTGGCTCAATCTCATCTCTGATTGGCCAATTAGGGAGTGTTTCCTTGTGACACGCAGCCGTCAGTTTGGCCTCCCCTTCTTCACTGTCCGTCCCTCACTCTCACCCTTAAGAGCCCTAGTCTTTACCGCTATGCTACCTGTCTCCTCCACTTTCTCCTCCACTATCTCTTTCTCCCATCCAGTTAGTTCTATCCTCCTCACTGGCTTCTGTTTGACTTCACTTAGCCCTATTTTACATCCATTAGTTACTGGAAACGAGTTGTAATATTTAAATTAACTCTTTTCTATAATTATCTATTACTTTTTATGTCTTATATTATATATTTCTTATTATGAAGAATGAAGAATGACAGGACCAGCTTCATTATGTATTTGATTGGCTGTATTTTCACACCTGCACAATTTTCTATTTTTGATGTAGTTGCTGCTAATCTATATTTAACATTTAATTACAAGTTATACCAATATAAAATGTTGTTTACACTGTAGAAAAAAGATTCCATTGTCGTAATCTGGTCACTGTATTTAGAAAAAACAAGATGTTTCGACTCAAGTTATTCTCCATCTGCGAATCTAGTCTGAGTACTCGGATACATATCCTACTCTGAGTAAGCCCTGCCCACAAGGGAACCTCTTTGTATCTTAACAGCCCTGTAATGGGATATATAAATCCTATTGTTATATGGCTGTAGTTACCTCATCACTGATAAATACCTGATTAGGATCTGAATGGTCAGGACTGATCCCACCCCATGGCCTCAAGACACTATTGCATACGACCGGTAGATTTAACCTTAAACCTTAAACATTCTTGTTTAAAGTGGGATTCTCTTTTTTTTTTTTAACAAATATAGCCTCGTCTTCAAACCATCTCTTCTCCTGCTTAAAATCTTCACCTCACTGACTTCAAAGAGTGGTTTGTGACTTTAAGATGAAATGGCTGTTTATTCTCACGTTTACAATTGTAAAGAGCGTCTTTACTGCATTGGATTGAAAACACTACATTGCTCTGGTTTTGTGTAGGCATCTTGTACTTAGGAAGAACCAGCCCGTTACCGGGCTGTTGGGGTGAAAGAAGATTAGTTTCAAGCAAAAACTATAAACAGACAGGCTATTGTCAGGAGGTTTCGCTGGGTGGGCAGGGCTAAATCGGAATAGGATAAATATCTGAGTTCTCAGACTTTATCCGCAGATTGAGAATGACTCTTGGATGAGAGTCAAAACGTCTTGTGCAACATTCATGCCGCCTTATCAGTAACTTGATATGCCACACCCGTGAGGTGGGAATATTATTATTAATCAGTTCAGTTAGACAGATTTTGACAGATTTGAGAAAAAAACCATCTTCACCACATTAATGTAAAGCAATTCTGTTTGCGTTATGTCTTTGCGTTATGTGTGACTGTATAGGTAATTAAGAAATTGACCACTCAATGGTCAGTTCCATTTGCTTTTTCTCTGCCTCTCACACTTCCACCTCGGTTAGGGCTGTTTGTGGCCTGTCCTCAGGTAGCTGTCCCCCTTGTCTTCTAAAAGGCCCACAATGCATGCTTTATTTTAGTGTTGTGGTGAGGCTCGCGGCCCACAATAAGCTTCATGGGTTACTTCTGGTCTGTGCTCTGGTGGCGGCTATAGTCCGGAAAGCTGGGGTCCGTGTGTTGCAGCTCTTGAAAGCTTTGAGGGCTTGCCTGGTGCAGAGGGCTTGTGGACGAGGAAGCTTTAGATGTAACTGTCGGCAAAAGTTTGTTGTGGCAAGTTGTCGCTGCTTTTAAGCGTTGCCAGCGACTCGCCGCTGTGGATAAGGATCAAAGTCCATATCTTCTATGTTCTTGAACTATCAATCCTTTGCATTTTCTCTGTTTTTCATGACTATCTAACAGCGTAGATAGGCAATAGCATGTGTGACGACTTCAAAATGCCGATGACAATAATGAGTCACGTGACTGAAACCCATGGATTGTTTAGGGTCCATCAGCTAAATCCATGTTAAATAATGCAGCACCACACATCGTGCCAAACATATATTCCATTCGTTTCACTTTGAATTGAAGTACTAAGATCCAACATTTCAACCCCAGATTCGGAGGACTTCATACGTAACTGCCCGCATTGGCATGGGACCCCTCGGTCTGCTCTTTGTTGCCATGTTGGCAGCGGGCCATAGACGCACGCTGCAACAAACCCTTTTGTTTCACCGGCAGCTCTCCTCTTTGGCCATCTGCGTCGGGAGCTGCTTTTGTTGATGCTCCGACCGGTCGCACTGCCAAGGCCTCTCCGTCGTCCACGCACCGAAAACAGTGCCACAAACGCTCGTCTATTTGCTCTGTCAGCACTCTAGTATTTACATGCCCACCAAAATATCTCATATACACTTGTGAACACTCCACACATACACACTTTGTTGCCACTCGAGCTCTTGTCTTCTCCTCTGTGCCCCTCGTTGGGAGCTTTGATATTGTTTCCAGGCTCGGTTTCCTCTGACCTGCTTTGATGCTGGTGTCTAGTTGTCTTGTCATCTCTCAGCTCTGTCTTCCTGTTCCTCTTTGTTTGGGATGTAGGAGATGAGGGGGTGGGGGGTGAGGGGTGGGGGGCGGCGGCGGCGGCGCTTGGAGCCACTCAACACTCAGCGTTCCTAATCTCTTTCTTCCTCTCTCCAACATCTCATTCCGCCTCTGTCTGTGCGTTTACTTCCAGCGCTCTCCTCTCCCCAATCTGATACATAATTCCCTCTTAAGTTGCATGTAATTTTACTCACTGGCTCCGTTTTTCTCCAAAGCAAAATATTTAAGTTTCTCCTTCTTGACAATCAGTATTAAATGACTATCGAGGAAACAAGGCTGAAAGTAAATATGAAATAAGGAATAGGAACTTGTTTTTTTTTTTTTTTCTATACATGAATAAATAATGTGTTTGTTTTTTTACAGTAAAGTGTACTGAGTGATAGAAATATGGCCACTACACACTGAGATCATCAAGTTTTAAACATATTGTCTATTGTAAACTTAAAAGAAAGAGCTGTGTGAGTCACTACAACACTTTGGGATGAGAGCTTTTCTGAAAATGCTGTTCTGAAGAGATTGTGAGAGCGAGGGATGAGTTAAATGCATTCCTACTTTCTTGTTTCTTGGTTTGAAAGTCCAGTTTTCCATCTTTAAAAACTCAACACATTATAATAAACGATGATATACTAATATCAGGGTAACTAAACGTGTATTCTGGCATTCTTCTTTGTCCCATGTCAAAGGCGCACGACTGCAGTACATTACAGGCAAAGCAACAACATCTCCATGGAGACAAGATGGTGACAGACCTCCAACAAAACAGTTACACAGTGCACCTTTGAAATGGTAAATGTGAACCTAACCTTTATGGAACATAATTAGGGGAGACCTGGGATGGTTGTAAAAGCGATGCAGATGGGATAATAATGGTCATAATGTTTCGCTAATTTCTCCCTGATCTCACATGAGGATTTTCAGGGTTGTAAACAGGAGTATGCAGATTTTATTCAGGCAAAAACAGATTTTTTACAAAGAAACATCGCTAATTCTAAACATGCTTTCAAAATACATCATGCCAATTTGTTACATTTCACTTTTCTTACCAAAATACATAGAGCTTCAATTCCAAACATTCTCTGTGTCTTTGGTGTGTTCGATTGATTGACATAGAATATTTATATGTACATAACCTTACCTGTATTTACGAGAAAAATATGGTAGCTCTAGATTCTGGGAAGCCATTTCATCAATACACTCTTCAGTGGAAATCAATTGCAGTTGATCAATCAAATTTAGCATGCATTTTGACTCGCCGTGGAAACGCTGCTTTGATTTAGTGGCTCGTGCGGTCTGGTTCATAACCGTCGTATGCTGTTATATTGACCTATAACACGAGGCAGCTGCTGTTGAGATTTTGGGCGTGACAAAAATAAATTTAATTGAGTTATTTATTGTGCACAAAAAAGTCAACTCTTTTTAATACTATAGACTAAATTATGTTATAAGAGCAAAGGGTCCAGACATGATTACACCTTTACCAACAAGGAAGAGTTAGTTTGTGTATTTTTAGTACTACATTGTACCTTTGTATAAGTGTTTTTACCTTTTAGGTCAGGTTGAAGCTTAATTACTGCTTTGGTGTGTCCTGACTGAAGTACAGTGACAACTGCAAGACAAATCTTGTTTTGTAACAGTAGCTCTAAATGTCTGTCCGAATTCTTGAACCTTCATCTGAACCATCGCGTGACCTATGAGCAAACATTTAACAACCCTTATCAAATATTTATTTACCACAACTACACATTTATGTGTCTGACACCATGTTTTAATGCATTACTTCTGAAGCGGAGAAGAGGAAGATCAAAGTGGCCAAGACTGAGTGAGACTAAGTGAAAAATCAAAGCAAGATGATCCTGTAACCCCTGGGGAGATCTCGCTTTCTTATTTTTAAATCCAAACAAAGGCACCCAGACATGCATCATGCTGATGTACGGCTTAGTCTCATATTACAGACATGATGGAGACCATTGTGGTCAGATATTTTATAGGCACCATCAGGACAGGATCTCTATTCTCCGGCCCCATTACCCTTGAGTCGGATCAAGTTTTTATCTTGTCTTATTTTCTTAAATAACAGATTAGTTTTGTTCACACTGATACAGGAAATAGACAGTATCATTTGCCTCAGAAGAATGCCATATTTTCAGATTAGACCGTACATCTGAAAAATCTATGCTGGTTTACATTACAGACAATGGTGTGATTAGCATGCTACAGTTTTCTTTCATTTACTCATGGAAATACATTTGACCTAAACGTCTCTAAGTTCCTTCTTAGACATTCAGGCAACATTTCAAAGCCTGTGGTTTGAAAATCCAACATGGCTGCACCCTGCACTTAGACAAGGACTAATATCCAACAGTTAAAATATTGATAGTAAATAACACAAGAACTAAAGCCTCTACACAGCGTTGATGACAACAAAAGCAAAAATTCACTCCTAGACAATGCTTTTTAAACTTTAAATGCAACAACAATGCCAGCGTTGATCAATTAACTAGCATTTAGGCTCAGTCGGGCACGTTCACGGTTTGTATTACTTGTATGAATCGTTAAAAACATAAACTGCAATACGCTGCTCATTGTTTTTCTGACTTGACAACTGGAACACAGAAACTCTTGAGAAACCGTTACTCACAGGTCCGAGGTCCGACCTACAGGGACAAACGGAACACAGCATTATACCAGGCCTAGATGAATGCAGCGTTTTGTTTTGTTTTGTTGAAGCATTTTTTTTTTTGCACTATAACAATTTCGGGCAAAGTGTGACTTACGAAATGACCCCTTATAAAGCAACGCTACCGTCCCCACTTAGCGTAGTTGAAATACATCTAAAAATGAACATCCTCTTTTAACTCAATGATGCTTTTCTGGTGTCCTTGTTGCCCTTTTGTATATGTGTTCATTATGCGCGTGCCTGTGCTCACTGCTTCATCAGACCTGGTTCATTTAGTCGCAGTCTTTACCCATTACCCCGCACAAGACGAGCCGAGAGAGCAGGCCGCCCAGGCAGAGGCCACTGTGTAATTCAGCCACATAATTACATTATTATACCAGAGCTGACAGTTAATGTGGCTAAAACGACCAGCCAGCACTTTTATTGGTGGAGCGGGTGTAACGGTGGCGGAGATGGTGGTGTAACGTGGAGATCTTTGAAAATCTGGGTAATTTCCTCTAATAGTGTGTGCGCCTATTCGGAAATTACACCACCGCTTTGAGGTGGTTGACAACTGCAGGGAATGGACGCTTTTTTGTGCAGCGATGGCTTTGAATGGGATTTCTGTGTTTGTGGGCAATTTCAGAGACCAGACTAAACAATTTCATTTCTAGGATATCAATTTGATAAGAATAATTAAATATATCTGAAACACAATTTTGAAAGAACAAAGTCTTTCCTCTTGTGTAAACATATTTTGAAGCTGCATTGCATTTACTGCAGATTTCGAGCAATTATTTCACTTCTAAAAGCTTGTATTTCTCTTGCTTTGAACATGTTTTATTCTGACAAAGGAAAACCAAACCAAACAAATTAAGTTTTCTTTGTTTTTGTGAAAAGAAAAATAAGAAACAATTTATATTTTAAGGAAATAACGGCTTTGCTTATTCTCTGTGTGGGTTTGAACTTAATGGAGAAACGTTAATTTTGGGACTTAAATGAGAACCATTATGTGCAAAATCCTTAATTTTCTTTCATTTCAGTACATCATTGTTCCATTAACACTTGACCTGCTTTATTCAATCATACTTTATGATTGCGAAAGTAAAGTTATTCTGATATAAACTACCACATAAAACTCACTATACATTCAGGTGTGGTTTTTGGGGTCCAGATTGAAAAGAAGATAAGATAAGATAAGATATTCCTTTATTGTCCCACATGGGGAAATTTCATTGGTGCAACGCAGGTAGATACAGAGATAGATACAGAAGAACAGATCACTTATAGGAAGTCTGAAAAACACTTTCAGTAGAAGATCTCCTATAAATAAATAAAAACTCCCATAGACAAATAAATAAATAAATACATAAATACCATTGCATGTGATCACGACAGTAATTGCACATGAATATGTGTCACGACAGCACATAGATTGCACATGAATTTCACATGAATTGCACATGAATTCCAACAGCAATTGCACATATGACAGAGTTGCACATCAGTATTAGGTTAGGTCAGTATTGCGAGTGTTCAGTACTAACAGTTTTTGTTATAAAGTCTGACAGCAGCAGGAAGGAAAGACCTACGGAACCTTTCCTTCGCACATCGAGGGTGGATCAGTCTCTCACTGAAGCTGCTCTCCAGAGCAGAGAGAGTGTCCTGCAGGGGGTGACACTCATGGTCCAGCATAGATGTGAATCTAGCCAGGACCCTCCTGTCCCCCACCTCCTGCACCGAGTCCAGAGCACAGCCCAGGACGGAGCTGGACTTCTTGATGACTCTGTCCAGCCTCTTCCTCTCCCTCTCTGTGATGCTACTGCTCCAGCAGGCCACACCGTACAGGAGGGCTGATGCCACCACAGAGTCGTAGAAGGTCTTCAGGAGTGGCCCTGTCACTCCAAAAGACCTGAGTCTCCTCAGGAGGTAGAGCCGACTCTGGCTCTTCCTGTACAGTGCGTCTGTGTTATGAGTCCAGTCCAGTTTGTGGTTCAGATGAACACCCAGGTACTTGTATGAGTCCACTCTCTCAATGTCCCGTCCCTGGATGTTCACTGGTGAGGGGGCAGTGGGGTGGCGTCTGCGGAAATCCACCACCATCTCCTTGGTCTTCCCCGCGTTGATGAGGAGGTGGTTCCGCTGACACCAGTCCACAAAGTCCTGCGCCAGTCCTCTGTATTCCGCGTCATCGTCATCCGTGATGAGTCCGATGATGGCAGAGTCGTCAGAGAACTTCTGCAGGACACAGCTGTCCGTGTCATGTCTGAAGTCTGCAGTGTAAAGGGTGAAGAGAAAGGGCGCGAGGACAGTGCCCTGGGGCGCCCCCACACTGCAGGTCCGAGTGTCAGACACACAGTTCCGGGCTCTCACAAACTGGGGTCGGTCTGTGAGGTAGTCCAGGATCCACTCTGCCAGGTCATACACCACACCAGCCGTCTCCAGCTTGTCCCTCAGGAGCAGCGGCTGGATGGTGTTGAAGGCGCTGGAGAGATCGAAGAACAGGATCCTCACAGAGCTGCCAGGCTTTTCCAGGTGAGAGAGAGAGCGGTGCAGCAGGGAGATGACGGCGTCCTCCACTCCGATGCCAGACCGATATGCAAACTGCAGCGGGTCCATGGCTGAGCTCACGGTGGAGCGGAGGTGGTCCAGGACTAGCCGCTCCAGTGTCTTCATCAGGTGGGACGTGAGAGCCACTGGCCTGAAGCTGTTGAGGTCTTTGGGGCGCGGTGTCTTAGGCACAGGTACCAGACAGGAGGTCTTCCAGACCTGTGGTACCACCCTCAGCTTCAGGCTCATGTTGAAGACATGCTCCATAACTCCACACAGTTCATCTGCGCAGGACTTAAGGAGCCTGGGGCTGATGCCATCAGGTCCTGCTGCCTTCCTCACTTTAATCCTCTTCAGCTCACTCCTCACCTGTGCTGCTGTGACAGTCAGTGGTTGGCAGGGGGACCGTGTGCTGGGGGGATGGGTGAGTCCAGGCGAAGTGGGGAGCTGATGGTCCGGGGCAGATAAGCGAAGAGGAACAGATGCAGGGCATTGTCCAGCTGTGGAAGAGGGAGCATGCAGCTGTGCAGGGGGAGGGGCGGGTGACCGATCAAACCTCAAGAAGTGAGCATTTAAATCATTCACCCACTGTAGATCCCCCTCTGTCTGGGCAGGGGGGATTTTGAAGCCCGAGATGGTTTTCAGGCTCCTCCACACTCCCTGAATGTTCTTTTGCTGCAGCTGCTCCTCCATCCTCCTCTTGTAGCCGGCCTCAGCCTGCCTGATCTTCCTCCTCAGCTCCTTCTGCACAGTCCTCAGCTCCTCCTTGTTCCCTGACCTGAAGGCTCTCTTCTTCTCCTTCAGCAGAGCCTTCAGTTCACGGTTAATCCATGGCTTGTTGTTTGGAAAACACCGCACCGTCCGGGAGGGAACAATGTTCTCAAAACAGAAGTTGATGTAGTCCGTGATGCACTCTGTGATGGTGTTGATGTCCTCCCCATGTGGGTCATAAAGCTCAGTCCAGACAGTGGTGCTGAAGCAGTCCCTCAGAGCCTCCTCGCTCTCAGCAGACCACATCCTCACCTCACGGGACACCACAGGCTGCCTGCGCACGATGGGTTCATACACAGGCCTCAGATGTACAAGGTTGTGGTCCGAGCTGCCCAGGGGAGGGAGGGGGGGAAGAGGAATAAGCCTCCTTGGTGTTGGCAAAAAACAAGTCCAATGTTCTATTCTCTCTGGTGGGGCAGGTAACATACTGGGTGTATGTTGGTAGGACAGAAGAGGGAGAAGCGTGGTTAAATGACTATGAAATTATTTTTCTTCTAAAATAGTCACGATTATCAGTTTTTATTTTGTGTGATTGTATTGTGACCTGAATCATCACGATTATCGATCAACCGGTTAATCTTGACATCCCTACTCACAAAGTCATGTGAACTCACGACCTTCTTGCACAGAGGCACAAGTGATACCATTTATGTTATTGGCCGTGCCCAATCAACATTATATAATCTACAAGACCTAATCATTCATTATGTGTCTGTCTTCCAAATGATATAATAAAGAGCGACACTCGGGAGAAACACAAAGTCACTGTTGTTCCTGGCTTCGTCCTCTGTTTTGATTGAAGCTGGTGTTGTTAGCTCAGAAATAATTTGTTCTGGAAGGATGCACTACCTCAGGTTATTATGAAACACAGCATTTCCCCACCGTCCCTCTAATGTACCATCTCACACACACAAAACAACATAGCCTTTCAGCAATAATAACTGAGTGAAGGTCCTGGCCCTTCTTACCAAGAATCTGGCCTCAGGATTGGAAGTGTCTGCTTCAATCGGATGGAAAAAGGGTGACAATGATTTGCAAATCCACAAGAGTCTTAATTGTGACTGCAGGCAATGGCATTTCCAATGACGTTAGTTTGTACAAACATTGTGTATTTCTATGTCATGTATTCATGTGAGGACAATATATCACAATGAGGCACAGCACTATTACACTTACCTAAATGGTTTTAGCGTTAATTCCTCTCTAGTTAACAAGGTTTGGGGCCTCACCTTTTATATATCAACATGACATCAAGGCTGGATCTATGTTATGTCACTGATTGGAATTCATTATAAACTAAATATACAGGTTACATTATTTATTCTCTCTGAATGATGACAAAAATAACCACGTTTTTCCTGTTACTTGCTACTTTTAGGACCCAATCGTGCAGCTGAAAAGATGACATTTCAGTATAAATGTTTGTCTCACGTCTTTGTTTACATTTTATTCAAAATCAGAAGGATTCATCAGGACATAATGACTGTTTTCTTTGATTTATTTGTGTTCTGAGAAGATAATTGGAGATTGTGTTGGGTCGCCCGCCACAATCAGATAACTGTGGACTGTACAGATATATAATAAGCTTTGTTTCACAACAGAATGATGCATGTGTATTCAGTACAAAAATGGGGCAGAAAGATGAGAAAGTTGAGAAACTATCATATACTACTCATATTGGTGGCATTGGTGGTAGAGCAGTTGTTTTACAATCTCAAGGTGATTCTTGGCCCAAACAGTATCTAGGAAGTACTATTACAAACATATTTTCCTGTTGGTGAGAGGTTTCCCATGTACAAATACTGCTGTGTGTGGGCAGCACACGCAGATGGAGCCCACTCCAGGGCGTCTGTGACTGTTGTTACTTCAACAACTTTCATTTTGTCTTCTTTTTATATACTTTATTTACAAACTTAAAGGCCCAAAGGAAAATTTTTCGGCGATTTGAGAACGCAGGCGGAAGTGCGCATGCGCGCTGCCCCGTGCGGACCGATACAACACACACGTGCGTTTGTTTATTAGCACAACGGAGCGCATCGCATCTCTCGTCTCCCGTACATTTCTGTCCACTTCTGCGTCAGCTCGAACTGTCTTTCTCCGTCTTCATTTTGCCCCGTACACTGAGGGACCTATATTATGATAGATCCATGCGCTTAGGCACGCGGAAACGTGGGGACGAGCCTGACGCGGCTGCAGGTGAGCGATAGGTGCGTTTTATGATTGATACGTGGCAGGACAAATGATTTATCCACGCCACGAGGAAATATGATAAAACATTTGCTGAAAAAAATCGTCCATTCCACCTTTAAGAAGGCTTTAAGTAGTAAAACGTTTGCATGACTGTTTTATTTTTCCTTCATCAAGTGTGAAAGTGTCCAAAAATGATTACGATATTATGTTGTTGTTTTTTCACTTGGGGTCCATTAAATTACTCTGAGATTGAAACTGACAGAAATGCTTTGATAGAGATTGACAGTTAAGGTCGAGGTACACTTTATTGCACCCATAGAGAAATTTGCCTCTGCTTTTGACCCATCCTTCAACAGTATAGGAATAACCTTTACAAATATAGTTTTGCAATTGGCAAGATTTTTTCCTTGGCCACAGCCACATCATACAAACGCTATTGTGTGTCTTTGGGCAAGACATGTCTCTGTCAGTTCACCCCAGGGCATGTGTGACTATTGTTACTGTTATTGTATTTATCTTCTACAGCTTTTTTTTTTATGTTTGCTTTATTGGACATGTGTCTCCTGTTTGACAGGGGAATGAGACTGCGGAAGACACGCAGCAAATTGTCAAAGGCGGATTTGAACCCACGACGCGTGCTATCCGCTCGACCAAGCAAACCTTACATCCACAAACTTAAGAGGAACTTCATGTGACTAATTACTCAAATGTGTGCCAACTTATGTCTGCAAAAATCACGACATGGTTTATTTTCACTCGGACGAAACCCACCAAGACTCGGAAAGAAGCACGGTAACTCGTCCTGGGAGTCAAACCCACAACCTTAACGTGTGAGTGCAGCTCAGCCAAGCGCCGTGCCGACACCAAACACTAGATATGAACTACTGAGTGCAGTGCTGATAAACTTGAGTAAAGAGCTGTAATCAGGACATCTCTCCTCCAAGGTTCAGCTTGCAACTTTTGGTTTTAGTCATTAAGATATTTTGCACATTATTCTGTGTTTTACATCTGTATTTTAAAACCTGTTCAATTATGAAACAGTAAAGAGTGATAATTGCAATCATCACACTATCATTACTCTCAATAACACATTTTCAATCACTCATTTGATGTGTTCTCACAACCCAAAAAATGAATAATTGCAGTAATACATGAAAAGAAAAAGCATCAAAGAAGAAATAACCCACTTCTTAATAACACGTTTTTGTTCTTGTACCTGATGTATTCTGGTCTAGTCTGCAGAGTTTGTTCCTCACAAAATCCATGTTTCACAAATGCAATAAACATAAGAAGAACTATAAGAAAAAAAGAAGAAAAAAAAAACATAATACACAAACGAATATGTCCTATACAACATTTCCTATAGTTTTACATTTGAGTTCCAGTACTTTTACTAATATTTTCTGGTCTTCAACATTTCTTCTTCGTTTCTGTGGATATAGCACTATTTGCATTCGCTTTTAATAACTGCTTTTATTGTCTATCTGAGTCAAAAACATGTATAAGCTGTATTCTGTGATTGATTGATTGATTGATTGATTGATTGATTGATTAAATAGCTGTATCTATCGCACTCTGTTGTTTTTTTTAGCTCTAACAGACGCACAAAATCCCAAACGAGAGCGGAGGCTGACGTTTCTTGCCCAAAGAGACATCCACAAGTCAGTGTTGGAGCTGCCACATCACTCCCCCTCACGGTGCGTATGGTGCACACTTAGAGAGTACACTGACAGACTACAAGGGCCCCATATTTAAACCAAGAATGATTATCTGCTCCTTATTCCCACATGTCACGGCGCTGCCTCACCCTGTCACATTTTACAGTACAACGTGTGCCCACTGTACCCGGCCTCTTCTTCTTCGGCGCGTGTGTTTAAATTTGACACGCTGACTCTGCTAAAACTCCTGCCATAAGGGTTGTCATGTCAGTGCAATAGAATAAAAGATGGAGGGAAATTGTCTTTTTATATACTTGGGCTGCATGGTTCCTCGTTGAAGGGAAATGTGCAGAATCCGACATTCTGTTATTTTACAAATCGCTTTGCAAAACTTTAGTTATCCACGCACTTTATGTATTGTCCCTTATGATAAAGATGGATAAAGATAGATGACTCGTGAATACATACCATTATTCAAAAATGTAGACAGACTATGCACAAGAGGTCACAAAAGTATGGATGGGCATCTGACGTTAAACAAAAAGGAACAACCTTTGCCTGAATAATGTGTGAACGGATGACGTGGGAAACTCTGAGAGGAAAGGATGGATTGAATAATTTAGAATATTCTGATCTGAACATGAATATGGGTTCAGAATGATGAGAGATTTGCACCTTTGTCATATCGGTTAACAATTTAAAAGTGAATATGACACATTTTGAATTATAGCTATCATAGCAAAAAGCTCCATCAGATACAAATGATGAATGGTGAAGACAATCCCCAGTTATTACACTACATAAGATGATTATTTATGTCATTTATCTTGTCTCCTCAACAGAAACAAGAAGATGTTTAGTGTCATGAGATGAAGAAATCAGAAATCTCATCTTAAAGTTATGCTAACAGCTACAGGGGATTGGTTTTGGAGTTCAACAATCCTCCAACGTGTTGGATAGAATATTGTATATTGATAAAATATGTGAATTCATTTTTAGAACTCAGTGCAACTTCTCATCTTTTACTTTTCAACTTTTCTTCAAAAAACTACCTCTAGACTGATAAATATTAACCACAGTCAAGTACTACGTATACCTCCAAGCACAGTGATATTCAGGGGGGTAAAGGCACATAAGCATTTTAAATATATTTTTATTTTGATAGATTATGGTGTTATAAATAAGCTGTTGTACGTTTCATCTCCTCTACCTGTGAGATGTAATCCTTTGTCTGTTCTGCTGTTTTTTGGCTCGCCTGTAGCTGTTTTACGTCCAGAGGGAGCGAGTTCAACTGGCTCGTCTTGACACTGAGGAGAAGCTCAACTCTAGTCTTTTTGGATTTATACGGATCTGCTTTCAGGTCTGGCTTTGGCGGTAATGATTCTTGTAAATGCACATTGCATCTTGTAAAATATATACGGAATATAGATTGGTGTACAGAATGCCAACTATATCAGCATCACTGCCAGCAGATGTAATAATTTAGAGGTATAATCCTACTCCAAATGCAATATTCAACAACAATTTTCATTTGTGCATTTATTCAGCAAACTTAACAGTTTCTCTCATACTTTGTCAAATATATTTGTCAGTATATTGTAACCTTTCCATTTTGAATGACCCAGTAAAAAGGAATTTTCTAAATGTCAGTCATTGATTTTAATGTTGGTGCTTTGCGCTGTTGCACGAGTGTCTCCAGTGTTTGCTTCAGGGTTTCTAAATGTCCAACAATGTGGGGTAATTTAAAACGTTTAACTTAAAAATCATAACCCATATATCCCCTTTACTACACATCTAAATATTGTAAACCTTTGTAATTGGCCAATGGATTATAATATTGTTACCATAATCGATGCTATAGCAGTATGTACAGATACAACAATGCTACAGCTAAACATACCATTGCTGTATAGAATCCGAGAATCTCAAGAGAACAAAAATACCTCTTGCCCTTCTTTCTCTCTCAGAACAAAAGTCAAATCCAATCCAAGTTTATTTTTACACTTCACTCCAGCCACTTGTCGGGCAGTTTGCTGTATTTTCAGTTTGTCTCTGTTTTCTGTCATTGATCGAGAGCTTCACACTCCAAAACGCCTCTCTCATGTAAACACAGAAGACAAATGGGAGAAATACATGCGCAGGGCAGAAAGTTTTGGGCTTCTCAGATCCATTCTGCAAAGTGAGAGCCAAAATTATGATTTTCTTTTCTTTTTATACTGAATTGTCCTCATAAGTTGAATCAATTATGAAATAAAGATTAGCTCACTACATCCTACTATGTTATTAAGTTATTCATAAGATTTGGGTATTTTAAATTACAATGTACTTATGGCTCTGATATATAGATTCCATCATTATCCAAATGTTCCTTTATCCTTTAATTCAATGTGACTTATTATGTTGAATCAATGTGAAAAGACTTGGGAACAGAGTGAGATGCTGCAGCTTCGTGAGGGTCAACAAAATCACTATATCTCTAACATGCACTACATACATCCCAGAATACTAAATATATGTGAATGTAATTTTAAATGGCGTAATTGTGTCCTTGAAAACGATCGCCATGGTCCCCTCCTGTGAGTTTTTGCATAAAGAGGGTTCGGGGTGCACGGAAGCAGAAAAGGGGTTTGGGATGAAAATTATGCAGGGTCTTTGTTCTTGAACCAAACTTATAATTAGTTCCTAAAGTTCCTCTCCTGTTCCTATAATAAGCTCCTGCACAACATAAAGCAAATGAGCGGAGTGAAAGGCCGTCGTTCACATTATCTCTTGTAGTCGTGATTTAAGTAGCACCTTTTTTGAACTCTTACCTCTGCCGAGTATTTTACGTGAGTATGTCCGTCCCAGTCCTTGCTCTGACCTTCCCACTCAATTCTTCAAAAATAGAGGGATACATTAACCACTGACACGGGGTTGAAAAGTAATTGAGTGTCTGCGTGATGTCACGCAGGCCCTATATGTTCTTGTATGCAATGGCATTTTTTATTATTTTCCATGATTTTCCATTTAGGCAGTTTCAACTCCTTAACGCTTCAACCGATTTCAACAAGTTATACCTCATTACGATCGCTTTCACAGTAGTACGTGTGCTATTACATTTGACATTTGAACAACTTGTACTTTTTGAAGACTTTTCAAAAGTATTAGTACTTATTTATTTATTTGTCTATGGGAGTTTTTATTTATAGGAGATCTTCTACTGAAAGTGTTTTTCAGACTTCCTATAAGTGATCTGTTCTTCTGTATCTGCCTCTGTATCTACCTGCGTTGCACCAATGAAATTAGGAATGTCTTATCTTATCTTACTTTTTCCCCAGTGAAATAAATGGGGCATTATGAGTGTCTGCGTAATTCTTTAGGCTTTATTCTTTAGACTTTTGTGACGGAGAGAGAGAGAGAGAGAGAGAGAGAGAGAGGGGGGGGGGGGGAGAGGGAGAGACGCAGACACTCTAGCAATGGCTTCAGCCGTTGCAAATTTTCTAGTTATAATGTGCTATTGGTTTCAAATGGATACTTTACTGTTAGAGTGCTTCTAAGTATAAGAATCTGACCATTTTCTTTGCAATAAGTTAGCTGGTAAATCTCAAACAGCCTTTCTGTCACTTCAGCCACGCTTGTTGCTTCTTGGCTGGGATTAGAGGGGAAATTGCAGGGTTACAAAGAGCTCTATTAATGCCTGCACTTTTGCATTTCTGAGCAGAGAAACAGAGGATAAGACGAGGCCCATTTGCAAGTCTAATGGCATCTTCTGTCGTCTGTAATGGATAGTGTTTCTGGACGTCCTCGGAGCAAGGCGGGAAATAATAGGTTACAACAGGTTCGAGCGGCCAATGGAGTGAGAGCGAGGTGGTCAGGTCAGTAAAGGCGCCTGATAATGAATAGCTAATCGGCCTGGATCAATAGGCAGCTGTGTGCTGGTTACAAGGCGATACAGTGTTGGTTTCCCTCCCCCACATGTGATGCACATTTGAAAGGAGAAATGATTTTGCATTGCTCACAGCGCTTCATTTTTCACCACCAAAATTAAAAATTGATTTTTATTTTTTTTTGCTTGCTGACAATGTGCAATAATGAAAGGCTTTTGTGTATGGGTGCAACGCAAGTCCCGCTGTTGATGTATATTCCTTGGACAGATAATTATTTGAGAGAGTAATGGATTCTGCTCATTACACATTTTCAAGTAGTTGAATTAAACTGAAACCAAAGCAATTTTAACACAATCAATTTCTATAGGGGCACAACAGATGTCGTGTGTGTGGATATGTCAGCTTTTAGTGGCTGCTTATATGTGCCCAGTTCCTCCAACAGATCACATCTCTCATTTGTATTTGATTTCAGTGCTGAATTCACAAGCACTTTTACCCCCTTCCACCAGCAGATGGCAGTAAAGCCTTTCATCACAGCGCTTCTCCTTTCACTAATTTTTTTTACCTTGAATAGAAGACTTTTTATGTTCCTTCTAAAGAAATTTCACAAGGTGTTGTCCCCGCGATTATTATTTATTTCTGACAAACCTATTTTTTTTTCCTTCATTTTTCTATTTTCTTCATTTCCAAACAGCATTATGCTGGATTTTGTCATTTGCCCTTTCCAATAACAACGCTGTACATCTCAGAAAGAGCCGTATTTGTTTACCAGGATCACTAAAACATTACAGAACACATTTTCAATGTGCATTTAATAGTTATTTGAGCTTTTTCAATCTTCTCTTTATATTTTAGCATTTTTCCGGCTCTCTTACAGGCAATTGACAAGCTGAAAAACAAGACAGTAGGTTGTGCAAAATGTAATTGCGGAGGTAGACAAACAGCACGTGTTTAATACTGTCACCATGGCAACAGCTCACAGCAGGGAAGAGTGTTCATACACCACAAACACTCCCACATTCACACACACTGGGATGTACAACCAAAACAAATTCTGGCATGCAGAATAATATGGAAACTAGACATTTATGTATAAATCTTCTAATAGTGATCATTACGAACATGTCATTTTTGGGATTGTCAGTGTCGTGAAACAACATTTATTTTCACTTATTTTGTCTAAATTTGGGAAATAATTGAACAACCAATTTGACATTCGATTGAATAGTAGTAGTACTAGAAATACTAGTAGTAGTCCAAACACAACACATGTTTTTGTAATTTAGGATTTATGTAAATAGTCCAAGTGACTAATATGTTCCAGTTTGTTCTTCAGAATTAGGCACTGAGCGTACATACAACTATCTATGGTATTAAAAAAAAAGCTTTCTGCATGAATTGTACAACAAGTCCCATTTTGTACAAAGTCTGCTAAATACCACAAGTCAATTTTAGACTATTTTGTATTGTATTTTTTGTGTTTGAAAGTCATAGAGCTCCAAGTCAAGTCACAAGTTGTAGTCAATTTTGTCAAGTCAAGTCTCAAGTCTGACTTGAGTCACCACAGGCAAGTTCACACCTCTGGAATTGTAGTAGTCATAGTAGTAGTAGTAGTACCGGCTAATATTAGCAGTACAGAAAAAAACATATATATGCTTTAATAGATGTTTGCTGGTAATCAGTGTTTTATATTATAGTCACATGTAGAAAGCCATTTCAGTGGTGGCTGAAAATGTTTTAGGTTTATTTTTTAAGTAGCACTTTTGAAAAAATTGTATCAAGGGAATTTTGATCAAAACAATATCTCAGTTTTTATTGCAGAAACTTTAAATTTTAACAAAGCAACAAAACAAATGACTGTTATTAAAGAGCAGATTTGAATTGATTGCTTTTTCCAGTTTTCCTTTTTAGATAATACTTTTATATACAACAAGTTTAACTAATGGAGAATTACAGTCAAAACTTTGTGAACATTACCATGAAAATAAATGGCAACATCAATGGAGGCCCTGTATCTACTTAGTGTGACTTGCTCTTGTTCTCCAGGATGCATGTGTGGCTGATGTATGATTCATTAGGGCTAACTGCAGCTGCTGGGACTCTGTCGACACTAGGAGACCTTCTCTTAGCCTTTGTTTGGAAGTGGGCTGCAGTTCTCTTGTGCACTAATAAGATCAGTGTGGGTGGGGGTGAAGGTTTTTGACAGTCTGCTATATTTGTAGAAAACACATCGGCAACATGTTTCACTTGTATGGATTATCACAACATCCTTTTGTATTTTATGTCTGGATGTTTCTTAAACACACAGAGTCAAACAGTGCCATGGCATTTGTTGCATGTCTAAATAACTGCATGGTTTATTTATTTTTCTTCGAAATGCTATTATCAGCATTTATTGGGCTAGCATTCTTGGCACTTTAAGCATTTGATATAATCTAATCACATGAAATGATGGGATATGCTTTGAATCTACTTTAAAAATAGAACCTGTGTTGCGCTGTAAAAGCCAAATAAGTGCTATTGAACAGTTAATCCCATAAACCAGCAGCAGATTATGGAATATTCTTTGCCAGTCAAGGCATTAGGCCATTAGCCCAAAGAGCCGCTACACACCCCACTATTTTCAATAGCACTTTTCCTTTTAATCCACTTTTTCAAAGCTTTCCTCTGCTCTTACTTTGCTTTTTGTGATGCCGTCTTTTTTGTAATGCATTACCCGTGCTGCATTCATGGAAAAACAACTTTACAATTCCACATCTCCTTCTGCCAGTTAGTTTTCATAATACCATCTTCCAGCTGCAAGTGAATGTACAAATGTTGATTCCAAAAAAAAAGGCAAGAATTAATCATTAATTAAAAGACAGTGTTGAATCTACCTTGTTTTTTTTCTCTCAACCCACTCTAGGCGTTACATCTTGTCAAATTAGGGCATTTTAACACCCAGTATACACCCTGGACATTGGTCTGCTAATGGAAAAGCAAACCCACAGTAAAGCACATTTAACACATTTGTGTGATATTCACCTAAGCGTTGAATAGCACTCTGCAATTTTAAAGCGCTTCTTTTTTTTCTCCTGACAACAAATTTATACAAACATGTTTTTATCCTCTTTTATTCATCCTTTTGTTGATCAATGGCAACATTCTTGTGTTGCTTCAAATTAATAAGTGCTGTTATTATTCATGAAATGTAAAATATCTCAATACATAATCTGCGTTTAATGTCTTTTATCCCCCGATTATTATATTTACTGTTCCAACTTTTGAAAACAATTTTGCAGCCCATTACTTATAGCACTTTCATAACTTCCACAAAAATAAAAAAAATAAACAAAACAAAAACTCATACTATCTCCATTGTTCTGTTACTTCCCAACAATTTCTCAACAAGTGAATTTGTGCTTCAATCTACTTTGCAAAGCCAGCTTCCCTTATCTCTTATAAACGGCCACCCGCCATTAAGCAGCACTACACAAAATAGTAAATTTCAGCCATCACCACTGGAACAAAGTGAGAGGAGAAACATGGCTCCCGGTAGACAACATCCTCATTAGTAGAAGAATCGTCAGACAGGAAGAGGATGAGGTGTGGGGGGACAAACAAAACAAAACATACAAGGAGTGATGGACGGATGGACCATCATTGCCACTGAGTAAATGGCATTTGGGAAACAAGATAATTAGTGAAGGCAAATACACATTCCACATTGTTCTGGAGGCTCTTTTAAGAACTCCCAAGTGGCTTGACTTTGTTTGTGGTTTTGAATTGCTTTCCTTGACCTTTAGTGAGTTGGTGAGAAACATAACAATGGTGAAAGCATGTTAAATATTAGTCTTCTGTATGTAGAAAACAATACTAGCGACATGTGTCATAATCCACTGTTCCAGAATTACAACATCACTTTTAACAGTTTTTTTTAAAATGCATTAAAAACTTCTGGTATTCTTGTCCTGATCTCTAATTTTGCCATCAAGAAGAATTCTTGTGATTTTTGTGAGTTTACCATCTTGTTGGCTCCCTTCTGATTCATTTGCAGTCTGCACCAGTGGTTTAACGGGCCAATCACATGGCATTTAGGGCCCGCAGGTAGGAGTGGAACCAATCACAGAGCAGCATTTTGTCAGAAGCCAAAACAACCCAAACCATAACAAACATGCCGGTGCCAACGGCTGTACTTCGGCCTATTTTAGGAGAAATACGGACAATAGTCTGCACACAATGGCTCTTCATACATTTGTGGATGAGAAAGATGCTGTTCTTTTCTACGCACTGGATTTAACACAATGTTCTGCTGTTGTGACGCTTCGACCAATAGTGAAGTATTTTCTTTAACGACCCAACGGCTTTCGGCGAGAGCCTTCCCAGACTGATTCATGAGTAGAACTCAAATCAGAGTGAAACACATATCGACTTAAAGCGTAAAGTAAAATCTGTTTGGCCACAGTACAGATATTGTAAAAGCATATTTTCGGGGGGAAATGAGTCCATGGGCCCTTCTCATGAAACCGCTAGTTCCGGTTTCTTAAAACTGCTGTGCTCCACTTCCTGCTCCATTCATGGGGAATTAGCAGTCTTGCTAAAATAAATCAATAATTAATTAACACAAAGTGGAGAGCAAGTTACAGATAGATAATAACAGGCAGCACGATAAGACCTTTACATACCCTGTACATTTTTCACGAAAACCCTCGACTTTGTATTGAATGCACTTTTATCACGTATATTTTATATTTAAGGTAATGTATGTTAGCTTTTGACTTTGAGACGAAAACAATTACTTTTGTAAACTTGCAGGTTTCTTCTGGTGAGATATTTACATTGTAAGTAAAAGTATGAATATGCTGCCAGTGATAATCCATCTGTAACGATCGCTCTCTGCTGTGAGATCATTTTATTTTGATTTATTTTTGAAAGATTTGGTTGATTCCCATGAGAATGAACGGAACGAGATGTGGAGATCCGCACTTTCCCGGCAACCGGAACTAGCCGGGCCCTATTGTATAAAGGGCCTATTGTGCGCTCTCTGCATCTAATTACAGAGCGTTTTAATCTCTGTGAAGCAGGAAGTGCACCAGTAGCATAATAATATTTGTTAGCTTTACCTTGAGGGCAAACTCTCTGGCCTCAGGGAATTATGAAAAGTGATTTTAACCTCATTGCTGTGAATAATTAGGAAGAGAAACTCTAAAAATGGAAACATTTTATAGTCAACATTTTCCCAATATTTCTTCATGAATACATCCTATTTCATAAAACTATAACTGATGTATTATTGTTCTTAATGATACATTTTGTTAGTAAGCAATCAACCCTGCAAATAAATGGTGTCTGTTTAGACAAAGTGAGAGCAAATACAGAAGTTCTGCTCCCATTGGCCCAATGTTGTAATACTACAAGATTTCTCACATAACAATAAAATAGTAATCTTTCATTTTTACACCAGAGGCTTTCTTAAACAATATCTGAAAGGTCAAAAAAATTAAATATATAACATCTTACACAGTTAAATGAGACCGTGGGCAAAATCAAGAAACATGAAGAAGCAACTCATCTGATGTGGGAGAACTATATTCTGGGCACCAGCTGGATGCCTCCTTCATTTTAAATATATACATCTTATGAGTAGATTATACCTTAAGTTAGCTCAAATCCTTATTACATTTTCATTATTGCGTGCCGTTTACTGTAATGTACTGTTGGGAAATAAATATTCACTTCATAAATTATGCACTATTTATAAATGCATCAAGATTACTTTGGGGGTGGCAAGAGCTTCCCAATGTCAAAGACAGAAACAGCGCAGAAGCGGTGTATTTCTAGCAGTGAGATCTGTGTCCTAAACCCACAGAAACCTCGATCTGGCTGCACAGACAACACACTTGGTATCGTCCTGCTGCCTGGTGCTTGGAAAACAGATTCTAGCGGTTCATCACACACACGCTGATAGCACTGCTGGTGTCAATACGGCCATCGTCTGGAGGCAAGTGCACAGGCCAGCATGCCTTCCTCTCAGAGAAAGCCCCTGGTAAACACAGGCCACTGGTTCAATATCGGACACGTCTTTTGCCCGCAGTATACTTCCATTTAATCAACTTGGCTGATATTTTCATACTGAATACGCAATTTTACAGATACCATGAAACAGTGATAAATATAATGTCATAAATGAATTAACATAAGGTTGCACTGGAACACAATGTATTTATAACACAGCAGTTCAAAATTGGGCACATTTTTGTGATTTTAATTCCATATTGTGGAACGTTCCAGGAAAAACAGTAACATCCCCAAAGAGACATGACGGTTGCGGACCATTCACCAAAAAGTTACACAGTGCAGCTTTAAAGGCACTGCACCTGATTTTGTAAATGTTTTGAAATGTGAAAAAAGGTTTTCATGTACCAGATTTTTTTGCATGTAATAAAGCAATAAAAGTTTTCCCCCTGTACGGAATTATTGTCAACGCTTCTCTGCGGATAAAAATGAGACCACGGTGCTTTTTTTTTGCGTCTAAATATAAAGTGTTTTATTCTCAGCGAATCAGGAGGTGTTAGTATGCTAATGTTTGTTAGCTTTACCCGGGACGGCAAAACTCGCTCTGGGCTCAGAGATTCCCGAAAAGCAGTCAACTGGGAACACATGAAGTACGAGAGCGATACATGTGGACTGCTGTGTTTAAAATGAATTCACGTTTCAAAACAGTAAATAATCAGGTACAGCACTTTTAATTTAAGGAATCTATGCATTCATTTATTTTAGTGATGTGATTAGTAATACTCATTATGTCCTATTGCATCTTAAATAGCTCCATTATTTGAGAAACCTGCTATTGCTAAACATGCAACAAACCTTGAGCAAACCTTAGTGTGTATGTACAATTTCACTCTCAAACAAAGATACATTTTACTGTACGTTTCGGTCATATCAGGCCCATTGTCCCATCTCTTTCAGAGTATGGGGGAAGGAAGATGCTGGGACTGACATGGGCAAAACGTTCCCCTGCATTAAATCTGGTCCTGTGCTGATGCCAGAAACAGATATGCGTTTGGTTATCTGCTTTTTTTCTGCTCGTGGCGGCCGACTGAAGAACACACCCAACCTAGAATGCACAAAAGTACACAAACACACACAGGCATGCAGCAGACAAGCGCTGGCAGAAGTCACTGGTGCCTGGCTCTATCGATTAGAAGCCTGACACAGTTATTTCTGCAGGTCCGGCTCCAACACTTGTCCCCCTATGGAGCTATGGGAGGACGAGATGGCTGTGGAGGTGGGGGGGGGGGGGGTCAGCAAAGGAAGGAGATGGGATTTATGGAAAAAAATAAATAAAAATGGAGTACAAAGGGGAGATGGATGAGATGTGGAAGCAAAATGGATTGGGGATATGAAGACAGGTACAGACAGGTACAGAATTGTAAGTTTAGATGAGTAAATGGGCGGAGGCATTTGGAAAGAGAAACCGTATCAATGACAGAAACATGAGAAAAAGTAGAGAAATAATGCAAGAGTAAGAATGTGGTACAACAATTAAATAATATAACAATAATAATAATAATCACATTCAAATGCATTCATTTGCTGGCACTTTTTAAACATTTTTTTAATTTCAAACATGGAACGTCACCTTAGAAATAAGTTCTAACGAAGTAATATTCTCAAATCTGACATGACTTGTAATATACAACACTCACATATGTATGTATATAGATAGACATATTTTCCTCTAATTTTCTCAAGACCGGAGACCAAAAAAGAAGAAAATTAAACACAAGTAGCACTTGACATTTCAAAGTCACAGTCTGTCAAATAAACCCCCCATTTTAAAATTTTCTATTGGCTTCTTGACATCTCTCTCTACTTGTTCATCATGACATTCAAAAATCCCTCCCTACAGGTTCACATGGAGTGGATACGACTTGGAAAGAGACTCTTGTCCTCATTGTCATCTGTGAAGGAACTCTAACTCTCTCCATCTGGTTGCAGAGTAGATATGTACATAAAACAGCCACTTGTAATAGACACACGTGACATCACACCACTCTATAATCTCTCAAGTTCAACTCTGAGGTGGAGACATGCTAGAATTCTGCAATAGAATGAATTGTTTAACAGACGGATGTACTTTTATTTCTCTTCACCAGAAAACAAAAACTGGCCAAAAGTTCAATGTCTTCTCTGTCAGCATAAATACACAAAAGGGGTCTGTTTTTTCACAATAGCTTCAGAAAGTGGTGCCATTATTCAACACCAAAGACCTGGTTGTCATAAGATTAATATGGCAAGTTTGTGGAGCCAATCCCTGACAAGTAATGACAAGCTTCAACATGTGTGGATCATTTCATCATCATCATCATCATCATCATCATCAACGTTGGATATTTTTTGCAGAAACAGTGAATCTCCTACAAAACTGTACATCTATATTATCAATCTATTATTAGTATTATATTCTAGAACATGAACGTAACCTACACAACCAGATTATTATGTTTGACGTAACTTCCAGGTCGAAGCAGCCGCACTGATAAAAAATCATCCAGACGCAGCACTTGGAGCAAATGATGATATTCACTCAACTCTGCTCATCTCTGAAGTATCTGCGGGTCCCAGACAGGCCCCCGAGCCGATCGCCTCAGTTTTTGGACTTTGTAAAGTAAATACACCATTGCCACTCTCTTAACCTGGTCTTCCATCTGACCAAGAGAAAAGCAACACCAGGAACACAACTACTGCATAAACACGTCCATGTGCGCTGGACGCCTTGGACGCATTTATGTTTTGGACGTCTGCCTTCAAATGTACCGGCGTCCAAAACACGGGCGTTGGGCACGGATTTGGACACAGCAGTCTGAATGTAGCTTCACTCTTGAAACAAAGGTCTGGATATATGTTGTAGATATGGCAACAGAGAGAATTGACGAGTGAGCTGTCCTGAAAGGTGTCACTCAACAATCCCATTAATATCGTTCAGCTGATGTCATCAACATGCTGGTGAGTGTGAAGCTAACGAGAATCAGTCTGAAGCGCTGTTACTTTAGTTTCAAATCAAATCAAATCAAATCAATTTATTTTTGCAAGGCCCAAAATCACAACAACAGTTGCCTCTGAGGGCCACAGGGAGAAATGAATCAACAGTGTCTGTGGTGGCGATGGAGTCAGACAATGTCTGTGGTGGCGATGAAGTCAGACAATGTCTGTGGTGGCGAGGGACCTCTGTCCTTAGACTCTCCTTCTCGGCCAGGAAAAACTACAAAAAAAACCTCTTTGGGAAAAAAGCGTAGAAACCTGGAGGAGTTCCAGTGAAGGAGAGATCCGACTCTCACAGACGGACAGACGGACACAAGGAGACTGGAGCTGGACCCACTCTTCAGGCAGAAGAGGGACCGTCTGAGTCGAGCTGGACCCACTCTTCAGGCAGATGAGGGACCGTCTGAGTCGAGCTGGACCCACTCTTCAGGCAGATGAGGGACCGTCTGAGTCGAGCTGGACCCACTCTTCAGGCAGATGAGGGACCGTCTGAGTCGAGCTGAACCCACTCTTCAGGCAGATGAGGGACCGTCTGAGTCGAGCTGGACCCACTCTTCAGGCAGATGAGGGACCGTCTGAGTCGAGCTGGACCCACTCTTCAGGCAGATGAGGGACCGTCCACACAGGGCAGGGACCACTTCACCAGGGGAGGGGCATCTGGGTCCACAGGTCCTCAGGAGTGAGAGAAAGAAAAGAAGGCGGTGAACAGTTTGCAAGTGGAATCAAAAAATAAATATTGTTTGATAGCATAAGTAGTCAGAAGAAGAAGAGGATAGTGCTCAAGCTGTCATACTTCCCCCAGCATAGTTACTCCTAGGGCAGCGTAGCTAAAGCTGTGGGTTTATGTTTCTGTTCCTAACTAGTCTGACCATAAGCGATTTCGAAGAGGAACGTTTTAAGCCTGGACTTAAATGAAGAGACTGTGTCAGCATATTTAACATGGGTCGGGAGCTGATTCCATAACACAGGAGCTTGGTAGCTAAACGCTCTACAGTACTTTTAGAGACTCTTGGCACCACCAGAAGGCCAGCATTCTGAGAGCGAAGAGCTCTGTTTGGATGATATGGTTCTATAGCATCTTTGAGGTAGGATGGGGCCATGTCATTTATGGCTTTGTAGGTCAAGAGTAGAATTTTGAATTTGATTCTAGACTCGACGGGGAGCCAGTGAAGAGACTTCAGCACCGGCGTAATGTGCTCTCTTCTTTTTGTTCCTGTTAGTAATCTTGCTGCTGCATTTTGAACCAGTTGAAAGCTTTTTATGGAGCTTTTAGGACACGCTGCAAGCAGGGAGTTACAGTAGTCTAATCTAGTCGTTACAAATGCATGGATAAGTTTTTCGGCATCACTTTTAGGCAGAATTCTTCTGATTTTGGCTATGTTGCGCAAATGGAAATAGGCTGTTTTACAAGCTTGATTTATATGAGCTTTAAATGAGAGCTCCTGGTCAAATAAGACTCCAAGGTTTCTTACAGTAGAACTGGAGGCTACACTGACATTGTCCAGTGTGACTATCTGCTCAGATAGAGAGTCTCGTAGATGCTTAGGGCCAAGCACAATGACCTCGGTTTTTTCAGGGTTAAGAAGCAGGTAGTTTAGTGTCATCCAGGTTTTTTATCTCCTTCACACAAGTACTAAGTCTGTCTACTTGATCGCTCTGATCAGGTTTCATTGATAAATACAGCTGAGTGTCGTCTGCATAGCAGTGGAAGTTAGTGTCATGCTTTCTGATAATGTTGCCTAATAGCAGCATATAAAGAGTAAACAGAATTGGACCGAGTACCGATCCCTGTGGCACACCGTAAATTACTTTAGAGCTTGGTGAGGAGCTCTGGTTTACATTAACAAATTGGAACCTATCAGATAGATAGGATTTAAACCAGCTGAGGGCTGTTCCTCCAACACCTACATCACATTCTAACCTCTGCAGTAGAATGTTGTGGTCAATGGTGTCAAACGCTGCGCTGAGGTCCAACAGAACCAGGATTGAGACCAGTCCATCGTCAGCGGCTAATAACAAATCATTTGTGACTTTAACTAGTGCAGTTTCAGTGCTGTGGTGGGCTCTGAACCCTGACTGGAAAACTTCAAATAAGTTATTGTCCTGCAGGTGGCGACAAAGCTGTTTTACTACAACTTTTTCAAGGATTTTAGAGACGAAGGGAAGATTTGAAATAGGTCTGTAGTTTACCAATAGGTCGGGATCTAGATTAGGCTTTTTCAGAAGAGGTTTAATGACTGCATGTTTGAAGGACTGTGGAACATAGCCACTTTCGAGTGAAGTATTTATTATATCAAGAATAGGGTCTATAATTAGGGGGAGAATGTCTTTGAGGAGTCTGTTTGGAATGGGGTCTAGGACACAAGTTGAGCTTTTAGAGGACATAATGGCTGAAGTTATCTCTGCTTGATCGACAGCTGTGAACCTTTCTAAGTTTACAGGTGGATTTATATGGGACGTTAGATTTACAGCTTGGGCTAGTTCAGGGCTAATAGCGGGGGTAATTTCATCTAATTTATCTCTGATTGTTTTTATTTTATTGTTAAAAAATAGGAGGAAATCATCAGAGCTAAGTGTAGCTGGGATTGAGGGCTCTACTGCACTGTGACAGTTTGTTAGCCTAGCTACAGTGCTGAAAAGGAATTTAGTGTTACTTTTGTTGACTTCTATTAGATTTGAATAATATCTGGTTTGGGCCTTACGCAGAGCCTGCTTATAGGACAGCAGGCAGCTTTTCCATGCTTTTAGGGATTCTTCGGTGTGAGAGCGACGAAATAATCCCTCTAACTTTCTAACTCTTTGTTTATGTGAACGCAGTTCTTGGTTGTACCATGGGGAGGCGCGCTTTGGCCTAATGACCTTCTGTTTTAACGGCGCGACAACGTCAAGAGCAGACTTCAGAGAATTCATGGTCAAGTCGACACATTGATCACTTAAACTGGGACTAAAGCTGTTCTCAGCAGGATCACATGACATGTCACTGAATATTGGCTCTATTATTTCTTTGAATTTTGAGATAGATTTTTCAGATATTGTCCTTTTCATTATAACTTTATTTTGTGGGACTGGATGATCTTTAAGAATAAACTGAAAGGTAATTAGGAAATGATCTGACAATATAGGGTTTTGAGGGAGGACAATGAGGTCACTAATCTCTGTTCCATACGTTAGGACAAGATCCAGAGTGTTCTTGTGAGTGTGAGTCGGTTTATTTACATTCTGAGTGAAACCAATGCTGTCTAACAAGGCGCTGAAGGCATTACTGAGAGCGTCATCACTCATGTTCACGTGGATATTAAAGTCTCCAACTATAACTATTTTATCCCAGGCTAACACTAAGTTTGATATAAAGTCAGAAAACTCTGTTAAAAACTCTGAGTAGGGACCAGGGGGTCGGTAGATAACTATGAACAAAACTCCTTTTTGGTTTTTCATATTTGGACATGTGATCGACAGCATAAGGCTTTCAAATGAGTGAAATGCATTGTTAGTTTTAGGGCTCATGAGTAGGCTTGAGTGGGAGATCACTGCCACACCACCACCTCGGCCTGTGCTCCTGGCAGTCTGAAAGTTAACATGGCTGGGTGGGGTGGACTCATTTAGTCTGACGTAGTCGTCTTGTTGAAGCCACATTTCAGTTAGAGCTAGAAGATCTATGTTATAGTCACTAATTAATTCATTAACTAAGAGCGATTTGGAGGAAATTGCTCTAATGTTTAGCAGTCCACATTTTACGTGTTTATTCATTTGTGTATTTGTGTCATTTGTGATTGTTATTTTCCTTAAGTTATTTGGTCTGACGCCTGAAATATTTTTTCTGAGATGTGACTTTTTGTCATTATTTGTACGAGGGACACACACAGTCTCTATCTGTCTTGAATCTGAACACTTCACATGTAACAGAACGGGCGAGAGTTCAGCGACAGAGGAGCGTCTTAAACTGCTGCTCTGCGCCCGGGGCTCATCCCTAGATGGTCACTTAACACGACTAAGACTATCGGTCAAATTCCGAACTAATAGGGATGTACCCTCCGAAGTCGGATGGATGCCATCCCTGCGTATGAGCCCGGGCTTTACCCAAAACGCACTCCAGTTATCAATAAAGACTACGTTGTTTTGAGGGCACCATCTAGATAACCAGCTGTTGAATGCTGAGAGACGGCTGTACAATTCAGCATTGATCCGATTGGGCAGGGGACCAGAAAATATTACAGTGTCTGACATCGACTTCGCTAGGTCACACACCGCGGCTACTTGAACTTTGAGCACCTCTGATTGTCTCCGCCGGGCGTCGTTACCGCCTGCGTGAATCACGACTCGCCGGAAACGGGTCCTGCTCCGGTTTAAGATCCTAAGGTTTCCTTCGATGTCACCCATTCTGGCCCCCGGGTAACACCTAACGCTAGCAGCTGGCAGCTTCACGTCTCTAACAATAGAACTCCCGATTACAAGAGTTTCTCTCGTGTGTTCAGCGGGCGTGTGATCGCTGAGGGGAGAAAACCTATTATAGACGTGAAGCTCACGGCGCTCTGAGGTTCGGCGTTTAGCGCCTTGTCCCCTCCGAACTGTCACAAATTGGTCCCTATTCTGTTCCTGGTCTAGTCCCGGCTGCACGGGAGACGCTGAGGGGCTGAGCTCGGCCTTACTGCTACTGCTAATGCTAATGCTACGCCCTGCAGCGCGGTCCGGTAGCCCTCGCGCTAAAACCGAACTATAACTGGACTTAAGCTCCTCTAAACAGCGGATCCGCTCTTCTAACTCCGTAACCCTGGCCTCCAAAACTACCACTACACTGCACTTCACGCACCTATCATCAGAGAAGGAGCCAGGGTTCTGACTCGACATATGACAGCTCAAACAGGTAAAGGTAGATCCAGCCATGACGCTAGCGGCTAGGCTACGCTAGGCTAGTTCAGGCTGGAGCTAGAGAGTGAGGAGGGCTTTTTAATCCACGAAATACTGAAAAGCGAGCGGCTTGAGGCTCCGGATTGTTTGCGGAGAAATCAAACGTTCACTTTCGTGTATATGATGCGTAAATAGTGTGTATAATTCGTGGATTAATCGGTAAATTCATTGTTCATTATTTTATTGTTCTGTGTTGCATCGATCACCAAGACAAGTTTTTATGTTTGTGAATTTTGTTCATTGACAATTGGCAATAAACATATTCTGATTCTGAAATAATGATCTAACTTAGTTGGAACTAATCAGGTAAACAGATTTGTGCGGTTATACAAGTCTCTCAGTTTCAAATAACATTACAGCCACAAACCAGCACAAGCCAACTGCTTTTAATCAAACCCACTTGGACCGTGAATGCTCCCATTGATCACGGGCTCCTGAAAACGTGTGGTTGAATCCATTTTGTATTTTCAGACTATCTATAAACTCAACAGGCTTTATTTTCTAATGTGTGCATTGCGTCGCCATGGTAACTGTGGAACTGTTCTCCATAGACATACATGAAGTCCCTCTCAGTGATGAACCTTATCACTAGAGTTCCCACCAATAATTCCACCCCTCCTTCCGGTTGGACGTGTTTGCCATTGTTGACAGTAAATAAGTTCTATACAGACTACAAAGCCATTTTCAAGCCACCCGGAGAAACGGTGCATTGTTAACTTGTTGGTGCACAGGAACCTTGAACATTTTAAGCAAGTTATCCAACTTCATTCAATGTTTTAGCGGCAAGACTTTCCTCGCTCCATAGAATTGAATGGAATTCCCGGTTAACAGGGGGAGCGATCAAAACAGGTGCAGTTCAGTAGCAGTCAAAAGTAAAAGTGAGCGGGGAAGAATAAGCTGAATAGAGCTTGGAAATGGAACATTTTAGTGTGCAAAAATATCCACAGAGATGCATATGTTGAACAACCCGATAAACAGCAGAGTCACAACAGGTAACAGTTATTTTTATTTATTCGGTTGGTTTAACAGGGACAAGTGTACATTATTCAACGTTTCTGTCAATGGCTATTTTACATCTGCAATTCCTGGACCGATGGTTAAAACATAGCAAGAATGATACAAAAGAGGACAATTATACAAACAATTAAAAGGTAAGGATTGAGCACATGGAATAATACATAGGGCACATGAGACTGCAGACAGGAGAAAGCACATTAGTGATCACAGGTTTCATGTGTTATAGCCAGTCCTTTTTTAATAAACTGTATGAGGTGAGTTCTGTAATGTTGCCAGGGAGTTCCCCACTCCTGAGAGGCAGAAAGGCACTCTGACTGAAAGCAATTTCCTCAGGAACTGTACAATCCTTTAAATGAGACTGTGTGTGGAAGTTCTGGTGTTGATTAATTGCGTGAGTGGAGGAGATGACTGGCCATGGATAAATGTGTAAATTAGACCAAGGTTTGAAAACTTGATGAGGTTTTCCCAACTTAACAGGCTGTGCTTTTGCAGAATATTGCAGTGATGATATCTAGGCGTATTGTCCAATATTTGTATTGTCAGTTTTAAACATGTTTTGTTTTCCTGACACCAATTTGTTAAACAGAAAGTGACGTGCGATGAGACCATTGAGTGCATGATCATTTTCTCAGCCTGCAGAGATAAGTGGGATCTGATCAACCCGACGATTGAAAAGTAGCATTTTAGACGACTGGACACCTTTTTTATTAGAGATTTGAAAGTATTTTGAGTTTATTGTTTCGCTAAGAATTTGAATTTGGAAACAATTTGAGTTTTTCCACCAGCCACCAAAACATACTCTATCTGTAATGTTGATTCATTCAGACTGATTTACTTATGTTACATTTCAGACAGTGATGATTTACCCATTAGGAAAAGTTCAGTTATTTTTACTGTCCCATGGGATTACTGCCATGTGTGTAAATAATTGTGTTGTCTGCATTTGAATATGGACAGTGGGACACACATTTACACCAAATCATCAAAGAAGCTGTTATTTACTGTGTCTGCAGCATCACACGTTTGTGCTTTGACAGAGCAGTGTTTCAGATGCGTTGTGTGACATGTGCTGCGGCAAAAAAATACTAAATAAAAGAGTTGGCCCCGCGGGATCCGGCTTTTGCAGACCAGGGGTAAAGAAACTTGTGGAACACTTGTGGATAGCAGGAGAGGACTGGAGTGGTAATAATTGACTGATTGATTGATCCTTTTTTTAAGTATGACAAGTACTGATACAACTATTTCATTACATCAGTTGAAAAATGTAAACTTTTGAAACTACCGGTAACAAGTTTTGTTCATAATATTTTATCTTTAGTTCTAAAAACACAGCACGTCATATTTGTCTGGTAAATATATATATAAATATTTCTATTAAATGGCAGTTTTCAGTCTCCGTAGAAGGTTTATCTTAAACCAAATTACTAACAATGAAGTGAGAATAAACTATGATGTGTGATTATTTGTTGAGCAACATTTGTCATATACATAAAATAATTTATTTCTAATGTATCACACTAAATTAACGTTAAAATGTAGTTAGTATCCAAAAATGTCCATTGGCGTAACATTATGCTAATTGACAATTCTGCGATCCAATCACTATTGCTGTTGGGCAATACAGTATGAATAGTTTGGTGTGTGCAACTAAACGTCTGAAAAAAGAAATGTATAAGTTTAAGCAAGGTATGACAAGCACATTTTCTGATATGGTAATAGTTAACTGCAAGAGCCTCTGACAGAATTACTCCGCCTTGCTTCAGAAATTTACAACGGCCCTCAAACACCTCCTCCACCATTTTCCTCTTCGCCCTTCTTCATCCCAGCACACTCTGATAGGCCAAGGTCAGCCAATTATCCTTCGTGGACCACCACACACACTCACACATTATGGACTCGCGCACGAAGGCAGGGGCAGAGAAGCGCGTCATTGCCGGAGTGTCTGCTGACTGGAGTGCAATGGACAGCGGCCTGGCAAGCTAGATTCATGGGAATATGTCAGCCATCAGCGTGGGCATTTCAAACAATGCCTCACAATGTGCTTGACAGCCCTGAAAAACAGCCTGGCGCTTGGAAACTGCCAGCCCATCATCTCAACTCCCTCATCTGGACTCTCTGTGGCTCCCTCCACATTTCTCCCCCCTTCTTCTGTTTGCTTCTCTCTTCATCTCATTTTTAGGCCTAATTCACCCACAAGCTCTCATACTGTCATTCACTCAAGTCCTATACCTCTTTATATTAATATTTCATACCACTGGAAAAAAAAATTCCCATTTTTGTCACAATGCAATGTACAGTACCTTTTTTGCGAAGCTCCTTTTCCCCTATTCCACTTTCCCAAGCAGCAGATTCCCCTTATTATGAGCTGAGCGGCAGGTCATGGTGTAGTTAAGTGCATAACACACAGGCTGGGGAAGAGCACATTGGGTAGTTATGTACATGATGGTATTATCTAGCCAGGCGGCGATATATCTTGGAGGGACACGAGCCCATAAAGCTGCAGGGACACAGAGTACCCTCCTCTCTCCTTTTGCTCCCCACCAGTCACACGCGGTAACAAGCAGCCCCTGATTCACAGCAGTCAATTTGCACTGGCTCGTAACAGCGGCTGATGGGCTCTCAGAGGTTGGAGGAAGGCTAAGTATAGGGATTGGAAGGATGAGAGATAGAGAAAAATTATATGTTGGGATATAGTGAGAAAAGTGAAATTGTTCAGCGTTCACGAGAAAAAAATATTAGCTGTAATCCAGATACTGGCAATAGATGCAGTGACTAGAGAGAGGGATGCAGCTAAATATGTGGTATGTTTGGTATATTTGTATGGTTATGATTTATTCACTTTCAACTGTATTTCACCAACTGCAAATGAACGATTTTTCTTCTATTTTTATGATTATTATAATTGACCTTAAAGAAGGACTTCACATAATTTGAGAAAGCTACTAAATGATCACGGTCACTTGTGTTTAAATGTAAACAGTAAAGCCTGACTTGACTAGCAACCACCTACAAAGTCAAGTTACAAATACTTTGGACTGTGGTAGCTCAGTTGGTAGAATGCTTGTCCTTTTTTCTGAAGATCGGCGGTTCAAATCCCACAAAAAACATTGTTGAAATGGTCAGATGTTGCATGGCCCACAGATTGTCAGTTTGATCCAAGGTGAATACTTTGTGTCTTGTGTACACTGGTGTGTTAATGGTGACTGCCTTGAAGGTTGAAAAGCGCTATACAAATGTGACCAATTGCAGTACCTTTTTCTTTGCAAAGCGAGAAACTGGGATGAACTTGCTCTTAAAGTTAAAAAGCCTAGTTGTTTTGCTGGTGACAATTTTATATTATAGGTTTGACCAAGGCCAAGCAAACACAGTATTAAGGGTGGGGTCTGGGCCTGAGATTGAAAGCTGCTAGAACACTCTGAACAAGAGGGGACAAAACGGCAGTACTTCATTAAAGATAATAACAATTTGTAAGAATGACAGCAGTGGGATTGTGTTTTCATTTAAGTCATTAATCTTTGAGTAATCTTGCATATTGAGTCTGATTTCTCCTTTAGGAAAATACCAAAAATGGCTTCACTATGAAAAAAGACGTCTTACCAACTTGTAGCTTCTGGTTTTTAGCCTTTTTAAATTGTTTTTGCCCCTTATGCTAACAATAACATTTTATGCAAACAGATTAGGGTTGAAATAAGATACGTGAACATGCATGAAAATTCTTCCCTACATCCGTGAACCTTCGAAATCCAGGCCATATGGCAGAGCGCTGATTGTTGTTATTCCAATGTCTATGTCATGTTTTCTAGCTGTTTCATGTGTATTTTCTTTGTGTGGCAGCCTATGTGTCCAAGACTAATTTCCTCCGGGACAAAAGAACAAGAGATGCTAAATGTCAGTGGGACTTTCCTGGTTAAATAAAGGTCACAAAATAAAAGAAAGTAAGCTTGATCTTGAATTAGTTAACCTCTTTTCCACACATGCCCATCACCACGCTGAGCAAACTCTAGTGCAGGGGTGTCCAAACTTTTATCACGAGGGCCGCATTTTGAAACTTATACAGGGCTGAGGGCCAGAAAAAAGAAGGTTGAATCTCTAGAATATGTTTGACATAGTTTCCATGAGCCGCCACACCTTTAATAATACTTTGAACATGAATATTAGGTTGGTATAACATCAAAATGCTTACATTTTTCAACTACTTTTTACTCTTTGGACCAATTCAGCAGGAAGTCGGGGGCCAACAAAAATTGGACAGTGGGCCTCTTTTGGCCCCCGGGCCTTAGTTTGGACATGCCTGCTCTAGTGTATAGCTTCAATGCAATGTTTGTGTTATGGGGCACAATCTATGTTTGGATGCAGTAAAAGTAGAAGAAAGGAAAAGTGAAAAGGTTAACATTCTCGTGAGACAAGATTACCCATAATCCATTCACTGGAGATGTCTGGCGGTGTGCCTCAGTGATTAGCCCGGGTGATGCTGCTGCAGATTAGCATGATGAGAAAACTTTTGCTGCATTTAATTAAACTCTATATAGACAATTATGTAATTATGTTGACAGAAAATGTAACCTCTATGTCCTCCTGCTCATGTTTGTAAATGTGTGTGTTTGGGAAGTGTCGGGGCGGGCAACGGAACACAATCCGGAGAACAGGCCAACCCCAATCCCATCCCCAAATGAATATGTATCGTTCCAAAAACCCTGATCCATATCTGCGAGCTGTAATTCAAAACACTGCAGTTCCAGTCCGCACCCCTTTCCACTGCATGCACCACACTATGCATATATAAACTCATAAATCTGTTGCGGTTCAAAAGTAAATTTACATCTCAGAATTTATTTAGCTATGTATTCTTACTCTGCTGAAAAAGGCTCCTAGGCATAATATGTGCTTTTATCCTCACTTAGGGTTAAGAAAAATGTATTGTTAAATTTTTTTGTCTTAAAAACGATCAAACTGGTCAATTTACAAGTGTTCAAGTATATTTATCCCTCCAGTCAAGGTCAAATGGTGCTTAACAACAACATGTAAATTGTGTTTTCATTAATTTATGCATTCATTGCTGTATTGATTGTGTTGAGTGTGCATTTAAAATGTGCAATCCGGTCATGGCAACATTTGCATACATTTTGATGTAATAGACTTAGCGTTTCCCTTGTATCCAGGTGTTTATTATGTTCTATTGCTCCCCTGTCTACAGGCATTATTGTGATGTGCATAGTGGGAGATTGTAAACAAATAGAATCTGAAAAGAATGCCCTTTTGAATGCATAAACTCCCACCTAAATAAGTCCACCATCAGAATTAGGAATCAGGCCAAACCTGTTTTTACTACACATAGGGCAAGTCAAACTTCACTTTTACACATGTGATCACTCAATTCATAAGGATATTCCAGTCTTGTAGAGGTTCTTATCTGACATTGCCAGCAAGATTAATCCTCACGATTTGTGTGCGTTCAAAAACTCTTGAGACTCCATCTCTCCATCTCCAGGTTCCTGCAGTTGCCATAAATTGTGATAGGGCCCGAACCACCAGTGGTGCATTACTGTACCAATCACAGGGCAGCATTGTGGTTTGGGCAGGAGCCAAAGCTGAAGTGCCCAAACAAGCCAAAACAAACATGATGGTGCTGATGGACATACTTTGGCCTATTTGACCAGGAAAAAACAACTATTTAGATTGTTTTAATGTGCACATAATCAGCACTTTATGCAGTACAATTTTGTGGATCTGAAAGATGTCCCGTTTGGGTTTGGCAAGAGCCTTTCCAGATTGATAAATGTTCAGAACTCAATTCAGAGTGCTACAGACATCAATCTGGTAAGAGCCAGATTAGCTTCTATCATCAATTTACAAAAAAGTAAAATCCATTATGCAACAACTGCGACTTGATTGTCCTGGATAACCCATTCTGTCACTGAATGATTGTAGACTTATTCTCTGTTCTAGTTATATTGGCATAGTACACAAAATGTTCGTATAAATTGGCAGGTATGTGAATGATGCACTTCTGTTTGTTTTACAACACAATGTCACATTCTGACTAGATTTACAGTCTTGGATGTACCCACTCAAATGTAGAAGGTGATGAAAATAAGTGCTTACGTTTCAGCATGCCACTTTGATATATGGTCTGTCTTGGCCAACACCACTGAGGGATGCGCTGCACTCTTGGTGGAATTGCCGTGTGTATATGTATTCCACGTTTTGATGTTATTTGGGTAATTGATTGCATGTGTAAATGACAGGAGCTCCACACATATCACTCATGGGGCCGGACGGTGAGCCTGGCCTGATCTCTGACACATCAGCTCAGGAGAATGATGGATACACATGTGGGCACCATAGTTGACATTCATGCTCAGGTGATAATTCATGAGTTTCATTGTGCATGGATTTTCATCTTTTTTCTGAGACTGACAGTGGACAGGGGCGCGGAGCTGCACCCTGGACATATTTAGCATTCACATGTTAGCATGGGTATGTGTTTCAAATGGCCAGTGACACCAACACCAGCTAATTCATATTCACAGTGTACATTTGTGCCATGCAGGTAATGGCTTGTGATGCTCAAGGGATCATTGAGATTCAGTGTGTGCTCGGCCCTGCTGCTGCAGACCTGTCAATAGTCCAGAGCAGGGTGGGGGAAGGGGGCAAGACATGGGACAGAGGAGGAGAGGGACGGGGCCGAGATTTGGCTGTCTTCTCTGTCATTTCTCACTCGGTGAGAGAGACCCTTGGGAGCCCCTTCAGTAGCATCTAGCACACACAGTCACAGCTGCAAAACACAGCGAGGGTCATATCACTGGAAAGAACAGTGAGACAATGTCCATATCAATGATATGTGCCCATCACACAGACTGACATGTTGGCGCCACTGCCATCCAGGCAGAAAATTGTTTGTGACAATTATTTGTGGGCCACATCCCCAATTTCTGCCTTCTTTCAGTTGAATGCAGGAAATGAGCAGCGTTAGAGACAGATTGGGAGATGGGGAAGTCATTGGGTTGTTTGCATGAAACAAATTCACAACTTCATACCTACCCACAATGCACCCTTCCTCCTCTTCCCTTTTTTTGTTTTTCAAGATAAAGGTCAGAATATGTTTTCTGTGAAATGTGGCAACTGTGACCAAAATGTACATTGTACAGTATTTTGATGCATGTGTAGCTCAAGGGGTTTGTTAGCATGAGCTGTTTTGGGTATCTCTAACACGTTATTATTTATTAGTGTTCAACCACGGGGTGAACATGCAAACTCCACACAGAAAGGCCTCATGAGAGGACCTTCTGTGAAGCAAGAGTGCTATATCTGCTCCGTTGTGCAGGTTCATTTTCTGTGTTGTAAATGTGATTCAATCCAAAGTTTCAACCAAAATGTCAGGCTGTTCAATTAAATGACCATAATGATATTTTAATGTTGAAACAACTACAATAAAAATCTAGTTGCAGTGAGAGAGTAATTGACTCAATGTGTTGCCTTGGTAACTATTGTTTTTCACTTGACCTGGCTCCTCCCACCAAACACGTCTGGGCAAGTCCAGCAGAATTAGCCTGAACCATCAATGATCTGGCGAGCAGAAGAGGAAGAAGTGTCTATAAAAGCATTGTTGTGCTAGGTATCTTCTTTTTATATGCAGCACAAAGAGTTTTTTACTCTTTGTGCTGCATATAACTCTTTTTTACTTTAGTCATTTGTCATTTTGTGTATGCACCAACAACAAAAAATAACTAATGTTTTCTGGCTTGTGGAAAAGTCAGAGGCAGTCGTTTTGCCTATTACTTTTTGAAATATTAGTTACAGAATACATTATTCTCATGTCAAATGTAAGGGGAATTCTATTGTCTCAGCAATGTGAAATGGACACCCCTATGAATGATGTGCCAAGTGAGATGCCATACAAGATGTATGTAGTATATTATATACATCTACTGTATTTTAAGCATAATAGAGATGTTATGTAAAGCAATTTAAATATTATATATAACGTTTTAGGGGTGGCAAGGAGAAATTACATAATCTGGTGTAAACGTAGCAGAACATTTAGTTGATTAAGGGTTTTATGCAATTAACAACAACTTTTTATTTTATTATAAATGTGTTTCAAAACTGACAAGAACAGACACAACATGTTACAGATGAGGAGGATCAGCCGGATTGATCAGAGGGAGCAACTTCTGCATCAGGTACCGGTATGCATTTTTGATATTATGTAATAATGAAATTGTTTTGTGTTGCCTCTGATCCCTTTTTTTTTTTTTTTTTTTTAACTGTAATTTTCTTTGTATTTTTTAGTTTGCTAAAACTAGACATGAGGCAACCATTTGCTCCTTCTGGCAGAATATCATCCAGCTCTTTAATTTAAGTAATCATACTTTGTTTATTTGTTTCTAAAACAATGTTATGTATAATTACACTTTTATAGTTTCACATATTGGATGGTATAAAAACGTCACTTTTTGTTTATTTTAAAATGACTATTTGGTGCTTGGTGGTTTGCTCAGCATTTCCATGACAGAGATGACCTTTGTATTTTCAGACAAAATAATAGTTTCATTTAAACATACCTTATATTGCATGTTCTAGTTTTACATCAATGAAATATGATGACATCCAGTAATTATAGCTACTGGTAACCGTTATGAAACAGTTGTAAATGTTTTTTTTAAATGCCTTGGACAAAAAAAATAATTGTTCAAATATATTTGACATAAGGGAAGACAATATTGACAACAAAAACATAAATGTGTTAAAACATGTTTTCAGATGTATTAGTTGAAGTTTTACTGTCAGAAAAATGTCAAATGTCTGTCAAATGTATCACAAAAGTGCAGAAATATCACCTTAAGCTCTTGTGTGTGCGAATTGCAATGTGACCATCATTTGAACATTTACAACACAACATTAATTTTTACTTTTAATCAGCTCCTTTTGCAGCTCATAACGATGTTAAATCTAATAAAGTTTGTCAAGTTTGACATGTATATATATATTAAATAATGTAACAGTAAACATCTGCTGTAATTGTTCAGTTAATCTAAGAAGGTTTTGGTAATATCGAAAAATTAAGTTTTTGTTTTCTGAAATTGTGGCAAATGTATGTTACAATCCTAATCTTAGCAACTCAATTAAATAAGTAATGAACTTAAAAATGTATGCCAGAGCACCTAAATACTGATTATATCCAACTTCATTAAAGCTTTTAATCATGGGGAAAACTATCTAAAAAGACATTTAGTTAAAAAAAATACAGACATTTAGTTTAAGTCAATTTACACTCATCAACACAAAAAGGCTTGTGCAGGGAGTTATTATTTTGAAGGGAAACGTGAGTGAAAGTACACTTAAATAAAATCAACAACGCCAGCCAGGGAGATGGCTCTGTAGACCAAATGACTTAATTTTGTTTGTATCAATCATTCTACTTCACAAACATTGTTTACCGTGCACAATGATACAAGTAAATCATTTTCATGTAATGCACAGATTCTAGTTCACAAGCTACAATTGCACATCCTCCTGTCCAAATACACTTGCCCATAACCCAGCACATCGCACGATTCCCATGAGTCCAAGTTATAATTGCAGATATTCCGTTGATCGATAAATAAACTGCAGCAAACTGTGCAGTGGAAGGCAGAACAAAGGAAGCAAGATTATCACTTGTCCCACTGAGGCAGGACATGACAAAAGACAGCGGTGGGCCGTGGCTCGACCAGCCCCTAAATGTTAGAATAATAGCCTAAATGTTAGAAAATGTAGTTAGCTCACGGTGAAATGTGTTATGATAGAACCCACTTCATGCTAGACTCTCGTTGATGTGCAGACCCCAGTTACGAGGGTTTCTAGACACCAAAGCACAGAAAAACGAAGCGCCATCTTGAAGAGGTGATTCGCTGGGCAGTGAGCCACACTGTGGCACGAAAATAACACAAGCATTAGTAGTTAGAAAACATGAATATTGTAGGAAAACAAAAGTGAAAGCTACCTGACGCTAACACGCCCAACCGGAGGAGAAAATATACAAGCCAGAGAATGAAGAAGATACGGGGGGAAGGCTTTACACTCTAAAGCACACTCTACTGGACTCATTTTGTGGCATAAACCCATATGCCACACATGTATTATGCATGTACTGTTAGCACAGTCAGGCACAGTCAGGCATGAGAATGTACTAATCAGATAATGTCCCCTTGGAGAATGGTTTGTGGCTAACTTATTTGTTCAATATGTTCAATATTGGAATTATGGAAACGCATTTAAATCTCACTAAAAATAATAAATTCATAAAAGTACAAATACGTGGTTATTATTGTGTGAGCATTGATGAATGAGGCCATGTTTTCCAAGGTCTGCTAACTTGAATGATGGATTTCTTGGTTTTCTGCCTGAGCTCTGTGGGGTTATTGTTTTAGAGCTGCTCTTTTCACAAAGCGATGCAGGCGCTTCACTGTTTATGCTCTCTTAGGAGGGTTTTTATAGTGCATCATATTTCCTAGCATCGCTGTGTCCTCCTTATAATAGAGGCTGCTTTAGGTTACACAAGACTGATCTCAAATGGAATAGAAGTGTACAAGACAAGGTCAACAGGCACCATTCCTGTGTGGTTTACAGTTTAGCTTCTCCATAGGCTGAAGAGATTATTATTTATTCACCTTACCAACATGAATATAGTTTAATGGGATCTTATTGTATTCACAGCATTTTTCACATGTTAAGACTTAAGTTATTCTGAACAGGTTAAAAACAGGCAGGATTGATACTGTGCGCACTGGGGGTGCACAGCATGTAAAGCTGCACTCATAGACCACAGGTGCTCGGGATTTTGAGACCAGAAGTCATGATTCCGACTTATTTGCCTTCATGTGCTTTTATCCCTGCCCTGCCCCTGCTCCTGCTCCTGCTCCTGCCCCTGCCCCTGCTCCTGCTCCTGCTCCTGCTCTGTTTCCCACCCTGTCTACCTGAGCTAAGTTTGTGTTTTCAGTTCTGACTTTTTGGATCTTTTGTGTTTTTTGGAGTTTTTTTGTGTCTTTTTGTGTTTTCGCATTTTTTGGACATTCTGAGCCTTTGTGCTTTGCCTTTTGGATTTTGAACATTTGTTAAATAAACTCTACTTTGCCTTTATCCGGACTGCTTTTGGGTTTTTGCCACTGGGATCATAACAATAACGTTTGTTGTTATTGTCAGCATCCCAAGAAGCTTATGTTAATGTTTGTTTTGGAAAATGTCTACTCTAAAGAGGGGGTATTGTGCACAATCAACTATTGTGTTATAATCTTATTTCCTCACCAACAAATGTTTCTTACTTCTTTATTGAGTAATATTGGATATCTTGTGGGCTGTAAAACAAAACTATTTAAATCAACTTTACCGTTTGTAATACAAGGGGAAAGTTTTTCATCTCATTCAAAATGCATCCCGGCAGAAAGTGCATTGAATTCCCAGAGTGTCTTTCACGCTCCCCAAGGATGCGGTTACACAGGAAAAACGGCTATTTTTTGTTTTGGTGACAAGCCACCACTGAAAGTGTGTTTTGTTTGTTTACAAAATGTTTTACCAAGGACTGCTTCTTCAACAAAAGCATGTTGGATAGTGCACTAATTAAAACACAGACTCTAACGCAGAATTCCCTCCCAACACTAAAGATTAGTCCGGTCAGTAAGGTCATGTAATGTTATTGCCCTTTTTGAATCAAATTCCAAGCGCTTTTCCTCTCACCGTGGCCTGAGTGTGTTGAAAGTGGTTGACCTGCGATTGGCCGCTTTCACACCACACTCGCCACATTGTTGGAGAAGCCGGTTCGAGATCCTCTGTTTTAAGCGCTCACTGATCGACCATTGAATGCGCTCCAGACTGTGGTTGTCATGTTCACACTGATCCAAAAGCACCGCTCCCAGGGCCAAAGGTCTTTTACATCAACCTAACTAGTGGCAGGGTTAAAACAAACCAAGTCTGCCACTTGTTTTTTGGATGACAGATCTACTTTGACTGTGATTCAAACCACCAATGGCGCGCTAAATGAGTATTCTTAAAGTGCTATCTTCTGTGTTCATCACTGTTATTACCTTCATAAACGTGCGTGTTATTGTGTTGTGCTGACGCTCTGAAGGAGCAGTAACTTGCTCGGCGGTCTGTGTACCTGCTGGCCATATGTTTTTTGTTTTGAAAAGGGAAATCCAAAATTGGAACACAACCTGTTTCACGTTTTTTGTTTTTAAAACCATATTAAGAAAACATCGAATTTTCTGATCTCAAAACGAAATAGAAAATAGGGTAACTCCTTAGTAACTCAGAAAACAAGTCATTATTTGATTGATTTCACTGTAAATCAAGCTCCTTGGCAAGTGCCCAGCAAATCTCTTTGTTCCCCACGACCAGAGGCAGTGCCTCCGGGGGCAGCGCAGAGGAAAAGGGCTGCGGGTGTGCATGTGTGCTGCTTCACCCCGAGACCGAGCCGTGAGGGGCAGAGCGTGAACACTGTCCGAGGTTGCTCCTCTCGATCTCAGCAGGGTTGATGACCACCCTGGCATACTGTGAAAAGCTGTGCTTCCCTCTCCACTTGGACTGAACTGGCTGGTGGCTGTGGCCTCATAACAGACAGCGGGATTTTGTGCAACATTTTTCATAAACATTCACAAGCAAATCGAGTTTTGAGCATGTCCTGCCCTCCTCCTGGTTCAGTCTGTTCTAGTCTTCGGAGTTTGTCTTGCTTAAAGATGAGTCCTATTTTGAACATTTGAATTGTATTATTTACTGCACTGTCCTTCACACTGGGGTTTCTGTTATAAAGTCTCCATAAAAGTGCATGCATCAATTAAGTGCTTATATTTTATATACACTTTCAAAAAGATATGACCTAATTTCTAAAAGTAATACGATAAATGGCAGGCAATATGATAAAGTAGGAGTCTGATCCAGCTCATTCATTTATTCATTCCCTTCGCTGGCCTGTAAAGCCTTGTTAAAGGGTTTGCCAGGATCTGTGATGCATCCCTGCCAAACCAGGGGCTCTGTGTCCTTGTGTTAAACTACCTGCTCTGTCTGAAAAGAGATGAAGTTATTGCCAAGGCCACAAGTGCCAAGACTCGCATTTGTACAGAAAGGAAGGGGTGTTGTTAAATATGCTAATTGTGTTTAATATTATAAACCGGATTGGATTCGATACCACACCAAATTATTGCTAATAAGTATGCCGTTGCATTTAAAATGTAAAAAAAGTATACCCACCTTAGGCTTTTAACAATTAGTACTCAAATTTTACATGACAATTAGACATATCCAGACCGCAACATATTTTATATTTATATTCATTACTTACAACGATCCAAATTGAGTAGTGTCCACTATGCAGGACTGCAGCCTCCCGCCCGGACCATTTCAGAACTTGGGCCTCTAAAATGACAGAAAATGCTAAATCATTTTTAGTCAAAAATAAAATAGAAGGAATTTTACTCTTTGACTGTTCTTAAAAAGGACATTTTTGACATCACGTGAACGGTGTACGTGCACTGAGCGTGCATGCAACCCTCGTGAACGAGCCTCAGAAGAACATGCGTCGGACGAAAACTAAACACGAGCAGAAGAAAGTGGACGAGACGAGACCAACGATACACGTAAGTGTTTTATGTCATTCCTCACGTTTTCACACCTCATTCAATATGAAGTGTAAATGTGTCGGTGTAATCCCTCATTCGTCCAGGCGTGTTCCATAGTAGAAAAAGCTTCAGTTGTAGTCATCTGGACTCAGTTTGAAAAAATAGACGTTTCGACTCTCATCCGAGTCATTGTCAATAAAAGAATTTAGATCGAGAACTAAATTCTTTTATTGACAATGACTCTTGGATGAGAGTCGAAACGTCTATTTTTTCAAACTGAGTCCAGATGACTACAACTGAAGCTTTTTCTACTATGAAGTGTAAATCAACAATTACACAGCTAACACAAGCTAACACAAGGTAACGTTTAGCTGAATAAAAGATGCATTTGGAACAATACTCTGTGATTTCAAGACCAAGGAAAACTAGAGGAAAAATGGGGAAACAAAGCAATGTTTTTATTACTGCAATCAAAAACTACCATGTACTCACATGGGCAGCTGAGACTACATTTGAGATTGTATTACCAATTTAATAATGTGCACTGTGTTTAAACAGCAAAGCATATGCTTGTGTTCTATATGAATGTCATGGATTTACTTCCATGGAATATGTACAGAGATTTAGCAAACAATTATGAAGTAACTTCTAAGGTTTAGACTTATGCAAAAGTAAACCACTTTTGGTACAAGCTTTAAAAATGACTGGAAAAAGAGGAACCTTTGAGTTACAGAGCAAAATGTAAATCTGTCAACAACATATTCCAGCTTTTCTCTGTTAAATGTACATAATGTATCAATGTTCTAATGATAATCTTTCTCATCTTCTCCAGAGTGAAGCAGCCGTCCAGTGAGTTTGGTCTGTGTCTGTGCCGCCGAGAGCCGTACAGGTTATATTGTTTTTCAAAATAAACATTGCTTGCTGTATTACATGTCTGTAAAGCAGTTTTCCAGCAGCTTCAGGGACAAACATCTGAAGTGTATGTTGTATGACTCTAACGCTGGGAAATGTTCTGTTCATCTTTCAGTCAAATGATGGAGCCGAATGCTGCATTTCACTGAAGTTGTCCTTTTCACCAGAAGACTGTGCTGCCATGGAAACAAAGTCTTGTTAAATACTGAGATATTCAGAATTCAGTATGTTCTTTTTGACTGGTTGTTTTATCATTGTTCATGAATCACCAAAGCAAGTTCCTATATTTGTGAATTCTGTTCATTGACAATAGCAATAAACCTTTTCTGATTCTACAACAAGTTAATTCATGTACATTATTCTTATTAAATACATTCATAAACAGGTGTTTTGCATTTATTAAAGATTGACAAGATACAAAAACGACACACAAGGAAACTGAATACAATTAAATACTGCTTAACTCCATTATGTAACAGAATTAATTATGTTTTATTTTTCTTCTCATTTGATACAAATCGCACAGCAAACAATGGCAAGAAATCAGTGCATATTGGCAAAATTATTTTATGTAAATGAATAACCATTAATAACGAAAATAAATATACAAACCATCTTGGCCTCTGGGGGCTTGAAATGAGCTCATCACTAAAATGTGTTGTGTTCATTGACATGCACAGTCCAGATCAAATAAACACAAATAGATAAACAAACAAACAAAAACTTTTAAAGACTAGAGGAGAAATGAGCAGGAAAAAGTGAAGTGTGGCTTAGGTAAAGACATGGAAGAGAAACTGTGGCTATAGCAGTATAAGTAAAGCTGAATTAAAGGTTGAATGGACGATTTTTTTGACCCAAATCTGAGTCTTATTTCCTCGTGGCGAGGACTGCCGATTAGTCCTGCCACGTATCAATCATAAAACGCACCTACCGCTCACCTGCAGCCGCGTGCAGCTCGTCCCCACGTTTCCGCGTGCCTAAGCGCATGGATCTATCATAATATAGTTCCCTCAGTGTACGGGACAAAATTAAGACGGAGAAAGACAGTTAGAGCTGACTCAGAAAAAGACGGAAATCTACGGGAGACGAGAGATGCGATGCGATCCGTCACGCTAATAAACAAACGCACGTGTGTGTTGTATCAGTCCGCGCATGCGCACTTCCGCCTGCGTTCTCAAATCGCCGAAAAATCGTCCATTGCTCCTTTAACCACCAAGAATACAAACTTACTGTATGTTACAGCCGTCTGTTGAAAAAGCTGGACAAGCTACATAAAAACGTTTTACACGGTCAGGTCTCACTGCACAGTGAGTCCTCTGAGTCCACACAAAGTGAAAACAATCAAAATGCACTTATTTCATTCATTACATGACTTTAGTTTATCACTAACCTTAACCAACAAAAATATAAATCTTATATTGAGTTTGATAGCAGCAAACGCTCTTTGATGTCAGTATTTCATATAAGAAAAGTCTCAGTTGCAGTATAATGAGGGAATTGTCTATATTGCCCCTCAAGTTGCAGATTTATGCCAAATAGTGTTAATAGATAACTATTCAATAAATAGGCTTATAGGAAAGCTTTTTCATCAAATCAAATCAATTTATTTTTGTAAGGCCCAAAATCACAACAACAGTTGCCTCTGAGGGCCACAGGGAGAAATGAATCAACAATGTCTGTGGTGGCGATGGAGTCAGACAATGTCTGTGGTGGCGATGAAGTCAGACAATGTCTGTGGTGGCGAGGGACCTCTGTCCTTAGACTCTCCTTCTCGGCCAGGAAAAACTACAAAAAAAACCTCTTTGGGAAAAAAGCGTAGAAACCTGGAGGAGTTCCAGTGAAGGAGAGATCCGACTCTCACAGACGGACAGACGGACACAAGGAGACTGGAGCTGGACCCACTCTTCAGGCAGAAGAGGGACCGTCTGAGTCGAGCTGGACCCACTCTTCAGGCAGAAGAGGGACCGTCTGAGTCGAGCTGGACCCACTCTTCAGGCAGAAGAGGGACCGTCGGAGGCGAGCTGGACCCACTCTTCAGGCAGAAGAGGGACCGTCGGAGGCGAGCTGGACCCACTCTTCAGGCAGAAGAGGGACCGACTGAGGCGAACTGGAGCCACTCTTCAGGCAGATGAGGGACCGTCCACACAGGGCAGGGACCACTTCACCAGGGGAGGGGCATCTGGGTCCACAGGTCCTCAGGAGTGAGAGAAAGAAAAGAAGGCGGTGAACAGTTTGCATTACATTTTTAAATGTATATGTCTTGGTTTATGTTGTATTCAGCCCACAGCCCGAAATCAGTTTCACATGTCTGATCTAAAAAGACCTGAACAGTTAAATATTCATTGAGATTGGTCCACAACTCGTGCAACTTCTGTTATTTGGCTCCGTATTAAATTACCTGGCATTTGTTGTACCCTTGTTCATTAACAGACAGCTAAGACAACTTTATTCATTCACGCTCACCACACACAGACTTTAGTCCAATAAGCAGTGTGTGATCTGCGTCTGAAGGTCGGTGCACTGTCATCTGAAAGATCCCCTCCAGTCTAGATGTCTTCCCTGTAGCTCTCTCCTTCTGCACCTCCTCTTTCCTCCCTTTATGGTAACCAGGGTCGGCCTTGCTCTGTCGTTTTGTTAATCTGCCTCACACTCACACATATCCTGACCATTTCACCTGATCCCATAAGCACCGTTTGCTCTTGATCTCTCCCCTCAGGCTGCACATTAGCCGCTATCCTCTCAATGCTCTTCTTTTTACGCCGACTTCTCCGGCTTCCTTTATTCTCCTCAAGCCAAGCACACATTTGCTCATATTCTAAAAATACTTTAAATTTGAATCTCCAAACCCATTCTTGTTTCTAAGGACTTTTTAAAATACCTGACGACAAAATATATAGGAATAAAGAGCGGTTTCTGACTAGTGCTTGAATTTATCACCCTGGCTTGTAGGCTACATTTTGTGCATGATAAAATGGTAAAATAGTTTGGGAAGAGCATTTACTGGGCAGTGGGTGGCTTAAAATATATTCACTCACTTCATACTGTTGTGTCCTTGGGCACGACATGAACTTCGATGGCATGATTTTATATGGTTGCTATGACTAATGGCTATAGTGTTACAGTAAAAGCGCTATCATTCATTAAAGGTGCACTATGCGACTGTTCTGGTGGGGATGTCCACTACCTGCTTCATCGTCATGGAGATACGGCTTTACCTGGAATGTTTCAAAGCATTCATTCAAACGGTTCTATCTAGTTTGTTCAATTACAGGTTCTTAAAGCCTTGAAAAACTTGCCTTCTTACTTACATTCCTCTTCACAGATCTCCAGTCGAGTCAAGCTGCATGTTTTCTTACAAAGTTTGACCATCAGAACTTTTTAGATTTGCTGGTTAATGCTACATTCTTACCATTGCTTTAAAATACCACACTATGTTGAGGCCCTGGTCTTGCCACTCTGTATGTGTCTGCTTTGTGGCCACTTCAGTGACATAATTTAATATTCCCAGTGTCATAGTAAAAGAGCGAGGAGGCTGGGGTTGTCAGCACCGGCCCACATTGATTTAGCACAAGCATCACACAGGGAGCATCTCTCTTTATTTTATTAGTAGACTACGGTCAATCTGATGCCGTGACAGAGAGGTGGGGCAGAGCGGCGTGTGTGAACAGCTGGCAGCCAGAAGGAACCCGAGTCGCCAATTTGTGCAGAATTAATTTTCCAACTCTAAATTATTTTAACGGAGAATCAGAACTTGTCACTTGTTCTATAAACCTCGCTTACTACATCTGGCACCTGCTGTAATTAAGAGCTACACGTAATGCACTTAGTAGAGCATAATGTATATTTGATAAGAACTGACTGCTACTGACAGGCCTGTAATAGTAATTGCCGTTTGATTTGGTTGTCGGTGCAGTTGTGTTAAAGGCACTTGGTTATGGAAGATTATTACTGAGTCATACCTCATTGCAGCCCTACGTCGAAGATGTCCTTTTCTCGAAAAAGGAATCAACACTTTCATCTTTGAAGTGATTTATTTCAGTCCGACATGTTCAGGCATAGGCGCTTGTTCACAGATATATGTGCTGGTATTGGCAACACTTGGCTCATATTACATGTTCATAAAATAGCTTGAACTGAGCCACACATAAAAGAGTGAAGGTTGACAATAGGATTTATATTTTTCACTCAGTTGGTAATCCTACTTGACCAGAACTTGTTCCCTCTGATACCTGTAATTTAATGTAATCACAATTTAATTTTAGCAGTTTAATGCCAAGGACAAAATTGGTTGCTGGCCAATTTCTATTATAAGCATATGATTTGTGGAAAATACTTGCACTGGCGGTGTTGTATCCTTGGTGATCGTTGCCATTTACTATATGAGCCTTATTCTAGTTGTTCATATTCAAAATCAAGTGGCTGGTCTGTCTAATTCAGATCTATTTCACTTTCTTGTGCTTATATATATGTGGACATAGATCCTTTCTCAGGCTTGGCTAGTTCCCGACACCTTAACGGTGCGCTGCCCCTTGGCCGACTTTCAAGGATATAAAAAATGAGATCATATACAGTATTTCATCATATGCATGTACATTACACTAAAATATGGCACATTACAGCATGGATGTGGGAGACTGCAGAAAAGGAAATTCCAACATAAAAATATGATTTTCAAGGACGTGTCCTGCTAATTAGGACAAGGTAATGAAGACAGCATATAAATCAACATTCAGAAATACAGACTTGAAAACATATTCAAGACCTTCCCCTGTTGTAAAGAGATTTAGTCTGACTGGAGAAGATGGATTTGCTTTTCATTTTGGAAGAGACGGTGATTTAACCCGTTCTGACCTTACGCTCCCATTTCTGTATTTATTTTTAGCAACAATATAGTAGTAGTAGTAATTCTGTATGCACATTTATGACCTACTACTGTACTTTTCTGTCACTTAGTTTCTTACAAAATAAAAAAAATGAAAATCATGTTAAAGAAGTGAAAACAAATTCAATATGTGTGTTTCAGTTGTACATTTCATGATAAGGGACTTCTAGAAAAAGATTGAACTATTCACCAATTCATACATTAGTTCTTGTTTTAATAACAATAATTGATTCAACTTTTGCAAATGTCAACTTTTTTGTTTTTATTAACATTCAGGAAACATCTATATCACAAAAAAGTATAACGAGCAGAAACTTCAAATGGTTTGAAGAAAAAAATCTGAAACTTTTAGTAACACACACACACACACACACACACTATGTTTATGAACAATGGGAGTCTATTACCTCATCTGATAAGTTGCATATATGAACTACACAGAGTGACAGAGGAGACACCTCCAAAATCCCCATCAGATGAAGTGGAATTGCACAGTTTTGTTTAGCCCTGTCAATATATTGATGACCATTGTCCAAATTATTCTCTGGAGGATGTGGGCAAGGATTCAAGGCTATAGCTGCTGATTGAATATGTCACGTAGCAGTCGATTTTGTGCGTATTTGTGTCAAATGTCTTCCACCAGGATCGATCTACTGCACCCAAATGATGTATGCCTGTATCATGTGCCGTGCTACAAGGGCCAAGGTTTTAGGTCCGAAGCCAGCCTGGTAATTCATTACAACAGTGTAATAGTGGATGTGTGTGTGTGTGTGTGTGTGTGTGTGCATGGAGGAGACTGTTCGTGTGATTCATAAGATGGAAGCGGTGGAGCTATGAGGCGAACTCATTAGGCTCCTGTCGTCTCGCCTCCTGCTAGGAAAAATACCTGGCATCTGGGAGTTTATTTTCCATCTCCTTTACCCCTCTCCCCCCTATTTTTTTTTTCTTTTCCTTTTTACGGCTTTCACATACTGTGCCACAAAATCCAAGAGCAATCACCAATCAATCTTGTACGCTCCTGTACCGACCCTCTCGCTGCCGCTAAACACTACCTAGCTTCACTTCTTAGCCACATATTTGCTCTCTTCCTGTCTCTTTTGTATCCTTTTTAAACTCCCTAGTGATTGCTTGTCATTGCTGATTGGACGACTTTGACACCTCGCTCTTTTTCATACCTCTCATACCTCACCCCATACCTATAATTTAACTTTAGTCGCCATGGAGATTCCATCTAGCTTTTCGTCAGTCACAGGTTTCCAGCGGGTAAAAAAGGAACAAAATGGTTTGCATTTTTCATGACATTTCAAAAAGTATGCAACAATCAAGGCAAAGCAGGTAACACAGGAACACACTGTTAGATCACTTGTAACTTGTTAAAGGACTTATTTTGAGAAATAATAAATCTAGTTGTTTTGTAATGATGGGGAACCTTGAGGAAATGAAGTGGAGTGTGGAACAAAGTTAAAATTTGGAATTCATTTCAGGTGAAGTCTTTTATTATGAGATAAAAATCATTTATTTTTGAGGAATAAACACGTTTTTGATGAAGGGCAATAGGCTTTGAAAACTGAAGATTCTTTTTGGGAATTTTTGGATATCATAATCCCAATATATTTTCATATCCACGTGTTTGTCTGAAATATTCCTCGACAGCGCCGTTAGCTATTATTCTAACTTACAGGTCCTGCATTCACATCATTGACCATTTGGGTCCTTTTAGGGCTGTTCACACTTATTGTTCCATTGGACTGCTTCAGGAGAAAATCCACTCCAGAGCTCTTGAGTTCACATTTGAGTTCTGTCTAACAAACTAAACTGACAGCAGTACTACCTTTCCCCAGGGGCGGGTAGTGTGCCTGGTAGGGAGAAGTCGGTCAGCGTGTTGGATAGAAATTTGATGAAAATGATGTGACTTTGACTTTGAGTTCAAAGAATTACACTTTGAAATACATTCAATTCAAATTCTCAGACAACTTTCTTTGATATATCCACCACAATTAAATGTATCCTTCTACTTGTTTGTAGTCTAAATGATGCTTCAATTGGTGTGGAGTGTGCATGTGCTCTTATTAAGTAGGTGGGTTTCTTTTGGCTTCACTGATTTACCTTTCTACCTAAAGCATGCAGTAGGCACAGTACGGTAGCTGAGTGGCTAGCACTATCGCTTCACAGCAAGAAGGCTGGTTTTGGCTCCTAGGTGTCATCAAACTAAACATGTTTACATATGTATGTACTGTATCGCTCTGCTCTTTGTGTTGCTATCTCTTGGTTGTTGGTAATCCTGACCAATCCTAGCTCAAGGTCAGGAGATGGGTCCTTGGATGAGATGGACCCACAACTGTGAATTCCACAAGGATCACTATAGAATACCTTAAACTCTACATCCTGGATGAAAAAGTGCCTCTTGAAGGAGCTATAATGATATTGGCAAGGGTTAGTGAAGTACAGATGAAACTTAAACATAGGATAATAAAGTATCTCCTGGGATATATTTCTATCATCAATTCATATTTAAATATTGAGACAAAACATATGTCAAGATGTTGCATTATATCACATATCAAAATATGTTCTCGTAACTCCTCCTCTATGCTTCTTTCTGTTTCATCCAGTCACTGATCTGATCCTCTCTTCGTCTGTGCCCCCACTCTGGCCTATTTGCCCATATCCTTCACTTCTTCTTTCCTGCTCTCTGCTTCTTGGACCCTCTCTTTAACTGCAGTGACCACAGTGTAATGGTGCCTGTCACCTCTCCTCTGTCCTGTCAATATGTGACCCGTACATTTGGTGCAGAAGGTCATCCCAGGTTCACTCTCAAAGCTGTTAACCACACACCGACTCAGCATCCTATTTTGTTGCCCTTCCAGATCTATAGATATATCTATCTATCTATATATCCATCTATCTATTCAGAGCCTGAATATACCTTTTCAGGCTGAGAGTTGAGTTAAAAGTAGAAGTCCACCAAAACGTTGCCAGTTTGGTATTATGCAACTGCCAATAGGGCACAATGTAAGGAATACCTTTTTTTTTCTTTAATGTACACTTGTTTTGTCTGTAGGTTTGTCCCAATAACCAACTTTAAATGATACAGTAAATATCACTATGAACAATCATATTTTATATTCTTTATACCACTGGCACATGGGACCCTAAAATATGATCTTCTCAAAAAATATTCATTTACAGTATCAAAAAACGAGCTGCAAAAATAATAGAGCAATGAAATTAAATCATTTTATTTATTTTTTTAATTCACTTATCCCACTCCACGATATTCAAACCTGACAGTAATTGGCTTCTCATTTCTGAAATAACCATGTGGAGAGACAAATCCTGTGGTCATGGAAAAGATGTCAGTCCTGTTTGAGAAAGATTATTATTAGCATCAAGCAGAGAAAACACCAAAGGAGATGCAGAAATGAATGTTCAACAGATCTGAACCCCAGTGAGAGGCTTTGTGCAGTGGTCAAACTCTCCCATCATTAATACAATATTAATTGGTGAAAAAGAATGCAACACTGGATGTAAATAAATCCTTTAACAGTGCAGAAGCTTATTGAGACTATTCCACAGAGAATGTGGGCTGTAATCAAAGCTAAATGCGGTGCAACACTTATGTTAGAGCTTGTGCCCCTTTTTTCCTGGGGCGGGTCAAGAAATTCTCATTTCATTGCAGGGCGTGTCATAAAATGTAGACCGCTGTACAGCATGTCCGCGCTCCACGTGTATCTTTGCATTTAGCCAAGTCCAAATTCAGTTCCTTATTAGATACATTTATCTATGAGTCAGATTGTAATAAAACACAGCATTTTTGAAGCTTAACATACAGAGAACACGTCTGAACAGCGAGACGATAAGAAAAGACACACGCCCAGTTCTTTTTTAAATATTATTAGTCGTGCTGACTTAGTTAAAGTGCTCAGGTGCAGATCCTACATGTTGTCATCAGTTAAAACCTTTCAGGTACTTTTTCAGACTGAATCAAAACCATTTCAATATGCAATATTTTTAAGAGCAATAATTAATTAATGTATCCGTTTATGATTATACCATTATTTTAGTTTTTTCCAAGGGGTGTGTCCATTATAACAATTAGTTCTGGCTTGGGCCAAGAATCTAAACTCTAGTATATAGTATTATTATAGTGGACATAGTAATTATTGTGACAGTCCTACTTGTCTCTTTATGTTTACATTTATAAAGTAGTTGTTCTTTTGTCCAGAAAGGAATATGTATACATTTAACATATGGTTGTCTGTGTACCTCCTTTCACTTTCAGCTGCATAGATTCACCCTTTCCCCACCCCATTACCCAACTTTTAGGTAGCACTATCATCCTGTATAAAAACACAACAGTATAATGAAAGACACTGTAGGCACTATTCAAACCACACAATTTCAAGATTACTGGTTTCAGCAAATCTGAAATGGAAACCTTCTGTCTACACCTTTTTTGTCTGCTTGAACTACAGTGATTGTACAATTGTTAGTCTGGTCTGGCCTTATGTGAGACTGCTGCCTTTGGGATTACAAACACACCCTCAATCTGCTTTAACACTACGGGTAGAGTGCTTTGTTTTGTTTAGCTGCTGATCATTTATCGGTGTGTAGCTTGTTCATTTAATGTCTTCTTTCTCTCAGCATGGTTCCAGTGTCTTATATTTCACCCATTAAAACAGTTGAAAAAGATTTTTTTTAACTGAAAATTCAGATTTGTATACTCTCATGTTATGAAAACCGAGGAAGCCCCAAGATTGTTATCAATGCCATACAGAAGGTTGCTGGAGGATATACTGAAGAACGAGGCAAATCCCAAAGAAACCAATTGTGATTTTTGTTTTCAGCTATGGCAAAAATAAGACATGGACATACACCCATAAAAAAGCATAAACTATACAGATGACATGATGACAATCTGGTGTTTACAGTCTGAATATGCATCACAGCAGATATACAAACGAACATGAGGTAAAACAGCTTTCTGTACGATGGAATAAGTAATATTCACTTTTATATGCAGTCATAAATTCTGCTTTATTGCTGCTGTGAAATGGTATACAGGAAATGGTATACATTTAAACAATGAAACAATTATCATTATGACCCTTTGCCTTAATGTGGGAAATAGTATTGACTAAATGACATTAACTTACATAGTCCCTTTAGGCCTTGCAATAAAAGAAAAATAGATAGTAAATAAATAAATATAATCCCTCATTTGTGGTTTTCTGAACTACCTTTTAACAAAACTATTGAAGATTAAAGTCACTACAGTAACTGAATGGACCCAGTTTCACTTTTATTTCAGCCTTAATGTGGTTGTTGCTGAAGATGCAATAGCGCTGCTAATTCTCATGCAAAATTGAAAAAAAATACTGTAAAAAGGTTACGATGGGCAATTTCAAAGAGAGACGAACAAAAGCTCTGTTTAGACGGCGTTTTCCTAAGACTGTGCACATGTGGCACATCACAGCCTGCTCAGTACCTGCAGGTTTATGGCACGATGTGAAGACACTCAGCCAGGCATTTCTATCAGCTGCTGAACTCTTATCTCGGCAGCCAACAAACACAATTGCACATCAGTATGCAAGAAAGAATCGCCGCGGAGGGAAGCGGAGCGGTTATAAAACAGGAAAGCAGTGTGTTCGTGCATAGAGCTGTGTGTTTTGGGGGTTACAGAGCAGGTTGTCAGTGCACTGCAGCATATGGTGCGCACCCAGGTGACGAGCTGGTCCAATGTATTCGCCTTTCTCTACGTGCATATGTCGTACCGTAGAGCTCAGGAGGTGTGCGCGCGTTACTCTTTCACTCTGATGACCATCTGTGTCCGCACTCTTCAAAGCGTCCCCCGTATTTTCACTGCGGACCCATAGACAAATGAATTATTAAAGTGCTTTTCCAGGTGACACCCTCTCCATTTGTTAGCTCCTCTCTCTAGCGGGGCAGACGCCGACTCTAGGAAATAATCACTCAGACTCGGTCCCCTTTGCACCCGCCCACCTGATCCCCTTCTCAGCATTACCCAGCATGCTATTCTTCCTGTCGCAACACTCCCTTGACATCCCCTTAAGCACTTCTCTACAGCCATTCCATGTCCATTGGAAAACCCTCTGTCCCTATTGCCCTATCCGTTTGCCTCTCAAATGACTCCATGCTTAATTTGGTTTCTTCTAATTCTGACCTTTATTTCTTTCTGCAGGTTTCTATCCTGCCCACTCTTTCTTTCATTCTTTTTCTGTCCAAAAAAGTCAATCTTTCTCGCAGCCCAGCAGCTTGAGGGACTGTGACCGCTTGAGGAATCCAATAAGGTTGATTAAGTGATGACAGTATAATTACAGCAATGGCAGAGGCACAATCAATCTCTTGCTTCCTGAATAGGATAAATGAGCCGACCTGGGTCATCAGCGTATGGGAGATAACTTCACTGTGTGCATACTCCCATAGAGAGCTGGAGACAGAGAGAACACATCACACGAGGAGACACTGGTCTGCTCAGTAAATGGTCTCAGCCAAATAAAGTGTGTTTCGTTCAATAAAAATCACACCAGGGAGAAGGTTTGAACTAAGATGGCTTATTCACAGACTTCAAGGTCAAGGCCAAGAGTGCGGTGAATGTACTACTTGTAATATAATTGGTGTGGAATGCTACGGGTAAGAAAAAAGCAAAGCTTTGCAAGCTCCTTCTTTTATTAATAGGCAGTGAAGTCACAGAAGTTGAGCTCTCAAAACAGTTCTCCTGGGGATGCATCCTGAACTCTCCCTGGCCCTCCCATAGTGACAGTTTATGCACAATATGAAAGATTAATCTCCCCAACCCCAAATGTAACACAATATAAGACTACTGTAGGTGAGTGTCAGAGAGCCAATCCATACACATGAGGTGCTGAACCCTGTCGTTATTGTTGCATCGTGTGTCACACTGTGTCCTAGTGTGCAATCTGTAATTTAAAACTAGTATTTGTTTTTTATTTGACATAATATCACAATATCATAGGGGCCGACCATTAATAAACCTTATTGAGTTGAATATTTAACAGTCCTTCGTGCAGGTCAGGTGTGCTGGGTGTTAGACACAGGAGCAGAAGGTCCCTTTCATCTTTAAAGACTTGGGCAAAAGGATTTATTCATGGGCATAACTCATTGTTAGTCTTTCTCTTTCTCTATTGAAGAATATTCACTGCAGTTTAAAAGGCTTTTGTTAAACCAGACAATCAAAGCCTCAATAGCAGGTTGATGAAGATATATAAATACAAATGATAATGCAAATAAATGAAAATGTAGACCATCTGTTACCTTACAAGATATAAACGAATTAGCGCAAAATGGCATTGTGTGATGATGCAGATTTGAGTTGAATTGCTCAGTATTCAGTATGAAAGGCCAACAATACAGTTCACCCTTAAAGAAGAGGTTTTGATCTCAATGAATCCTCACCTGATTAAATAAAGGCTAATAAATAAATTAAAGGATGGTTGTCAGCCCAAAAATATCAAAGCAGCAGACATGAAACATATTGAACAATTTATTTCGGGCACTCGCACAATCTCATGTCCATACTATTACTAATTCAGCCCCTCGCCCTCTCCGGCTCCATTACCAAAGATCTCCTCAGCGTCTATCGCGGTGCTCACTTCGCTCACTTCGCTTCTGCAATGTCTTTGAAATGTCTGTCAATATTGACTTTATTTATTTAATTGACACTGCTCGTGCACAGACGCCGGGACCTTGCATAAACAATGACGCAACGCATTGGAAACTCTGGGTTGAAGAACAGAATAAGGGAGGGGAATATGAGAAGAAGGGGCTCAGTGGTTCCCCTCTCCCACCCCTCTCTCCTTGTCAGTCCGCTGGGAGGGGAAGCTTAAGTACTTTGGAGCGGCAGTGTCTGTCTTTCACACATCAAACGATTTGTTTTATCCGGTTCATATTCTCCCCTTCAGACCTCGCGCTGCCTGATAGGGCTTTGATGATGAAACATCGGGGACATTTGTGCATTATACATTCGAATTGGCATGCACATAGGTGTGCGCACGTATGAAGATGTACATTAAGGAGTTTGTTAAACCATGGCAACTCAGTTCAAACAGGATACTTCATTCTCTATTCCCATACCCTCATAGCAAATAGAATCTTTCTCTTAAGTCCTCCTTTGTTTGAACATTTCCTGTTCTTAGTAAATGCATTGAAAAGAATAGTAATTAAGGTGCAAGTGATTTCCTCATCTCAACTAACAAGCTACAATAGAAGGCAAATAATCTTAGGGGACCAGGCATGATTCAAGGAGAGGATTATGGGTCTTTGTCAAGTATTGCAGTCACAACAGTATGTACAGCAAAATATTTCTCTTCCTCATGGTAACACTAAAAGTTCACTGAACCTGATGTTTTAGCAATGCGTATTTTGTACAGGAATAGTAAATCCAATGGTTTCCAAGTCTTATTGAAAAATATATGATGAAAAATGCCGTGGAAATTGCTTTTCCTTCACACTCACCTTGTTAGTATTCATCAGGTGCATTCATTTTTCACTCCTTAGCTATTAGCTGTAGTGGTAAGATAGTGGTACTGTCAGATGCCCTGTCGTAGGCACACTTCTAACAGAATATAGACTGGAATATGAGAACTTGTTACGTACATTCGAACTTTTTGGGGGATCTGGGTTACAAACTTTTCCTGTCACCTTGTTTGACTTAGACTTGTTTTGTTGAGGCAGGCAGAGGGATGGTGCGTGCGGTAGTGCCCTGTTGTTGACCTTTGTGCAGTTCACACTGTGCTCCCTCCTGACCCAGATCCTGACCCAGAGTCAGCCTGTGTTTCTGCTGAGGCTGTATCAACTCAGCTCTTCCCACTGACACTGCACATCACAACCACAGCTATGGTACCAAATTATGAGGTGAATAACAATGGATGTCTTTGTTTCAGGTTCACAAATACCCATGATTGTGTGTTGTGCTGTGTTGAAATTTGCCTGGATGTCTTCACTGTTAGCTTACAGTGTGCCTAGTCTGCATTCCAAATGAGTAGGTCCATTAGTAACAAAAAACAACAGAATTATTGTAAGCAAACTATTTATTAAATTCAATGTAAATAAGTTATAAATTGTCACATTCATATTGCGCTTTTCTTGACCTTGAAAGTCCACCAACCTTTTATTGATGACACACAAGAACCAAAGCAAGACTTTTTTTTTTTTTTTTTCCCTAGTTGCTTTGTCAAATTGCATGTTGGAGAATACCATGACAGACTTGGTTCACACCAAAAGAACACAATCAATCCAGCATCCCCTCCTTTGGGAGCCCTTTTTAATCTGGCTGGAGCTTGGGTCTTGGCACCGGAAATACCAGCTCATATGTCTCTGAGCTATCACTGTATGAGACACTGCATCACGAGCATGACTCAGGCTCTAACTAAACCTGCATGGCCCCGAGCCTCTACATGTGTCATCGTAGCGCACTGGAAATATCACGGTCCTTTACCCTCTCTGTCGCTGCTCTTGCACTTTGGCATGACGAAGAACAGGAGAGTTGGACGTGCGCAACATTTCAAAGCATGCTATAGTCGCATCGTAGGCCTACACAATTCCACCAAGCAACCCCCCCACCGACCCACACACCTCCTTCCACCATTCCTCATAACATTGCCTCAGCCCTGTTTCTGTCATGATCAAATGCACTTGGTTAGATTTATATTTTGCTATTGGGAGTTGTAAAAGTATAGCGAAGAGCTATAACAAAGTATAAGGCCTGTGCTGTTGATCATGTCCGGACTCCATCATAGACAGACAAACCTTTATCTCCCTCACCAATTTATTATATGACCAAACATGCCATATATTTTGATCTGTTTCACAGTTATAGAATATGTTTGACTTTGGATATGGAAAAAGCCACAGATGCAGATGTGTTATGTGTGAAAAATGTAAGGCTATAGCAAGAATAATATACACAAACAGTATCTAAACCCTACACATCCTATCTCTATTTTTTACCTTTACTAACATTAGGAACACTTCTGATCTACTATTTCATGTTGGGTTGGGGTTGGTGCACGGTCTCCAGATTTTGAGCTACACTTTATGAGATTTATGCTTCTATTGTACATGTTATGAGTTGATGGAAACCAACCAGATACAAAAAGAATTGTGCAATTGTGTTGAACTCGAGACCTTCTTTTTTCATCGATTCACCTTCTATGTTAGAAACTACATGATAGATGGTCAGGATCAACAGCCTTGTCTATCTTGTCACTGTCACATCAAATATTAATACAAACACTCATCAATTTGTAAATGGTGTATTCATTTTCCACTAATATCAACACTGTTCTGGGCAGATTTGATTACATTATATGATTTTAACTCTGCAGCTTCTAATTATACTTATCAAACTGGGTATTGTGATAATCCAGATATCAGTAATATTAAGAATATTCCCTAATTGGATCAAAACTGAAATCATTAACTGGGGAATTGCACACTTCATCGCTGATATGAAATACAGCTTTAGACACAAGTATAATACTTTCCAATGGGCTTAATTCACAATGCACCTCCATGCCTCTTCTAGAATCCTCGGAGCGAGCTACATGGAGCTACATGGAGCAAGTCTCTAAGTACATACAAGTCAAATGGGCTGTTTTATATTGGTTTACACAACAATGAGATACGTGTTCACTGAAACCATGCTCTGCTGAAAACACAAAAAGAGGTAATAGTTTCTCTGGGGACGGAAGATTGTTCTGAGTTCATTAATACTGGACAAATCTATTCTCTCCTAGAGGGATGAGAGTGCAGCCCTGATGTGTGCAGTGATTTGCAGTCAGTAGGTAGTGACCCACGATTTCAAAATACAAAACTTTTAGGTCTTGTGCATTTATATCTACACAACATCCTGCCAGAATATATAAATTATTACTTACTTTTTACCGAAGTGTATGCTAGAAATGTCTCGGTAAAACGTATGGTTTGAAAGTTGTCTCCAAGTTGTAAAAAAGAAGGTAAAGTAAAATTATTTCTGCAGTGTCGTGAAGTGCGCTGTTTGCTGGAAAAATACATTTCCTGCAGCTTAATAGGTTTATCTTCACACCTCACCGTTTACGTCTAAATGCAGATCAATCTGTGTAGACCTGAACCAATGTTGCCATGTAAAAAGGGCCACAGAGTATAGGCCATTTATTTGTTTCCGGGGATGTAAACACATGTAGTAAGTGTTGCCTCAAACATATTATTACAAACTGCTCAAATACCCCTAAAAATAAATGTAATATGGTCTTTTGGCTGTTTAGGACTTTTCCCAGCCCCATAAATGAATGCTTTAGATGATTTGTCAACTTACTCCATCAACTGAGATTGCAACTCCACTGTAATTGTAGCAAAAGAGTAAGGAATGATTGATGGGCAGAAAAGCTTGAGAGGGGACGGTATACGAAACCAACGATTTACTAAGTGCCGATGATGGAAAAACTGTAGGTTGAAAAAGAACTATATATATATATATATATATATATATATATATATATATATATATTCCTTCCATTTGTCCAGTCGGTTTATTTGGGTACACACATTTCAACCATTGATTCTCTGGGGCTTGTCACTGTCGCCTTTGGAAGGAAACATTGAAATGACTTCTCTTGTACAATGGTGGAAGAAAGTGGCTTTTGTACTCGTAAAGGCAAATTAAACCACAACAATTATCAGCACAATTTACTCTAGGTAAGAATTTTTTTGTTTGCTAAGTATATGGACAGGAATTTTCCAATTTTGGATGTACTTTGATGAGTTTACAGCTTTAAATAACCCATTTGTCTTTGAGTAAGTTTGATACAAGAAGACCAGCATCAACTGGTCACTTTAAGTGCAATATCATTGTGAGGGATTCTACTGCACAGAAGAGATGTTGTGCTTTGGCTGATGCAGTTTCTTTCTTTGTATTTGCCACATCTGAACAGGCTGCCCACATGGTGAAAAATACTGTCACTTAAAACACAATTGCACTCACATTTGCCCTGCCAAATAAAAGACCTCAAACTTTAGTCACATGAAATTTGAAAACATTTCTCCCCCCGTTTCCTGTTAAAAAGCTAAGTGACACCAATCATAGATTTAAGCCTAATGCAAGAAGAAGGCGGGAGAGGTTTATGTGTTGATCAAACATAGAGTGCCTGTATAAAGCAGTAAAATATATATATATTTTATCACGCGCAATCTGTGCAAAGGCAGGGCTCTCTCATTACTGCTCTCTGTGATGGCTGTGAGTTCTGTAAGTTCCCCTCCATGGCAGTGAGCTGCCATCCAAAGCTGTCATAACCCAAAAGATATGGGACAAAACTTAAAGCCTTTAATCACGAACCATCACTCCCGCTTTAATCATTTCAACTGTCCATGCCATGTCACTCTCTTTGCTGTCTCTACCCCCGTACACATGAGGATTCCCGCTTTGCTATGGATCAAGCTCTGCCTCATTAAAAGAAACAACCAAGTTTCACAGTTGGTTTGAGAGAAGTAGACACAATCAAAAATCTGTTAAGTCTCCAGCCAGTAACTGTTGGATTGGTGGGTGAAACCAGTGCTTGACTTATTAAGAAGGAACACTCCATGTGTGGTGCTCTGAAAACTATAGTTCTGTTTTCTGTAAAGCAGGGATGAGAAGAAAACATTTACATTGTTCTTAAAGACTGTTTTGAGGTGACAAAAACTATCCTGCATTGCGCCTGGCAACAGGCAGCTGTTCGAAATCCTTCAATCTCAATTTGTTGACCTCTTACCAAAGATTAGGTTAAACCTTCAAGACCAATGCTAGACCTCACAAGCACTTTCAACTTTATAAAGACCCTGTCTAATCCAACAAACATTTAAATGATAACTAATACTTAAAATATCAATAGTAAGAATAACCCATGGGAGAACCTATTCAGCGCCTCACTACTACACTATGGGACCCAAACAGAAGTCCGGTTTAAGGCTGACAGACAGGCTACTTTTGGGCCCATGAATAGCAACAAGCCATGGAAAACTCCATGGCCTTACTCAAGAGGGTGTCAGGAAGTCAAGTGGGTTTTGTGTTATCTCTTGGTACTTTCAGCTGCCCATTAGCATAGCTATTCAGACGGCACGGCCCATGGCCCACAATGGGAATTGAAAAGGGGAGCCAATCTCTTTCTCTGTTACTTCTCTCTTTATGTCTTTCACTCTAGAGTCTCTCTTCTCGCTCTCTAACTCCTAACTAATCCTCCAAGTCCCAAAGGGAGAGAGACATCGTTGAGTTCTCAAGTGTCTTTTTGTCTTTTACTTTTGTGTTGGGAAGTGGGAGTCCACCTGCTCCAAAGAATTTCAGAATAAATTTGTGTGAGGATTTAGGGTATTTTATCCTGATTTAACAACCTCAGCGTAGTTTCATCTGTCTCTTATGATTTCTATGGGAACATCGGAAAGACGTTAAAAGTGGCCCACAGTGGCTGTTGGAGTGGCTGTTTTGTGAGCGCGAGCTCTAATAAAAAAACTGTTTAGTTAAGTCATCATATTTGGGTGGACATAGTTCTTTTATTGGCATATCATGTGTAATTTTTTCTGATTTGACATTATTAATAAAATACATTTAAATACATTGGTCCCAAGGTGCCAATCTTGAGATTGTATACGTACACTGAATCATTCTGGTGTTGGTTAATCACTCACTTTATCAACAGCATCTGGTTGGCTGCAACAAGAAGATGGTAGATGCCCATTTATTGGATCCTATTTTTACACTGGCTGCAAGTTGCAAACCTAAGGCATTGGCATAGACGTGTAGGGTGTCAACATCACAAGAGATGAAATTAGAGAAATAATTTGGGCCATCTGGTCATTAGTTCTAATGTTCTTTGGCTATTTGAGCGACCTTCTCCACAGCCGCATGCTTCCCGTACACATGTATCACTGTTGCTCCACCATTGATTGTCTGTGTTCACTTCCCTCTCTTCCTCTGATGGCTTCTCAATAAGTGCATAGATCTGTGATTGATTTTACCATTGGATGTCTCCTTGCAGTCATTATGAGAGAATTTGCAGAGGCCCTAATATAATATGATGGCTGTGAGTGTTCGCAAATCACTTTCTCATTGAACTGAAGCTAGATTTCAGGAGACACTAAAGAGCACTACTCTAAACTTCTTTTCTTTTCTTTTTTGAATGTATTTTGAACATCTAATGCTTGGTAAGTTGATACAGCAAATTATACACAAGTATCAAGCTGGTTCGCTCCCCCCTTTGCATTTCCATCAATTCCTCATGGCATCTTGAGTCTAAATCCTCATTCCGCACCATTCCTTCTCCCTCCTGAGGTCCCTCACTTGCCAATGCCATGACCTTTTTAGCGGGTGCTTAAACAGATTAGCTGTTATTAAGAGCTATGCAGCACTGATGACTCTTTCATGAGGTAGGGCCATGGTCCCACAGGAGATGGAGATTGGAAAGGAAATAGGGAGACTTGTGTGCACTGAGTAAACGTAGAAAATAGGACTGAGGAAGCACTGGTGGGGTGGAGCAGGTTAGCTTGAGGAAGCTGAAAAAATATAGGTGAGAATAGGACAAAGAGGGCAAAACCAAAGGAATGAATGGATGTAAGCTAGATTCAAAGGAGAAAAAAAATACAAATGTAACAGTTAATGGCATCATTAAAGAACAAGTAACATTAGCCATCTGAGTTATTTTTTCATATAATAACTGTCATTTTCACAACAAACGTTGGTATAAAGAGCTGCTCCACTTTATGTTATGCCCCTGCCTCACTGCCAAAGCCAAACAGAGGCTGTTGTACTTTTAATGATAGTGGATATGACACTCGTGACCATGTCGCTGGACAAGTAGATGCCACTTCAAATAATGTAACAATTGCTTTGCTTTTTATTATTTGACAAACAACAATTCATTGCTTTACAATTTTACACAGACTCACTTCTGAAGTACAACAAAAGCAGAGTGGTTTAACAACTCCATGGTAAACTAATGTGTAAGGTATTGGCCTTGAGCCCCAGTGGAAGCTTTGGTTCTGAGCCCTTCATAGCACACACAGAAACGCACAGACAAGCACCAACAAGAGCTTCAGGAACACTACAGTGAGATACAGTAAGTGCACCCCAGACAGGAAAAAGAACATGTAAACACCCTGACCCTGCAATAGCAGCATGCTCAATCCGCTCATCACTAGTCTGAGCATTTTACTCACCACCATGTTGTTCTCTGATGAAGCCAGACAGTCTGTAGTGAGACTGGTGACAGGCCATTTAATCCTGGGCAGTTGTTCCGTGCTTTTCTTCACTCTAAACTCCAGAACTCCGTGGTGAACCCCATTCGGTCCAAACACACTTGTTTATTTTACCTCTGAGTTGCTGTTTAACTACAAGTAAATTGTCTTAATTCCTTCCTGGCATATCAATCCAGTCTGAACTTAAGGTCACCTCTCATGTTTTCTTAAAACTGCACCACGCTGTAAAAGTTATGTGAGTGTCACGCTGTTTACCAGGCTTTAGTCATGTGATATGCACAGTTTTTATTGGATAGAAGGTAAAACCACGACAGAGGACAGCATGCTTACAGAAAATTCACTCTGTAGTTTCATTCACAGACAGTAACTGTATTTCTTTGGTTTGTGCATGAAGCTAAAAGGAAATGGCACAACACAGATCCTCACTGCTCTTCAAAGATATGAGTCTCTCTGACACTCAGCTGGGCAGCCAGGGCAGGTCAGTCACCTGTCTGCAGTGGGACAGTGGACAAATGGCACTTCACTGCAGTGAATGAGGCATTTCAAGGAGAAGACGCCCATTAGTTACTACTCGTCACCCGTGGATCACTTTTACCAGCGAGTCCACACACACACGTCTCCAAACATCTCGCATGGCATGGCTCTGTGAATAACGTTACTCTAAAAAAGTAATGTCTAAAAAAAGTAAGGATAACTCTAACGCGTTATCAGCTCTCGAGTTACCCCCAACTCTGGAAAAATGCAATCTCTCTCTCGTCTGTGGCGCTCTGGCTAAACTACATGAAGCTATGCCACTCAGTATAGTACTGAGTATAGTTAACAAAGGTTATACTGTGTTACCTTTTTTGTTTGTGTTACCTTTTTCAACAGAGTGGGAAATGCATTGTTTATGTTGTTAGCTTTTAAACAGGCTCTTGAGTGCTTTTTGTTTGGCATCTGATGTTTTAGAACAAACAAAAAGTTCATAACAAAAAATCGTCAGTTATCGAGGAGATGTCAAGTTTTTTTGATGGTCAGAGGTCTGAGGGTTTCAAACCACGACTCATCAAACTAGCGTGACTGAAGCTAAATGTTACTCCAGATATGTTTTTGACAAGGTAACAATGTTAGAACATGGTTAAAAGCCCAATTTTGTATAATATGGGTCCTTTAAAGGGGATGTAACTTATTTTCTACTATTTTAAAACATGAAAAACTTAGTTAAACTTAGTTAAAACTTAGAGTTAAATCACTTATCTGATTTTTTTCTATGTAAAAAATAAGACTCTGTTTTGCCCGGTACAGATGTACTGTAAAAGCATAAGTGCTTTCTTTGCATCAAAATATAAGTGTTTTATTCTCTAAGAAGCAGGAAGTGCGCCGTTACAACGCTAAAGTTTATTAGCTTCACCAAAACTGACTCAGGGCTCAGAGACGTACTTATACACTCATTGCAGTGAATATGTCAGATGCTGGTGGTGCATTATGTAAGTGACATATACGTGGACTGCTGTAAAGAGTTTAAAATAAATTAGCTATATTTTCACGTTTCAAAACATTAAAAAAAATCAGGTACAGCACTTTTATCTTGCACCGTAAAATTGCATTCCAGACCACAAACAGACCAAACTGTGTTGGTTCAAAACTCAAATAGATATTGATGTGCCAGGGAAGGCATTACACTTTTTGCCGAATCTGAGGCAATAATATAGTAAAAAAGAATAAATTAAAGCATAATTGCCATTATGTTTTTTGACAATTAAAAAGCAAAACTTAGAAATTAAAATACTAAAAGATGAACACATCACATGATAGCACACCTAAGGTCAATTCATACTTAAAGGTCGAATAGAAGATTTTTCACCAATTTCAGCGAGGCCGCCTGCCATCAAACCTTCTGCTGCTAGTCCGCAGATTTCTGTCTCTTCTGAGCCAGCTCGAAAACAGTCTCTCTGTAGTCCCTCAGTCATTTTTGTACTGTACACTGAAATAACTCGCTGCGCTAAACACACACCGGCACCACGCATACGCAGCCAGGGGAACGTGCTGCTATCCTGGGAACGAGCCTGCAGGTGTGCAATAGGACGCAGGGAATGATTGACATGTGGGAGAACTACTCGGCTGTCCACGCCACAAGGAAAGGAGACTCTGATTGGTCACAGAAATCCTCTATTACTCCTTTAATAAGAAGCAAGAAGTTTGTTCGTTCACCTCGGGCAGTAAAAACAAAATTACATCATTTTGACCCTGGCAGTTCTCACAGCTTGTTCTTGACACATCAGCTGAGCAGAACTTTGTTTGGCAGTGTTGTCAGTCAATAAGGCTCTGATTGGTTAAACAATATCAATTGAGCTGTCTGTGATAATCATCTCCATAGCAACAGTGTGACAACAGCTGCTGGGGCTCACAGGGTGCAGGGTCTAGAGGAGTTCGGCTGTGGTGCTTCTGTTGAAGTATGAATGCCAGCACCGAAAAAATTAAACGGACAAAACTTCTTGCTTCTTATCAAGTATGAATTGGCCTTTAGTGCCTGTCCCCAACCAAGGTTAGAAATCTGAATAAATACAATATGGCATATCTATGTCAACTTGTTGTATCTATTAGTATTTTTGTACAGGAAAAAAAAAAAGGAAATTAAGTAAAAACATAAACAAATAGTGGAATTTCACCCTGGAGAGACTCAGACACAAAAGCAGAAAAGATGTTTTAGCGAACTTTATTGCAAAGTTATTTGGCGCTCAGACCCCGGTGGAAGGCGTAGCGATCATGGGCACTCCATGATTTGATTGAATTAGATACCTTCCCCCAAAAACCCGGGGTCTGAGTCGCCGTGTTATCGCTGATGCTCCGGAAGAATAGACGTAGAAGCTGACTACGGAGGGGGATGGCAGGGACGCGAGGACGCCGTGATTAGTGGTGTCCCGGGAGGGGCGGATACTGGGGAGCGTATTGACGTATAGGTGAGGGTGACTCCCTGTGGATGCGAAGTGTCTGAGTGATGCGGCTGAAATGGAAAGCCTGGAAGTGGATAGGAATTGAGAGAAAACGGTCAAAGGTTGCAGGGGTAGCAGGGAAATGCCAGCAGACGTGGCGGTGCCACAGTGGCAGGGCGTGGAGAGAGCCGGCAGACGGCGAGGCGTGGACAGGAGAACGGCAGGACGGGACAAGCAGACATGCGGCGGGACTAGGTGTAGGCAGACGCAGAAAGGGAAGTGTCGACGGAACGGGAAGTGACTGTAGACTGCGGGACGGGTGCAGGGACAACAGAGTTCGACCGTGAACGTGGGGCGCGGACTGAATCAGGACAGGCCGGGAGTGGACGGCGTGAGCTTGGCTCAAGAGACGAGGGGGACGGTAATGAGGAAATCTAGAACCACCACCAGTATTTGTTGAGTTGAGACTGCACCGGGGTGCAGGGAATTTAGGCTGTAGATGTTAGAGGCAAATCGGGGCAATGTACCCCTGGTGCCCACGAAAGTAGCGGCTCCTAATCTAAAAGAGCCCGGAGTAGAGGGGACAGATGCGCGGGAACAACGTGGCCCTAGGGCGTTCTAAGACCGGGGTGCTGATGTGGGCTGGCCTTCTGAACATAGGAACGACTAGGAATGGGGCGGCAAGAGAGACCGGTGTGCGTGCGGTGACGAGGCAGGGCCTTAACGTTAAGAGATTTGAAATTTAGATTAAAGTAGACTTAACATAACCCCCAAAACAAGAGGAGGCGGAAGCGTCCGTGTAAAAGCGCAGTGGATTGAAGACTGAATGATTCTTCATGAAGAAATAAATACTCTTCGAGAAGGGAAGGGGACGGCGCTAGCCAGGCCGAGCCGTGTAGAATGACTGAGATGCTTGGAGCGTAGAGGGGAGGTGCCGGCAGACGGCAGAACGTGAACGGAAGGCGCCGGCAGACTGCAGAACGTGGGGTGCTAGCAGACGGCATAGAGGGGAGGTGCCTGCGGACGGCATAGAGGGGAAAGCGCCGGCAGATGCGAGAGCGTGAACGGGAAGGCGCCAGCAGACGGCAGAGCGTTGTAGGGGCGCCGACAGTGCGGTTGAGGCGCCGGCAGACGGCAGAGCGTTTGAGGCGCCGGCAGACGGCAGAGCGTTTGAGGCGCCGGCAGACGGCAGAGCGTTTGAGGCGCCGGCAGACGGCAGAGCGTTTGAGGCGCCGGCAGACGGCAGAGCGTTGAGGTGCAGCATCGGGAAGGGGAGTCGGGCTTGCCTGCAGATAGCGGGGAGCCGAGCGGGGGCAGGTAAGCTGTGGAACGTGGGTCGCGGGTGAGCGGAAGGGAGCAGGATGTGGGAGATGGCAGCGGGACATGGACGGGAGCGGGATGTGGGAGATGGCAGCGGGACATGGACGGGAGCGGGGAAGGAGAGGAACGACTGAGACGTGGGTAGCAGTCGGGGATTTTTTTATTTTTTTTTCTCTTTTCTTCCCTCTCTTTTCTCTTCTTCCTTTTCTATCTTTTCTTCCTCTTCTCTATCTATCTCTCTTCCTTTTCTTTCTCTCCTCTTATCTCTTTTCCTCTCTAACTTGATTCTGGTCGGACGGGAGGCGGACAGGGGGGTGCCGTGTCGGACCTGACCCTGGACCTGATTCTGGTCGGACAGGAGGCGGACAGGGGGGTGCCGTGGGACATGGGCCACAGACGGGAGGCGGACAGAGGGGTGCCGTGCCGGAACTGACTCCGGACCCGTTTCTGGTCGGACGGGAGGCGGACAGGGGGTGCCGCGGGACATGGGCCACGGACGGGAGGTGGACGGAGGGGTGCATGTGGGACATGGGCCACAGACGGGAGGCGGACAGGGGGGTGCCTGTGGGACATGGGCCACAGACAGGAGGCGGACAGAGGGGTGCCTGTGGGACATGGGCCACAGAGGGGAGGCGGACAGGGGGGTGCCTGTGGGACATGGGCCACAGAGGGGAGGCGGACAGGGGGGTGCCTGTGGGACATGGGCCACAGACGGGAGGCGGACAGAGGGTTGCCTGTGGGACATGGGCCACGGACGGGAGGCGGACGAAAGGGTGCTGTGTCAGATCGGCTCCTTGATCTGACCCTTGATCTGACCCTTGATCTGACCCTGGACGCGTTTCTGGTCGGACGGGAGGCGGACAGGGGGGTGCCTGTGGGACATGGGCCACAGACGGGAGGCGGACAGAGGGCTGCCTTTGGGACATGGGCCACAGACGGGGGGCGGACAGAGGGGTGCCGGTGGGACATGGGCCACAGACGGGAGGCGGACAGAGGGGTGCATGAGAGATGTGGGACATGAACGGGAGCGGGACGGCAGAGATGGGCAGCGGGGAAGGCGAGGGATGACTGGAACTTGAGTCACAGACGGGAGCTGGCCGGAGATGCTGACTGTGGGATGTAGACTGGAGCGGGACAGCGGGTATAGATATTACAAATTGGGATGGACGGGGAGTAGGCGGGGCAAGCGCGGCCTAGAAAACAAGGGGACAGGTAATGAGAAAATCCCTCTGCGTTAAGAGTGAGAACCTGCACCGTTTGGCACTTCCCCCGCGCCTTTGGGGGAAGGGGGACATGCAGCCGCTCCGTGCCTCCTCCGCCTTTTGGGGGAGGGAGAGCACGCAGCCACAAACATGAAAAACAGTTGAAGCAAACTGAGCGACTTGAGATGACTCATTGTCAATGAGATGACAATGAGAATAGACTGATGCCCGAAATATCAGCAAGATTGTGCTTGCGATAGCCAAAAGACAAATAAGACGTAGAAAACTTAATTTCGACTGGGGGTGCGTTGGGCATTCGATTAGGGCCGCACGGCTGCAGCGGGGGTGTCGGGGGAGCCAGCTTGGCCGGGGAGTTGAATGAATGGCATGGACTCGTGCGGTGCTTGCACTGATCGTTTTCCGATGTCGCTCCGCGGGGCGCTAAAGCCATGTGACGTCAACGCGCTGACGAGAGAACCCGTATGCTGTGTGTTTCCCTTCTCGTGTGTGTGCGCTCCAACGCGTGTGCGCTCCGTCAGGTGTGCGCTCCAACGCGTGTGCGCTCCGTCAGGTGTGCGCTCCAACGCGTGTGCGCTCCGTCAGGTGTGCGCTCCAACGCGTGTGCGCTCCGTCAGGTGTGCGCTCTGTGCTCATGAGGAGAGGGAGGGGAACGTGCGCCGCAAACGTGAAGACACAGTTTAAGCCTCTACACGGCTCTACAACTCCGGTCGTCTATTGAAGAACGACGTGGTTGAGACTCGAAAATATCACTACGATTGTGCAATATACTCAGATAAAACATTTAAGAATACTTAATTTCGACTGGGGGCATCACCGGGCCGCAAAACCTGGGGCCAGCCTCCTGGAGCAGAGGATGAGAGCGCTGACAGCGTGGTAGAGCCTGACGTGGAGAAGAGCGTGTTCTGGAGCTGCTGAGCGATGCATCTGGACCCGGGTGTCAGTGTGATCCGGTGGAGAGACGCTGTGGCGCGGGAGGAGCCGCGTGAAGGAGACGTCCCGACGCTCGATGCAGAGGAGAGGCGGCGCGGCGGCGTGCGCGGAGCGGCTGATGATGATTCCCTGGTTCGTGCCGCGGGGCGCGCGGCTGATGGATGGGAAGCGTTTCCAGCGAAAGTGAGGAGTCCTGTAATGAGAAAACGCGGCGAGCCGCTCAGCTCTTCCGCCGGGTCAGGTGGATGCGCTCTTCCGAGCCGGAGGACCGCGGGAGGACCCGGGGGGCCCCTGAAAGGACGGGGAGCCTTGAGTGGAGGGTCATCTGATTTGACCTCTGATTTGAAATCTGACATAATATCAGTCGCAGATACGGTTTGAAGCGACTGAGCCATCAGCCTGAGCGCTTAAATGCTGCCGCCTGTGCGTTGATTGGAGCGGGGAGGAGTGACTGAGAGCGTTGATTGGGGATGAGGAGCAGGTGTAGGGGCCATGACGCGGACGTCCCCTGTCCTTTTACCAATCCTTCTTGGCCGGGAAAAACTGCATAACCTCTTTGGGATAAGCGCAGAAACCTGGAAGAGTCCATGGTGAAGTGAGGGATCTGACTCTCACAGACGGACAGGCGGACGCCCGCTTGAGTGCGATGATGGCGCTGGGGAGAGGGGTCCTTCCATGGTGGCCGACGCAGATTTAGGTTAGGTCTTCCAGGTGAACTTACGCAGGCTTCATTTCTCATACATCCATCCATCCATCCATTTTCTACCTCTTGTAGACTGGAGCCTATCCCAGTGACTATCCCAGTGACTTCGGGCCTTAGGCGGGGTACACCCTGGACAGTGGCCAACTTGTTGCAGGGCCAACACAATTCACACACACACATTCATCACATTTCTCATACAATACATGTTTAAACTTGTCCATATACAACTCTATCTCAATCTAGACCTGACAAAGCTTTGTGTCTGCTAACTCTTGACTCTCTTGACTCTCTTTACTTGACATGTGAACTAAATTATATTGAATTTTGGTATTTGCTGTGTCCATTCAAATGTGGATTTTTTTCAAATATTGTACTCATTGCTTTGGAGCGATGTGCAACATGCACTTGGACCAAGATATATTGGCTTATAGTATTGCCAAGACATTCCAAAAATCCATCCATCCATCCATCCATTTTCTACCGCTTGTTCCCTTTCGGGGTCGCGGGTGACTGGAGCCTATCCCAGTGACTTCGGGCCTTAGGCGGGGTACACCCTGGACAGTGGCCAACTTGTCGCAGGGTCAACACAGAGACACAGACATTACAGACAGTTCACGCTCACATTCATTCACTTGGGCTAATTTAGAGTGACCAATTTTTACCTAACACATGCATGTCTTTGGACGGTGGGAGGAGCCGAAGAACCCGGAGAGAACCCACGATAACACGGGGAGAACATGCAGACTCCACCCAGAGAGATCATGTGATGTTGGTCTGGTCCGGGAATCGAACCCACGATCTCCTTCTTGGGAGGCAAGAGCGCTAACCGCCTTTGCCACCGTGCACCCCACATTCCAAAAAATATGCTATTTTATTATCTGACCTGACCTCAGAAATCATTTGGACCACTTTTGATACTTTCTATTAAAAATATAATTAGTGTGTCAATTCAGAGTTCAGAGTTGTTTCCTGACTGTTTTCACTGTCTTCCTTGACACATGCATAAGCGTTGCCGCTTAATCTATAAAACAATGATGATGTTCAAGATCAAATATGGCAATGTAGAGCTAAACGAAGGGGGCAGAACACTGACTGCTACAAGTTGTTCAATGCATACTTTTGAAAAAAAGAAAGAAAGAAAATCAAGTGTACTTTTTATGCCAGTTCCCAGCCGAGTCAATTTATAACGTACACTCTGTGGAAGATGATTAACTGTGACCACCTCAGAAGGCAAAAGAAAGAGAGATAGAGAGAAAAGACTTGTTGCATGAAACCGCTTGGTTGCCTTTGGTGTCCCTCGCCACTTGCCAGATGTTCAATAAGCCTCTCAGCCTAATCCCCAGTGCTTTTGAAAAGTGTAAATGTAGATAAAATGGAAACAATGAAAATTAGTGAGCGTTAATTAAGTTCAGCCTATAGCATTGCAAAGCTCATTTGTGGTTATTATTGGTTAATGCAGTGATTCTCAACCATTGGGCCAGGGCCCAAAGTAAGCACCCCTTTGAGGGCTGCATATCAGTAAAATGTAATACATTTAATAAGAGATTGGACCAGGTTTCTTGGAACAGAAAAAGATGGGCCTCAAGCCAATGAAGACTCAAAAGACTAGCTTTGGATGTTTAGATGATAAACACATGAGTCACTTTCAGCATTTCCCCCATACTTTTTTACCCACTTCAAACTCCCATCCCTCTCTTTCTGGAATAGATCAAACAGTTTAGAGCATTTACCAAATTAACTGAGCAATTCTCAATTTTTTAGCTATAATGAATTTGAACTCTTTGCTTACACACATTGAAATATGGCACATACCACCTTGATACATTTCTTGAAAAGAACGGTCCCATTGAAATTTGCAGGTTTTGTTGATTCTGAAAATGGATCAGCAAGAGTTATTATAAACAGTGAATAATCTGTGTTGGTTGCTAATTTTCAATAACTCATGCAAACAGAATTGCATGTTACACTTGTTTTATCCTATGCTGGAAACATGAATAAAAAAAAGAAAGAAAAAACTTCCTTGTGTTTCTTAAATTGTCTTCTGTGGTACCTCTTGTGCTTTGATTCCTTTTTCCACCTGATCCAGCACGATTCATTATTCCAGGTAAGAAAATGGGAAAAGAAAAGCTCAAGGTCATATCTCCTCAATTGCTGTTATATGCCAAAACATATTTCTTCCTTAAAACACCTTGACATTCCTGATATGGAGCATTTTTCCCTGTCTCCATGTGAAATATGCTAGTCAATCCTGTTTGTGTGTGTGTGTGTAAAAAAGATATAAAGCCAGGATGCCAGATTCCTTTTGTGCACGGCCGTGATGTAGATTGTACACGGTAAATTGAAGCAGCAAAGGGATTGGGCTGTCGATGGATCGATAAATTGATATATAGTGTTGGTTATGAGGTCTGTCAGCAGGTGTATGTCATTGTTT